>NW_022103933.1:377475-418362 GCF_000313985.2 Echinops telfairi | reverse complement strand
AAATAAATAAATAAATAAATAAAGGAGGATTTTGTTTTAAGACAATATGGTTGCTAAATATAAGCCAATTACTTCATCTGGGACTCAAAATACAGTGTGTAATTTCCCCCCAAAGCTGATTTTTTTAGAGGGGTATCCAAAAGTGTTCGACAATAGAGAAATTTTTTACTTAGCAGATGACTAGAACCCAGTCTCCCATCTCTATATATAATGCAACTCTGTTATAAACCATGGTGAATACTGTAGACTAGCTGGGTAACAGATGCATGGCTTCCTTATTATCTTATTTTCTAATACAGCGACAATTTATAAATGTTACTATCATAAGATGGAAAAAACTATACTAATTTTTAATAGCTTACAATTATCATTTCTACATTTATCATGGAAATGATAAATCTGATACCAATATTTACTTAAGTAATTTCTGGTTTTCTCCTGTATTATCAACTTTTAACATATACTTAAATGCATATATTTTCAACAAAAATTAATGCAACTTTCTATTTCTATTTACTTAAATTTTTTTGAAATAGAAACATTTAAGTTCTTTGTTAAACATCCAATTTTTTATAAAGGGTCCATGAGGGAGGAGGGAGCCGGGAGGGAGGGGAAAAAAATGAGGAACTGATACCAAGGGCTGAAGCAGAAAGCAAATGTTTTGAGAATGATGATGGCAACAAATGTACAAATATGCATGGATTGTGATAAGAGTTGTACAAACCTCCAATAAAATGATTAAATTAAAAACAACAACAACAAAACATCCAATTTTAAAAAAAAATCCAAAGCAAGGTACCTGGACATCATAGAGTGCTACAATATTTTCATGCTGAAGTTCCTGCAAAGGAAATTGCAAATTTTAAATACTTGTATTTATTTTGATATTTATTTCAATATGCAAATAAAATTGGTCATTATACATACACACAGATATATTTCTTATGTATATTACACTTCTATTACTCAACTAAGGAAACCAGGTGGCACTATAGGTTATGTGTTAGACTGCTAGCCAGCTTGGTGATTTAAGCCTACCAGCCACTCCACAGAGAGAAAGATGAGTCTGTCCTCTCTCGTACGATTTACTACCTCAGTATTACTACATAAAGTTTACTATGAGTTGGACTAAATGGCAATAGGTTTGGTTTTTTATAGTTATTACAAGACTAGAATAACTCAAGCAACTAAAAAATAAGAAATATCCCCGGATCAAACTTTCGATCTAACAATTTTTTTCACTACTGCCATTGTACAGATTCCTAACAAGAAGAGTATTATTCCTATCTATCTATAAACTATCACAATTTGTCTGGTCACTGGATTTGTTTATCTGCTAAATTTGTTATATATATTTGCTAATAATAAGTTTTAAAAACCCACTGCTATCAAGATGATTACAAGTTAAGAAATCTTATATAGGGTTTCTGAGGCTATAAATCTTTTTTTCCTCCCGAGGCCCTAAATCTTTACAGGCATAGAAAATACCATCTTTCTACCATAATCCAACATTAACAAGTGTTTTTAAAAGGTACATTATCTGCCTGAAACAAACAAAATATAATTCTTAGTTCAGGAAAAATGTTTCCTAAAACGCTCTGGATAAAACATTGGTTTTTGAAGGAAATGGTGCTAAATGAGAGTTCCATGCTCTGATCAGACCTTGGTGTTTCAGTTAGGAACACCGAACTAGTTTCTTCATTGAATTTTTCAAACTTTCTTTAAGGAAGGACTCTCTAAGAAGGTACTTCGTAAACGGGACCTTCTTAAACTCATCTGGTCACAAATTCAATGCCATCAAGTATACTGCAACTCAAAGTCACCGTATAGGAGAAGTAAAAGTGCCCTTTTGGGTTTCTGAGACTTTGAAGCTTTATAGTAGAAAATGTCTTCTTCCAAGGAGAGGATCATTGGTTCAAACTGTTCACCTTGTGGTTAGCAGCTCACTGCATAGCCCACTAAGTTAACAGGGCTCCTCTATTTGACCACGGAATCTTTGCTCTCTTTAAAGCAGTTGACACAGCTTGTGAGTAAACTAAAGCAATCACCTCCAAGGAAAAAACTTTCTTCCTTGGAGAAAAAAATTTCCAGGAAGGGAAAGACATACACACACACCCCACACAACAACCTTAACTGGAACGTTTAAGACAATAAACTCTCACTGCCACCGAGTCAATTCCAATTCACAGCAACCCTATAGGATGGGAGAACTGCCCCTGTGGATTTCCGAGACTGAAACTCTGTTCAGGAGTAGAAAGCCTCATCTTTCTCCTGAAAGAGACTAATAGAACATGGAAACAATATATGAGAGGCCTGCCTGCACCCGCTCTAACAAAACAACACAAGAGGGCATAAATTATGTCAAGCTAAAACCAAGTGCTCATAGAAGCCACAAACAGTGTTTCTGAGTACTCAATGTTGCAAAAATCTGTGTAGGCAAAAATGACAGTAGTTGAAATTTCTCAAATTGGATCTAACTACCAAATTCATGGCTTCACATAATTTAGTATAAAATTTAATCTAGTAGGAAAGCATAAAAACACATACCTTTAATATTTTAATTTCCTTGCCAAGCAGTATTTGTGATTTTGACAGGTTCTTTTTATTAATACTTTTAATAGCTACCTCCCAATCAGTTTTCTGAAAAGGAAAAAATGTTAGTCCTGTAAATTATTCCACAGACATAACTGAGCAGAAAAACCTATACGAGACTATTTGGTAGCAAATTTATGTATAACATTTGGTAAAAACAGAAAAGAATCTGAATCTCCAACAGGAAAATTTGTAGATTATGGTATAATAAATAAGCTAACGTCCTATAAGAAAGCCACTAAAATTAACAAACATAAGAACTACATAGTAACTAGCACTGAGTGAAAAAATAATAAGCTTTAAAGGTGTTTAGTTAATTGAAAACAATGTTAGCTTAGTAGGATAACGTTTAAATTTTTTTCACTATCAAGTTATTTTCATAATAAATGACACTAAGTGGTATTCGTTATCTGACGGCAAAAAAACCAGCCCGTTTTTAATATGCTGTTTGACAACCATCAGAACTGGCAAACCTTTTATGATTATTACCACTTCCTATAAGTCTTTCTAAACTCTGTATATTCTCAACTCCTACATGTGAGCCTATTTGTAAAACAGTAAAATCTTTGTTTAAAACTCAGGGGAAGGAGGGGAGAATGAGCTGAGTGTGCTTTCACATTATCTGACTTCAAAACGAAGCGTCTAATCATCTCTTCCACATCCACACGAGAAAGGGAAGATGGTTCTGGGCTTCTGTGAAAGAATCACTACGGGGAAATGTGTGATCGCGCAGTTTGATAAAACGTCAGATCAACAGGAACCCGTATTTTCACAGGGTCTGCATCAACAACATCAAACTTGCCAAACCCTTGACAGCCCACGCTGGTGGAGGATGCGGCGGGGGAAGTGCACGCAAAGGTCCACACTCGCTAGTCCTGGCATGTGCAAAGGCAGTGAAGGTCCTCGAGGGTCGAACTCGTGGGGGACTCATGTGAAGGAGAACATGGAGGGCGAGGAGGCCGGAGACAGAAATCAGGATGGATGGCAGAGGATGGAACCCTGCCTAATGACCTCTGCTACGGAGCCACCGCCGCCCACTGAGACCAAAGGACATCCGAGTCAACAAATGCACAAAGAGCGCCCCCGTGCGGCGGGCCCGGGAGGGGACGCCTATACTCTGAGGGTTCCCAAAAGTTGCGGGTCTTTTGAAGCCATCCACACTGGCCTCGCCCCGCCAGGCAGGCGGGCTCACCTGGCGGTGCCGCCCCCGGAAGACCACTGCGAAGGCTCCGTGTCCCACGAGGTCCCGCTTGCTGTACTCAAAGTCGCCCACCACTTCCATGGCCGCTCCGGGCGCGCTGCGGCTGCGGCTGCGTCAGCGGATGGAGGCGCTCAGCACCGCGGCCCCGCCAGCGCCGAGCACTCGCACGGCCGGCCGTACCCGGGCAGCGCCGTCCGCGGGCCGGGGCAGGCGCTCATGCCGAAAGGCCGCAGTGGAAACGCGAGGCCGCCTTCAGCGAGGCCCCACCCAGCCCCGGACACTCTTCATGGCCCGGGCACCGCAGGTCAAGGCTGTTGGAAAAGCGACCCCAGTGCGACCCCGCCGTCACTATGCGCCCAGGAGCCGCACGCGCGCCTGGGAGAGGAGCAAGGGCCGACCCTCCGCATGCCCGGCCAGCTCGGCCCCTTGGCAGTCTTGTAAGGGAGCTGCTACCGCAGCGACGGCGACCGCTCGCAGGCCGCCAGCCAGTGACCCGCGAGCGCCCGCCTCGCGGCCCCAACGCTTGCGCGCGCGCGCCAGTGAATCCGTGCTGACGTCAGCACGTAAGTCAATAGGCACGACCGCATCCTCTTCTTTTGCTAGGAAAACGGCCCACTGACTGAGAGCCGTCTTTGGGGCAAGACTTTTCCCTCTCAGTAGGAGCAGGATGGGGCAGACTTCATTACCTATGCAGCCCGTGCTTGGCCTGAGAGCAAAGCAGAGCCAGTCACTTCACTGCCTCAGGCAGGCTGGTAGGTCGTGTGGCCAGAAGCTGCGTTCTGGAGCAAGAAGTTCTTGGGCAACTGTATTACCAAGCTTCTGGTGAGGGTGGAGAAGCAATCTCCTCCAACTTGGCCACCTTTCCAAACAGCAAACCAAACTCACTACCGTTGATTCAATTTTGACTCATAGCAGCCCTATAGGACTGAATAGAACTGCCCCTTTGGGTTTCCAAGGCTGTAATTCTATGTGGGAGTAAAAAGTAACATCTTTCTCCCCTCCCCAACCTCCAGCGGTTGGTGGTTTCCAGCCTCAGTAGGCAGCCAAATGCATAACCACTACACCACCAGGGTTGCTGACCAGGCCCTCCGAAACCAGTGATCATGCTGCCAAACTGACATCCTTTCTTCTTTCTCTCTTTACTTACCAGAGATAGTCAGAACCCACTTAATGGCAGTGGGCTTGGTTTGGTATCTTTACAGATTGCCACATCTTTCTCCTCTTTCTCCTGAGGAGCAGCTGGTGGGTTTCCAATAGTCAGCCAGCCGAGCACTTAAGCTGTGCAACCCCTGTCCCAAACTAAGTGGGTTCTGACTTACTATGTTACCTGTATACATATTTATGGGCATAGACAAGCCTCATCTTTCTGCTTCATCTTTCTATCGCCAGTTAAGTCTGAGCTGAAAACTTTGTGGTGACAAACCAATGCTTATCCTACAGTGCCACTAAAGTTCCTTTGGCAATGCTCTGCCCTTTTGGGTAACTATGAGTCAGAATAAACTCATTGGCAACGGGTTTGGTGTAGTGCAGCTGTGGCCTCTCTGAGAAGCTGCCAGCTTGACCTTGGTCATGTTTACCTTGAATGAGGTAAGACGTCCTTCCTTTCTATCTGATTGTTAAAAGTTCTTCAAGTGATAAGGAACTTATTTGTTAACTTTCCCTCAAAGATGTATCTTTCTAAATACTTTTATAAACAACATATTTGGAAACCTCTTAGAAAACTCAGACCTCATACTACATTGCCTAATCAATTTTTCATATATTTGCTGTTTCTCACCACTTTACTAGCAAAAAATTCAGGCAATAGAGCTGTTTCCATCAGGCTCTGTAATGGTCTGACACAAATCACTCTTGGGGAAATCAAGAGAAGGGATGAAGTAGTGGATGTTCTGGGAAAATATGAGGGGGTGCCCCCCCAAAAAACTGGATGTGATGTGAGGGGGATAGTACACTTGGAGTTTATTCCAACAGGTCAGACTGTTAATCAAGTTTTCTATTTAGAGATTCTGAAAAGATTATATAACACTGTGCAACAAGAAAGGCCTGATTTGTGACAGATGGGGGACTGGTTTTGCCACCACAATAATGCACCTGCTCATGCAGCCATTTCAGTGTGCCAGTTTTTGGCAAAAATCAGCATGCCTCTCTTGCCCCACTCATCTTACTCATCTTACGCAAGATGCCCTACACATCTTCCCCTATGGACCTCGCTCCGTGCAACTTCTTTTTGTTTCCATGAATGCCAAGGGGCATGGAAGGACAGTGATTTGATGAGGTAGAAGAGGTGAAGGGAAAAAAAATAAGGGAGAAGTTGTCAGCCATCCAAACAGATGAGTTTCAAAAATGTTTCCTAAAATGGAATCACAGATTTGACTAATGTATTAAGTGTAATAGAGAGTACTTTGAAGGTGATAAGTCTGTTTTGTTAAGAAAAATTTACATAGTTTTGAAAAAGAAAAAAAAATCATATATTTCAAATTTTGTACATAAACCACAAAAGTTAGTAATGGAGAAATTAAAGAATTCTAACAGCTTCAGTTGGAAATTGATCAAGCATGCATCAAGATGCATTGACAATTATTGGCAATTGGAATGAAAAAATTGGAAACAAAGAGGAAGGAACAGTAGTTGGAAAACATGGAGTTGGTGATAGAAAGGAAGCTTTAAGATTGTATGATTGAATTTTGCAAAACCAATGACTTGTTCATACCAAATAACATCTTTCAATGATGCAAAAGACAACTATACACATGGATTTCTCCAGATGGAATACACAGAAATAAAATCGGCAGCATCTGTAGCTAGAGATGCTGGAGAAGCTCAATATCAGCAGCCAAAATAAAGCTACGGGCTGCCTGTGCAACAGACCGTCAATTGCTCATATGTAAGCTGAGGATAAAGCTGAAGGAAATTAAAACAGAGCCAAAATATGATCTTGAGCCTATCCCATCTTCATTTCCAGAGGATCACGAAAACGGATTGGAGGCACTGAACACTAATACCTGATGAGCTGTGGAAGGACATTAAGATCGTCATGAAGAAAACAAAAGGTCATTAAAAAGACATAAGTAAAGAAAGGATCAAAGTGGGTGTCAGAAGAGACTGAAGCTAGCTGTTAATCATAGAATAGAAAGAAAGTAGAAGAAAGGATGAAGTAAAAAAGTTGAATAGAAAATTTCAAAGGGCATCTTGGGAAGACAAAGCCAAGTATAATGAAATTGTGCAGGACCTAGAATAAGAAAACCAAAAGGTAAGAACATGCTCAGCATATCTGAAACTGAAAGAACTCAAGAAAAAATTCAAGCCTTAAATTGCAATATTGTAAGTTCTATGGGTAAAATATTAAATGATACAGGAAACATCAAAAGAAGATGAAAAGAATACACACAGTTACTGTCAGCAGTCCACCATTTCAGGGGGTAGCATTTGAGAAAGAACCAATGGTGCTGAAGGAAGAAGTTCAAAGTACACTGAATTCCTTAGCTGAAAACAAGGCTCCGGGAATCGATGGAATGCCAATTGAAATGTTTCATCAAGCTGATGGAACACTGGAAACACTTCTCTATGGCAGGTAATTTGGAAGACGGCTACTTGGCCAACTGCCTGGGAAAGATCTGCATTTGGGCACATTCCAAAGAAAAGTGACCTATCAGAATTATAGAACAATATCACTGATATCACATGCAAACAAAATTGTGCTGAAGACCATCCAACAACAGTTGTGTAAAGGTGAAACTGAGGTACAGGGAGACAGACAGACAGACATAACTGACAGGACAAGGGAGAGCAGAAACAGAAATAGCTTTATTAGGAGCTAGGGGAGCTCCAGGACCTAGGGGAGCTTCCGTGACCTAGGCCAACAGGTCAGGGAAGTCGTGCTCAGTAGCTGGGGGTGAGGGTTTTTAAAGCAGTGGTGAGGAATGTATGGCAATTAGCACATGGGGTCTGGAAACTGGGAGAATTGGTTGTCAACTCCTGGAGGCTTTCTTTGAACCGGGAACATCAGGTTTCGCTGATTATCTTCTCTGGCACCGACTGCTGCTGACCTCTGGGACATGCAGGGAAGCACATGCAGAGCCCAAACCTGCTTCAACTTAGTCCAAACAGGGGCTGCCTAGTTCCGTTCCGACCCGACCCAACAAGTTGCAGCAATACATTAAGAAGGAGCTGCCAGAGTTTCAGGCCAGATGCAGAAAGGGACGCGGATTGCTGATGTCAGATGTAACTAGTTTAAAAGCAGAGTATACCAGAAAGATAGTTACTCGTGTTTTATTGATTATGCGAAGCCATTCTACTGTGTGGACCCTAATAAACTATAGGTAACATTGAGACGAATGGGAGAATTCCGAAACACTTCATTGTGCTCATGAGGAATTTGTGCATGGATCAAGAGGCAATTGTGCGAACAGAACAAAGGCATGGTGCATGATTTAAAATCAGGAATGGTGTGCATCAGATGCGTACTTATTCAACCTGTATGCTGAGCAAATGATTATAGAAGATGACATGTGAAGAAGAATGTGGCATCAGGATTGGAGGAATGCTTATTAACAACCTGCGATACTTGATGACAACCTTGCTTGTTGGAAGTGAGGAGGACTTAAAGCACTTGCTGATGATGATCAAGAATTGTAGCCGTTAGGATGGATTGTGGCTCAGTGTAAAGAAGAGCAAAATCCTCACAACTGTTTTGAAAAGCAAGGATGTTACTTTAAATACTAAGGTGCACCTGACCCAAGCCATGGTATTTTCCATTGCCTTACATACATATGAACGTTGGACATTGAATAAGAAAGCCTGATATGACAAAATAACAATTTATAAATTATCAGGGGCTCATGAGGGAGTGGGGAGAAGGGAGGGAGGGGAAAAATGAGGACCTAATGCCGGGGGCTTAAGTGGAGAGGAAATGTTTTGAGAATGATGAGGGCAATGAATGTACTAATGTGCTTTACACAATTGATGTATGTATGGATTGTGATGAGTTGTATGAACCCCTAATAAAATGATTTTAAAAAAAAAAAAAGAAAGACTGAAGAAAGAGACTCAATGCATTTGAATTGTGGTGCTAGAGAAGAATATTGAAAGTACCACAAACTGCTAAAAAGATGGAAAGAAATCTGTCTTCAAAGAAGTACTGCCAGAGTGCCCCTAAGAGGCAAGGATGGTGAAACTTTGCCTCACTTACTTTGGACATGTTGTTAGGAAAGACCTGTCTCTAGAGATGGACTCCATGCTTGCTAAAGTGGAACAAAAATGAGGAAGGCCCTCAATGAGATGGATTGACACGGTAGCTTCAAAAATGGGCTTAGGCATGGAAACAATTGAGAGAATGGGGCAGAATCATGCAGAGTTTCACTGTGTTATGCGTAGGATAGCTATGGGTTGGAACCAACTGGATAACATCTAATGACAACAATAGTGCTTGTCTGTTTGTTATAAATTCCCTTAAACTCTAAATACTGAGAATGCCCTCATTTATATTTCACTTTTAATAATAATAATAATTTGGGTGGTTATATAATTACTGGTTGCGAGGTCTTTTCTTTCAGAGCTTTTTTGGTATGTATCATCTCATTGTCCTCTTTCTTGCAGTTTCTAATGAGAAGTAAGCACTTTTATTGAAGTTCTTATGTAGGTGATTTTCCTATCATGCTCTCAAAATTCTCCTTTTGTCTTTGGATCTGCAAAATTTGACTATGATACGTTTGGTGACTTACATTATTTGGGGGCTCTAATTTGGAGTTCCTTATATGAAACTATTCTCATCTTTCATAATATTTCTGAAGTTTTCTGCCATTAATTCTTCAAGATCCTTTCTATAATTATTGGACGTCTTACTCTTCTGAGTTCCCTAATGTATGTATATTATTATTTTTTAAACACTTTATTAGGGGCTCATACAACTGTTATCGCAATCCAAACACACATCAATTGTGTAAAGCGCATTTGTACATCATTCTCAAAACATTTTCTCTCCACTTAAACCCCCGACATTAGGTCCTCATTTTCCCCTCCCTCCCCGCTCCCCCTCCCTCATGAGCCCTTGATAGTTTATAAATTAGTATTTTATCATATCTTGCCCTGTCCGACTTGCCTTGTCCTGTCTCCCTTCACCCACTTTTCGGTTGTCTGTCCCCCAGGGAGGAGGTCGCATATAGTTCCTTGTAATCGGTTCCCTCTTTCCTACCCACTCTCCCTTTACCCTCCCTGTTTTGCCACTCATGCCACTGTTCCTGTAGGGCTCATCCGCCCTGGATTCCCTGGATTTTCAGTTCCTATCTGTACCAATGTACATCCTCTGGTCTAGCCAGACTTGCAAGGTCAAATTCGAGTCATGGTAGTGGGAGTGGGGAGGAAACATTTAGGACTTAGAGGAAAGTTGTATTTCTCATCGTTGTTACATTGCACCCTGACTGGCTCATCTCCTCCCCAAGACCCTTCTGCAAGGGGATCTCCAGTGGCCTACTAATGGGCTTTGGATCTCCACTCCGCCCTCCCTCCATCATTCACTATGGTAAGATTTTTTGTTCTGATGATGCCTTATACCTGATCCCTTCGACACCTCGTGGTTGCACAGGCTGGTGTACTTCTTCCATGTGGGCTTTGTTGCTTCTGAGTTTGATGGCCGCTTGATTACCATCAAGCCTTGAAGACCCCAGATGCTATACTTTTTGATAGCCGGGCACCATCAGCTTTCTTCGCCACATTTGCTTATGCACCCATTTGTCTTCAGTGATCCCTTCGACACCTCGTGATCACACAGGCTGATATGTTGTTCCATGTGGGCTTTGTTGTATATTATTGATGTTATCACCCCACAGATTTTTTTTCATTTTTGGTTTTTGTTCCTCATTCCAAGTGAAATAAAAAGCTCTGTTATGTGCTCACTTCGGTAGCACTCATACTGAAATGTGAACAATGTAGAGGTTAGTATGATTCCTGGGCAAAGATGACATGCAAATGCATACAGATTCCATATTTTTACTAGGAAGAATGCTATTGTATTGTGCCACAAAGATAAGAGTGTTAGAGTTGTTGAATGGAAAACGAGGTTGCTCTTAGACTTTCCCCCAAACCACAATTAAAAAATAAAAATTATCTTTAATGTGTTTGTTCTCTATTCACTGATTCTTTCATTGGTTCAAGTCTACATCTCTGTCTTCCCATTGAGTTTTTTTTAACCTATTATTTTGTTTTTATGCTTCTGAATTTCTAGTGTTTTATTTTAAGGATGCTATTTCTTTATCTAATGTGTCATTTTATTCTTGTATTGTTTTCTAGAGTACTTCTAGTGTCCCCACCCCTCTGTGTGTGTGTTTGTGTGTGTTTTCAGTGATCTCTTTGAGGTGAGTTAATAATAGCTTCTTTTTTGTTTTGTTTTTTACTTTTTATTGTTAATTGGGTTAAGGTTGTGGAACAATTCTGTTTTCCATTCAATAATTCATACAAATTTTGTTTCCCATCATAAGCAGCAATCCTTGTAATGCAGTATCACTTATCCCTATTACCCACTTTCATTTCTCTTTCTTGTTCACCTTCTCCTGTCGTCTCAATTTTTTCCTTGGACCGATGCAGTTTTTTGTTTGTTTGTTTGACCTCAGATACTTTATTATACAGAGTGTGTACCTCCCTACTGCTGTTATTCACCTTATAAATATGTCTGTTGTTTGGCTGAAAATTGAGCAAAAGTTGTGAGTTCCTTCCAGGCCTGAAGCCATAGTCTCATGGACTCCACTAGTCTCTGCATGAATAGTAAGCCTGATCTTTTATCAGATTTTGATAAAATATAGTTTTTACCAAAACTACAGTTTTGCAGCCAACAGCAAGGCAGGTCACCAACAGTCAGTCCCCAGCTCAAGAGATGTGAATCCCAATTGTGTGGCGAAGCAGGT
The DNA here is from genome assembly GCF_000313985.2 of Echinops telfairi. Taxonomy (NCBI): domain Eukaryota; kingdom Metazoa; phylum Chordata; class Mammalia; order Afrosoricida; family Tenrecidae; genus Echinops; species Echinops telfairi. The sequence continues at coordinate 406,674 of NW_022103933.1, read as the reverse complement.
CTTGAAGAAACCTCAAATTACAGTGACACAGTCCCCAGGTTAGGTGTCCCATAGGTAGTGAGTGTAACTTGCAAATTGAGGCACAGAACAAGCAAGGCAGCTGCGCACTGGTCCGATGATCAAAGAGCGAGAGACAAGAAAGGCAAGGCTCGCTGAGCCATTTATCTCTCTGCCCTTCAATTAATCCCACATGTGTTTATCGACCAGGCTGGTACAATAAACTAACTACCTCACTTGTCTTGCTCATATGGATCGAGATCAATAGTTGCACCTTAATTGGACATTCACAAGCTTTTAAGACTCAAGTTGCTACACACAAAAGTAGGATGTTGAACATTGTTTTTAGAATATTCATATTGATCTTGGTGCCTCCTGAGACTATGGTCCTAAGCCCCTATGCCTGTTGACTCATTCTTTGAAGATATTTGGTGACCGATAATAGATTTTTGTACATTACCCCTATATTTTCTATTATATTCATGGAAATATTTACAACATATTCAAAAACCAAACTCACTGCCATCGATTCAATTCTGACTTATAGCAACCCTATAGGACAAGGTAAAATTAACCCTTTGAGTTTCCAAAACTGTAACTGTAGAGCATAGATTAATAAATATGAAAAAATATTCTCTGTTGAACAACAGTTAAGTGAAATCTCTTGGTATGGCTCTTCTATCTGTAGCTTTTGTAACTCCTACCAATTGACTGGGTGGGAGCATACAAATAGGGTGTATGGGACAAAGATTGGGGAATGGTCGGTTTTGCCATCCTGTTCAGCATAAAGCAAGCCATCTCACAAGCATGAGGAAATTTCATGACTATTAAGAAGAGTCACCAGTGTAGCATGTACTAGATTTCTGAGTTGGCAAAGTATGATAGTTACATAATTTTGTGTCAACTTGAAGTGTAGGAATGGAGTCTAGCCTGTCAAATCGGTCACAGTCTCTTTGTGGGTGCAACCTCCTCATAAGGAGGTTCCTGAGAACCACCATCACCTCTGCTTCACCTTCTTGCTGGCAACCACTTGGAACCGCCATTGGATCCACAAGACTTCACCCACTGGTTGGTGATGTTCTTTCATTCTGCATCATTGTATGTTGATATATTTAACTTAGTAGTTTATGAATTCTTGGAGCCTTGTTTTGATTTTTTCTAATGCCTGTTAGTGATTTCAACTTTCTGTTTCATTGTGGTAAATGTGGTAAAGAAAGCTGTTGGTGTCTGGCTATCAACAGATCTAGTGTCTGGGGTCTCAAAGGCTTGAAGATAAACAAGCAGCCATCTAGCTGAGAAGCAACCAAGCCCGCATGGAAGAAGCACACGTATGTGATCATGAGCTTCCAATGGGATCAGGTATCATATCTTAACTCTTAAAATGGTTAGATGTCAACCAGTTCATTTTGGTACAGAAATTGTGTATTTCTTCCATGTCCTTTTGATGCTTCCTCTATCATTCAATATTTTGCTCTTAGAATCTTTCAATAGTGCAACTCAAGGCTTGAATTTTCTCTTTAGTTCTTTCAGCTTGAAATGTGCTGAAAGTGAACTTCCTTTTTGGTTGTCTTACTATAGTTCTTTGCACATCTGGATTGAAGGCTGCATTCACAGACAACAATCTACTAGGGTTGTAGGGGCTGTGATAACACCAAATATCTTATGCTTTGTGGGAACCCAATCAGAGCATGGCACACCATCTTCACCTGGTAAATGTTATTTGCCAAACTAATAATCTTATTGCTTTGACTTGATTCTGACTCATAGTGACCCTATTTAGGGTTTCTGAGGCTGTAACTCATTACAAGAGCATAGAGCCTCTTCTGTGGAGTGACTAAGGGGTTTGAACTGCTGACACTGTACTTGCCAGTAGAATACTTACTGAACAGCACCACCAGGGTGGTGGTTGCCAGGCTACTACAAATTGATTCAGATGTTTCCTGAACTGGAGCCTGCTTCCACAGTCTACTCAAGTATCTCTTTGTGCCCCCCAAACTAAGGAGAAAGGTATCCAGGGTTCAATTCAGGCCTGTCCTTTTGTTAGCACTGAGGCTGCTATGTGCTAAGGAATAGGTTCATTGAATAGATGCTACACAGAAACTATACTAGAGAAGTGTTTCCTGAAGTGGCAATACCAACCTCCCAAAGAGAGAGCCCACGGCTCACTGATTCCTGGGGAAAAGGCACCGAGTTCCTCCAAAATGATGCACAAACAGCAATTTGCCTCAACAAGAAAGCAGGAGAAACAAAATCCAATGTCAGAGGATGACCTGAACCTAACAGCAATCATAAAAGTGGCAGACATTGACCTACCACAGAAAGAAATCTTCAGAATGCTGCTTAGAGTCATATAGGATATGAAGGAAGCAATAGAGAAAAATGATGAAATGATAGAGGAACTAAAGACCACACACCAAAGGGAAATGGATGGGCAAAGGGACAAGATAACAAAAGCCAGTAGCAAATTCACAGACTTAGCCTTCAGGATTTGGCATAAGAGAAGGCAAATCAAAATCAAGCTCCGGGAGCTCCTTTGAATGTCATAACATTTAAACCACCATCAGGCATGGGGAATTTCATGATCCTGCTGCGCAAGCCACCTCCCCAGAAATTATTCATGATCAGTTGAGAAAAATAACATTGAAAACTTGGAATGGATCACACCTATGGGGAAGGAATGGAGAGTTATTTCTGCATAATGTAAGGGGCTAATGAACCTTATTCTGAATTTGCTTCTCGATTAGAATGTGCTGGAGAAAATCAGTGATAGGGGAGGAAGCTCATTGATAGATCTTGTGTATGCTTGCCTATAACAATCCTAATGAAGACTGACAAAAGGCTTTCATTTCTCTTAAGGAAAAGGGAACATTTTGGGATTATGTGAAGGCTTGCTGTAGCATTGGCTTACAAACCCATGAAGCAAAATTGCTTGCAGCCGCTTTACAGGAAATCCAAACCTGAAACTGTTTGGAATGTGGGAGCAGTGGCCAATTTAGGAAAGACTGTCCTAAGCTAAAGTTTACTAAAGGCAAAATTAATGCTGCTATCAAACCTCATACTTGCCCCTGCTGTTGCTGTGGCCCTCATTGGACCCAAGATTGCAAATCTAAAACTGACATAGATGGCAATCCCCTTCAGGGAAACAGGAGAGTGGGAATGCTCAATTCCCCCAGAATCCAAATCAGGCTCCTCGGTCCAAGAACTTCTTGTCACCTACCAGGGCAGTGCCGGCTTAGACCTTCCTACAAGTATAGATGTAGATCTTTTCCCAGATAGTCCATCTCTCTAGATCCCCCCTTCCCCCCGGCATTTTTGGACCCATCCCTAAGGAGACAGTGTTTTGGGATGTTCTAGCCTTAATGCTATTGGAGTTCAAGTTATTCCCAGAGTTGTGGATAGTGATTATACTGAAGAGTTCCAAGTTGTGATGTTGTCTCAGGTTCACTGGCAGTTGTCTGAAGGATCCAAAATTACTCAGCTTATTTTGTTGCCTTATTATGTCCCTGAAACCCAAGAAACTGATCAAGTTGGTGGTTTTGGTAGTACTAATATTAATCATCCTACTGCTTTTCTTTTACTTGACATTGAGCATCTTGTCCAACTTTGCATTTCTGCCTTCAAGGATGAGCTTTTACAGGGTTAATAGATTCAGGGGCTGATATTACTGAAATTGATGAAAAACACTGGCCTCCTTTAAGAAGACTGCTATTGCTGGTCAAATTTTTGGAGTGGGCACTACTGGGCCTTATGTCAAACAGAGTAGCCATTTACTTTCAGTGAAAAGGCCCACTGGTCAGCAAGCTTTGGTACAACCTTATATCCTACCTTTGCCATTCAATTTGTGGGGATGAGATCTACTTCCTCAATGGAAGATCACTTTTATTATTCCTGATCAAGAGGTTATCTCCCCCCTTAATCCTGAAGCCCTGGATTTTCAGCTTGGGCCATTGTGAATGCTGTTCATTGCTTCTTTATGTCCACCTCCCTTGAAAATTAAATGGAAAATGAATACTCCTGTTTTGGTGTAACAATGGCCCCTAAGTAAAGAGAAGTTAGCAGTGGCAAATGAACTAGTAGCTGAACAATTAGCTCAAAATTATATCAAACCTTCTACTTCTTCCCGGCACTCTCCTATTTTTGTTATTAAGAAAAAATCTGGCAAATTAAATGAGGTTATGGTATCCATGGGACCCTTGCAGCCAGGTCTACCTAACCCCACAGTGATCCCTCAAGATTGGAAAATAACTGTAATACACTTGAAAGACTGCTTTTATACCATTCCACTGCATCCAGATGATTGCTTCCCTTTTGCATTTACTATTCCTGGTGTTAACCAGCAGGCCCCAGCTAACCATTATCAATGGTGTGTACTTCCACAAGGGATGATGAACTCTCCTGCTATGTGTCAAAGTTTTGTCAGTCAAGTGCTTGAGCCAGTTTGAGCCCTCAAGGTAAAATTATTCATTATAGGAGATGGAAACACAGGGAATCCAGAGCGGATGATCCCTTCAGGACCAGTGGTGTGAGTGGCAATACTGGGAGGGTAGAGGGAGAGTGGGTTGGAAAGAGGGAACCGATTACAAAGAACTATATGTGACCTCCTCCCTGGGGGACGGACAACAGAAAAGTGGGTGAAGGGAGACGTCGGACAGGGCAAGATATGACAAAATAATAATTTATAAATTATCAAGGGCTCATGAGGGAGGGGGGAGTGAGGAGGGAGGGGAAAATGAGGACCTAATGTGGGGGCTTAACTGGCGAGGAAACGTTTTGAGAATGATGAGGGCAGTGAATGTACAAATATGCTTTACACAACTGATGTATGTATGGATTGTGATAAGAGTTGTATGAGCCCCTAATAAAATAATTTAAAAAAAGAAAAAGGTATATAAGCAAAAATAGCTACTAAATGTTTGTGTTAAATAAACAAATAAGGTAATTAGACATGTGAAAAAAAATTATTCATTATATGGATGACATACTTTTTGCCTCTGATAGTTCTCTCATTTAACACATTTATTTGATTTGGTAAAGACAAATTTAGAATGAGTCAGGTTAGTCATAGCTCCTGAAAAAATTCAAAACACAGAACAGTATGCATATTTAGGTTATAGATTAGATAGAAATACTGTTAAACCTCAATTAATGAATGTGCCCTGAACATTTGCTTACTTTGAATGATTTCCAGAAACTGCTGGTAGACCTTAATTGGGTCCGTCCTTCTTTGGTATTCCTAACTGCATGTTAGAGAAGTTATTTCAAAAACTGCAAGGAGATCCTGATCTGTCTAGCCCAAGAACACTGAGTGATGAAGCCAAGCGGAAACTCGCCATTATTGAGCATGCTGTTCAGAATGCGTTTGTTTTCCTTATTAGGGAAGCTGAAACTATTTCTTTATTGCTTTTTCTCACTCCCCATTTGCCTACAGGGTTATTGTTTCAAGATAGTTCACCTATTGAATGGATTTATGCTTCATATACCCCTTCTAAATCAATTACACCTTATTTTGAGATTCTTGCCCATTTAGTTATTCAAGGATTTACTTGGCTCCTTCGACTCCCAGGACTTGGAAATATTTCTTCCCATAAGCCTTCCTCTCACTTGTTTGATGTATTTGAAAGGACAAAATGGATTGTGAAAATGTTGTTAGGAGGGAGCCCATTCCTTCGGCCCCAACCTTCTTCATGGATGCCACTAAAGCCAATATTGCTGCTATATGGTCTTCTACTTCAGGTCCCCTTTGTATAATTACTCCTTATGCTTCTACGCAACAAAATGAATTATATGCCATGATTGTCATTTTAAATAACAATCCCTTTACTTTAAATATTGTTTCTGATTCTCTATGTTAATGCTATACCTCAACTTAGTACCATTGTACTAAGGGTCCCCGGATAAGCCTATTTTCTGTTTATTATTATATCTCCAACGCTTATTGTGCCAGTATCGCTGTCCTCTGTTTATCAACCATATCTGAGCCCCCAGGCCTCCCAGGACCTTTGGCCATAGGCAACACTACAGCCGATATTATAACTAAGCCTTTTATATGTTTTAACTAAGCAGAAGAAGAACATAAAGTTATTCATAATAATGCTGGAGTCTACACGTGTGCTGGAAGATTCTGTGGAAAGCAGTTAAAGAGATTATTCATCACTGTCCTATTTGTCACCCACTGCATTTAACTCCCGGACCCACTGGAGTAAACACCCACGGATTAGAACCGAATGCCCTCTGGCAGATGGACATCACACATTTTCCTTTAAAAAATTTTTTTATAAATTACTATTGATACTTTTTCTGGTTTCATTTGGGCTACGGCTCAGATTGTTGAAACTGCCAGTGCTGTGATTAGACATTTATTACATTGTTTTGCCATTATGAGTTTGCTGTCTATTGTCAGGACTGACAATGGACCAGCCTATGCTTGCCAAAAGGTTAAACAGTTTTTTCATAATTGGCGCATTTCTCATGTTAATGGAATTCCCTGAAATCCTCAAGGTCAGGGTATTATTGAGCATGCTCACGGAACTCTTAAATTGCAGCTCCTTGAAATAAAAAGTAGGAATTTCCCTATTCCTTTCCTTCTAATTCCTTTCTACCCTCTGTGGCTCTTTCTTCGGCACCTTTTGCCATTAACTTTTTGAACCGTCCATAGGATGAAGATGTCACTCTAGGGCTAAAGCATTTTAGAGGTCATGTGTTTGCACCTGCCCAATCGTTTTCCATGGAGGTGTGGTTTAAGGCAGCTGACTCAGCTGAGTGGAAGATGGGGAAGGCTAGTATTTTTGATAAACACTATGCCCATGTCATTCCAGACCATGACCATGCCACCCAGATCTGGGCTCCAGTTTGGTGTGTACGACCTGATGATACTTGGGCATTTGCACCAAAATGGTTTAGAGAACGAAACAGTCAGCCCCATTTGCCTGAAGCCAAAGACGTCAGGTCTCTTGAGGAGTGCACTGTGGCCTTACTCTCCAAGATACTGGTAGTCAACAACAATGGCGACGAAGTCATTCTTGGCCTCCCACCTGGGGCCAGGTCACATCTTTATCCTAGCAAGCACAACGAGTCCTGCATGTTACTGGTAAATTACCTTCTGCTGAGAACCTATTTATAGCTATGTTGGTGGTGATAACCTGCGCTTCTGAGGTAAGTGGACATGGGTATTGGTCTTTCGTTCCTTGTCCACTGTTATTACAGCTGGTGGAATTGTTGTGATCGTGCCCCCAAAGTGTATATGAATGATGCTATATTTAGCTCTGCACCTTGGGAACCCAGGCAGGCTGATCGTCCGGATGAACAAGGGAAGCTTATCAACCTTACCTTGACAAATACAAGTATTTGCCTTTATGTGCAGGTGTATGCTTAAATACCTTGGTACAGTTGTGGGTCTACACTTTGCCTCTGTCTAAAAGGGCCCACGGCATGGGAATGATGACTGCAGTAACTTCAATGAGTCTGAATCTAATGTTAGTAATTCCATCAGTCGTTCAAATGAAAATATCTGCCCTTTAATATTTTATAAGCGCTATGTATTCTGCCCCTTCTACTGGAGTCGGTGCTGAGAGCTGCACAGAAAAATACAGCTGGATGGTGGTTGAGTGATTATTGACTGGGGGTCCCATGGGAAATTTTTAAACAACTGCTCCGATGATGTTAATGCCATGGTCTGTGACTATATTTCCAGTACAGTGTGGAATCACATGAGCACACACTGGTGGACAGACCATCCCAAGCTGATGGCTTGGCACGAAGGAGAGCTCACCCTCACTCATCCTCGTATGTTCGAACCGATTCTTGGACCTGAACAGTGGGATCTTTGGAAGGTGCCCCCCTGCCTGAGACCTTGGTTCACATGGAAGGGAAATTTTTCAGGAACCTCCAAATCATACTCCTCCTATTAGTTTGAACATAATGATACTATATATATATCATCTGTTAAATTACCATATGTGCTTGGTATAAGGGAAATTGTAGTGAATGCTACCTTAAAGAGTATAGATTATTTGAATTGTTGATTATATATGTACATTAACCATATAATTGTTGATTATATATGTACATTCTCCATATAATCACTCAATGAATAGTATTGTTTTAAAGGCTCGTACTTCAGTTTGGATTCCAGTAAATCTCACTTATCCTTGGCAATCTAATCCTCATGCTCATCTCAGCTTTGAAGTTATCAAACATCTATATCAGCGTAGTAAATGGTTTTTGGTAGAACTAATGTTAGCTATTGTAGAATTAATCACTATTGCTACTACCACTGCTATTGCTAGTCTGGCCCTACAATCTGCTACACAGACCCATGATTTTGAGACGGAATGGCATAAAGACGCTCACTCTTTATGGGTCCATCAGAGTACTATTGATAAGGAGCTGGAGTCTAAAGTTGGCAATTTACAGCAAGCAGTACAATGATTAGGGGATCAAGTTCTTGATTTACAGAAACAAGCATTGCTTAAATGCGACTGGAATGTTTCTGCCTGTTGTGTGTGTCCACATAAGTTCAATGACAGCTTATACTCATGGCAAGAGATAAAGTATCATTTACAGGCTATCAAGGGGAATCTGCCTTTAGATGTAAAAGACCTGCAACAAGAAGTCTTTCAAGTGTTTGACAAATAGCCTCCGAGAATCCCATTTGATGATTTTGCTGAAAGGGTTGCTGATAAATTGTGAGGACTTGATCCACGGGGCTTCTGGGAGCATATGACTCATGCAATGGGAAGTTCAGGAGGGGTATTTTTTAATTATGTTGTGCTGCTTTTTTGTAGGTTACCATATCCTCAGAAGACTAATTGTTCTAAGAACACAGCTTTGGCAGATAGCTGCTTTTTTAGCTCTTCGGCGTTAGCTATAAAATTAAAAAAGGGGGGCGGTTATGAAAAGTCACTGAGTTTTAACTGAAGTGTACTGGTGACTCTCTGGGGTGCTTGGGGACACTCTGCCCTTTGAACCCAGAATGCTGGGGCTATGGCCATATGTGACCAAGATGAATTCCAGGATGTTTCCCCGAGACACCCTGAATACACTGAGAACACACTGAATACACTGAGACCACAGCTGCATTTGTTAAGATTAATCCCAAGGAACTGTTTTTGTTTAGAGCAATTTTATCATGATGTTATTGTTATACTATGTACCCTTGCCTCATTATTATATAAAGCTGTACTTGAGAAAGAAAATTTGCCTTTGGATCATCAGTCCACTGGTCTGTCTTTTTCTTCAGGTCATCACTCACTGCAGGTCCATACCACTGGACGGTAACACCCAAGAATACTCTGTCCAGCCAAATTATCAAGATAGATGGAGAAGTAAGAGTTTTCCTGGACAAGGAAAAACTCAAAGAATACGTTAAAAGAAACCCAGCCCTACAAAAGATCCTTGCCGACCCAGTATGGGCAGAAAAACAACACTCACCAAGCACAAATAGACTGCCACATAGAACAACTCCACCCAGAGGCCAATAGAGAGAAAACAGCCCCCAGGATAGCATTGGATGGAAAGAAGGCAAGAATGAAACACACACATGCACAATACACAGATAAGAAAGGGAGGTAGGAAAACACCTAAAACAAAAGGGACAAGAGGACACCATAGAGTCCACAGATGGATGTAATAGCCTTAAACATCAATGGATTGAACTCAGACATTAAAAAGCAAAAGGTAGCAGATTGGCTTAGAAAAGAACCTGTCGATCTGCTGCTTATAGGAGACACATCTCAAGATTACAGACAAAAATAAACGGAGAATCAAAGGCTGTAGAAAAATATACCAAGCAAATGGCAATTCAAAAAAAGTAGGTATTGCAATTCTAATCTCGGACATAATCGATCTCAAGGTGCAAGCCATAACAAGATGGTGTCCCGGTAAGCAACCCATACTGGGAGCTCCAGGGAAATCAGTGAGCCCAGTACTCAGGATCACAAGAGGATTCTGGTAAGTGAAAAGACCCACACAGATGCTTCCTCTGTCTGGGAGGCGGCCCTCCCCTACATCTGCTTTGCTCCAGAGCCCTGGAGATCTGTGCCCTTCTCCCAGGGATTTCCCAGGCTGTGCCAGCCATTCTGCTTATGCACGCCACTGTGGTCACCACCACTGACTGCCCCTCCCCCCCACCTGGTTGCCACACCAGGAGCTGGAAGGCAGCCCGACTGAGTTCCCCAAAGCTGCAGCTGGACCACCACACAGCAGCTATCCACCCATGGAAGCCTTAGGGGAGCTGTTCCCTTCTCCCAGGGTTCCCCTCTCTCCACAAGACAACAGTCCTGCCGCCAAGCCCTGGTCACTCCCACCTCCCACCAAGGGCCCTAGGGCCTGACTTGCAATAAGTTTGGTCACCTGGGGCTGCAGGCTATCTCCTCACCAGTTCCTGGGACCCCTCTACCCCTGCGGCAACTGCCTCTGCTATGTCCATGGGGCACGGCACCCTTCACTTCCCTGACGGCATGGCTCATCCAACCCCCCCCCCCCCCCCTCTGCCCCCATGTGCATGCATGCAGAACAGTGGAGAGTACATCCTTGGTCTGGAGGGCATCCTTTCCCCACATCTATCCAAGCCCCAAAACCCAGTGGATCAGCAACCCGGTCCCTGGGGCTACCCAGCCCACACCGGCCACACTATCCTACACCCCAACACAATCACCACCTACCCATTGGCCCCCTGCAGACATATCGCTGCACCTGGAGGTAGCCATTAGTCATATTGAGTTCCCTAAACTGCAGCTGGATCCCCACACCAGGACAGCCCGCACATGGCACTCTCCACTGTGAACTGCTTCCTCCTCCAGAGGCTCCCTTCTCCCCATGTTGTGGTAGGTCACGTCACTGAACAGAACCCTCCCACCATCCATCCATGTCCCCAGTGGCTGTGGCCCAACCCTGTCTGCAGTCTACCTGCAGTAATTATAATCACCTGCAGCTGCTGCAGCTCTCCACTAGATTGCCTGACACCCCCCTCCCCAATCCTGCAGAAGTGGCGGCCTCTCCCCTCCCTCCACCCAAAACAGCAGTGGCCTTACACACCCTCCATAACGCACCCTGCCCATGGCAGTGACAGCTGCCCCCACTGGTGCCTGGCACCTCCACCCTGTGGAGGCTTTCCCTCAGCAGCTGCACTCGCGGCAGTGGGGTTGTTCCTGCCTTTGCTCAGCAACCCCGCTTGTGGGAACAAGGCCTCCCTAACCATTGTCTTCTATTAAGTGCCTTTAAAAAGAAAAGGCTGAAAATCGTGCACTGATAGCCCAGACCAACTTCGTCCAGGGGCGTACTTATAGGCACCATCCTCACTCCAGTCTCTGAGATCCTTCATCACCATTGACCACTGAATTGCCACAGCACCCTGCCTACATAGCAGTGTGACCCACCACCATCGTAGGTCAAAGGAAGCCCTCAAATACACTCTTAACAGTCACACAGAGAAAAAGCGCAGGACCCCTTTGTCTCCCCAAAACATGGTGCCCAGCTCTATGAAATTGTCATGTAAACAACAGCATACTGCATCACTCCGACAAGAAAGACAAATCACAACAGCAGAGCTAACGATACTAATAGAAGAATCAGACATGGATCTGCCACACAAAAATTTTCAGAAGGCTGCTTGGAGTAATACAGATGAGGGAAGCTACTCAGAATAAGGACTCGATGATAGAGGAGATGAAGTCTACGATAAAGGAGATGTAATCCACACACCAAAAGGAAATACAGGAGCTACACACAAGATCATGAAACTCATGAACAGAGTAGAGGAGGCCAAGAAGCATATCATTGAGCTCAAAAACAATCAGGCATACTTCATCAAATGAGGAAGACAGTCAAACAAGACAATAAGAGAAGCAGAAGAAAACCTGAGATCAGTGACATGCTATGAAGAGGAACAATATTCCAATAATATTCCAATACCTGAACAAGACACAATGAAAAAGTCAAAAGCTAAATTAGCAAGGGATTTCTGGAATCAAACTGTCCCACCTTAATGAATGAGAATCAAGCACTCATACAGGAAGCACAGAGGACACCAATTAGCCTAAGCCCCAGGAAGAATTCACCAAGGCTATTAACTAATAGTTATTGTATAGTTATTTATATAATAGTTATAGTTAAATGATCCAACTTTAAGGAAAAAAATTTTAAGAGCAGTTAGAAAAAGGAAGCTGGTCACATACAACGGTTCTCAGATAAGAATATGCTCAGACCTACCAGCAGCAACCATGAAGTGGGCTAATATGTTCCAAAAGCTGAAAGAAAAAACACTTGCCCAAGAATCCTCTACCCTGCTAAATTATCTATTAAGATGGAAGGAGAAATAAAGGTCTTCCAGGACAAGGGAAAACTCAACAAATATGCCGTAAGACACCCAACCCTGCAGAACATCCTTGCTGACTTACTATGGTCATAAGACCAACATCCACCAAATAGCCCAACTCCATCCAGAAGCCTAATGTGCTGATAACAATTACCAAGATAACATGGCCTCAGAGGAAAAGAAGGGAAGAATGAAGCCCAACACACAAACACAGCATACTGATATGGAGATAGGAAAACACCCAACACAAAAAGGCACGACATGACAGTAATGAATCCATAGAATCCAAAAGGTTGGGAGGTGGGGGGAGGGAGGCCTGAAAGTGAGATGATGGCATAGGGCAGTGGTTCTCAACCTTCCTAATACCACTACCCTTTAATACAGTTCCTCATATTGTGGTGACCCCGCAACCATACAATTATTTTTGTTGCTACTTAATACCTGTATGTTTGCTATTGTTATGAATTATAATGTAAATATCTGATATGCAGGATGTATTTTCATTGTTACAAATTGAACATAATTAAAGCACAGTGATTAATCATAAAAACAATATGTAATTATATATTGTGAAATATTAATTACTAATGACAAAAACGTGAAATTTTGTCTTGAAGCACGGTGTAGCATGGATACTCGTATGTGGGCATATCTGCATGTAGGCAGACTTGCCTGGAGACAGATAGAGGAGTGGTGTCTCAGTTCCTAAGACCATCAGAAATATGTGTTTTCCGATGGTTTTAGGCAACCCCCGTGAAAGGGTCGTTCGAACCCCAAAGTGCGTGACCCACAGGTTGAGAACTGCTAAATTAAGAAATCAAACTATACAAAGCAACAACTCATGAACTGCAGCTGGAATTTGGACTATACTATACTCCCATAAATTCCTCATGAGCCCCTAATAAAACCATTAAAAAAAACCCTCCTCATATCAACAGTACCTTAAATTTTATACCATTGGATAAATCCCTGATGTTATCAATGCCTTATACCCCAAGGGGTGATTGACCATGTTTTCCTTTTTGTTAATTTTGTTGTTGGTTCTGGTTTTGCTGTTTTCATAATATGTCTGGCAAAGTAAACCAGAGTTGTTCACAGCCCGAGGACAAGCAGATGGATTCTTTGCTCCCATGTCATTCTAGCCCCAATCCGGGAACAGTCCATTCTGTTAGCACAGCTCTGCTCAATACTCACCGTTACGAAGTGACCACTGAAGTGTGGTGGAGAAAGAAAATAGTGCTCATCTGCCAATTGGAATACTGTCTGGGGTCTTAAAGGCCTGTATGCAAACAAGCAGCCATCTAAGTGAGGCATCAATGAAGTCTACATTGAGAAGCATACCAGCTTGTGTGTCCCAAAGATGATGATGACAAAATCCAAATATGATAAAGGGAAAGGTATCAGAACTTAAATTGTGAACACTCAATTTGTAAAAAGTGGTGGAGGACAGCGGGAGCCCCAAATCCATCTGCAGAGTATTTGTTTAGCAGATTAAGCCTCTAGTAGATGCCCTCTAGCTACAGGCGAGGGACTTGAACAATCTGAATATCAGAGAGAGATTATTATAAACTTTATTATGGTGGATTGAACCATGGTATCATGATATTCATTAGTTGACCTCCCTCTTGATCCAAACAGAATTTGATCTATGCTGAAATATTCATCACTTTTTCTATGATATAAATTTCATCTCTGGCTTTTTAAATATTGCTGGTAGTCTTTTTCTTACTCTTTGTTTTCATTTTTATATTTATATTATTATTTTCTCTAGTGCTTCTGTTGGGTTTCCTAGTTTGTAAGGCACATGAGGAGTGGATGCATAGAGACAATAACTTATGCAATGGTTTATTGGGGAGGTAGGGCAGGGAGTGGGTAAGGGGATTTGGGGACAAACAATGAATGTGTGAGGGTGGAAGGAGCACTAGAACTAATTGTGATGATGTATATACAACTCTTTAAAAGTGATTTAACTATGCAAGTGTGTGTTATAAGAATATTATATCAAGAAAATAAAAAAAAAGAAAGCAAGAAACCAAAGTTGACCAATGGTTACCATGGGTGAAAGGGGAAGGGTTTTTTGTTTGTTTGTTTTTGCATAGGGGTACTGAGTTTAAGGTGATGAAATAATTTGGAAAGGGTTATCAATACTAGTTGCACACCACAAAGAGTATAATTAATACATGTAGAATTGGAGTATGTTTGTTGTGTATATTTTTGTCACAATTAAAAAATAATAAATACATGAATATCAGTGAGTACAAGGAAGAAGAAAATGTTCTAAAATTGATTGTGGTAATGATTGCGAAACTCTTCTTGATATGACTGAATTGTATGACATGTGTAGGAAGTGCCAATAAAACTGTTAATAAATAAAATTGGCCCAAGGCTCAAAAGGCACACACTAGGTAAAATGTCTTGGAGAGGAAATCTGATACTCAAGTCATCAAGACCTAAAAGTTGATCATATTAAAAAACAACAAAAAAATCTTTGGAAATCAGAAAGGGATGGGGAACCTTAGAAGAATAAAAAGGTTGTGTAAAGGAGGCAGTCTGGGGAAGACATACTTAAGGTCAGTGGTTTTAGTGCCACCTCTGAGGCATAAAACCTTCTCCGTCTTGTTCCCCTGAGGGCTGCTGGGGACAGACTAGGTCTGTTTTAGGGGAAGACAGGCCCATCACAAGATGCCTGGCTCTGCCTGCTCTTTCTGCCCTAGCCCTGGAGAATGTTGGGATTAGGAGGTGACATTTCTCCAGGGCACCGGGGACAGCAGGTCTTGAGGGATGGGGAAGAGGCAGGTTCCATTGCTGAAGCTCCCTGGGAGCCTGTGTCTGTGGCCCAACTCCTCATGTGCACTAAGGGTGCTGACCCACATATCCCAGAGCCAGGACTTGAGTGGTCCCTATAACTGGGATCTTGGGCACTCCAACCCCCACCTCGTCTGAGGTCCTGGTGCTCAGAATGTGGTTCTGTAGGCTTGCCCTCTAGCCAGGATTTCTAGGAGCTAATTTTCCTCCCCTGCAGAGCAGAAAAGCTTTAGGTGGAGGGGTGCGCAAATGGGGTTTGGGGGTGGGGTGAGAAGCCGGGAGAGGGATCCTGCCAGGACTGCCCATGCATAGAGGACTTGAAGCCTATCTAAACCCCAAAAGCCACTTTCAACATTCTCATCCTATCTCATCCCCTAGGGCTTGGCAGAAGACTCTTAAAGGCAGAAGGGGTTGGGGGGCGGTGGTGGAAAGGAGGAGGTTATAGACCCTCATCTCCCTGTACATGTCCCCTCAGTCAATCACAGCTTCTCCAGTTACCTTGCCTTTTCTCTGAAGGTCGTTCCAGTTGTGGAAGTCTCCGGCAGGAACCCACCCCCTCCTGCCCAGTGTCCTGTGGCCAGTCAGAAACCAATGGATGCTCTCTTTGGGGTGGGAGGCGAGCAGTAGCTAGTACCCAGTCACGGTGGGGCATCACTGTTTCTAGTGCCAGCACACTCAGTACCCCTGACACTTAGTTCCAATGTAGCTTTCTATGTAATGAGGATATTGTATGATCTATTAACAAAAGCATTCTTGCCTCTAGAGAATTCATGAGGCAAGAATTGTCTTTATTCATTCTTAAGTATTTTCAAGTGCACAAAACTAACAAAGTGCCTGCCCTTAAGGAACATATTTTATAGTTGGAGAAGTGGGGGAGTAGGTAGATTGTGGTCAGAAGATAGACCATAAACAGGGTGAATTTAAAAAATGGTGGTTAGCTAGTGATAAGTAAACCAGATGCCACCCAGTCTATTCCAATTCCTAGTAATCTCATGTGTATCAGATTAGAACTGTGTTTCTAATGACTGATTTTTAAAAATAAGTATTATCTCCAGGACTTTCTTCAGAGGAATCTTGGTGTGGACTTTTTTTTAGCAGCCCAGCCCATTAATCACTGCACTCAGGGATCCCAGATAGGTACTACAGAGAAAATAAAATCTGGGGACAGAGAAAGTAATGAGGGAGGAATAAAGTTTTGGAAAAGGTGACTCCCTGAGAAGGTGGCATCTAAGTAAAGATAGAAAAAAATAAGGATGTGTCCTATGGGGAAAGAGAAGCACTCTAAGCGGGAGTTGCAAGTGCAAAATTCCCAAGGAGGGGTGGATGCAGTTGAGTGAGAAGAAGTGTGATTGGAGACTGACACCATAAAGGGCAGATAATGTAGTGTCAGTTATAAGGACTTTGTCTCTTTCCCTGTGCGAGAAATCATTGTATTATTCTTAACTAAGGAACAATATAATCTGCTTTAGTTTTAACAGTTGAACTTTTATTCATAAAACAATATATTGCACCTCTGGTGTCTATTTGTGAGCCACTGTTTCTGGAAACTTGACTAACATGAACTGTGCCACATTTCAAACTGTGGCACCTTCTCCAGTGAAAGCACTGGGTTGTAAGACCTGCAGGAGGATGTGGTACTGCCAGCTTCTCCTGATGACCCATCCAGTCCCAGGGGAGCAATGTTGAGGCCTAACCTCAGAGTCTGCTACAGGGCTTTACAGTTGGTTCCACTGATCTCTCTGCTCATTTCTGTACTGAGATGCAATGCAACACTTTTTAATGCATGTCCTTGAAGGATTTGGTTCTTCTTTCCGCTGCAGTAAGTCTATTGCCTCCATAGAACACTCATACTACAAGGTATGATTTACCAGCTGTGTACTATATAGCTGATCTCAAGAGACAGGGGAAATTAATTTAGAACTGTAGTCAGAGAGGATGTCCACTTCCTTTGGGATTTGGTGAAGATAACATACCAGCAATTCCTACCATAGTGAAGGGGGAAAAAGGGAAATCTCAGTTTCCCATTATTGGCAATTACACATCTATGAGTAAATTGTGATTAGAGAATTTTCTAATGAAGAACCAGGGCTAGTGGATCTACGTTGTGAAAGTGGTCTTGAAAGTAGAGGGGCTTTCCTTGTATTAAACCGAGGGGAACAAACACTTCACATTCTTCACAGCAAATCATCATGATGTACTGATTGCACTACCAAATATTTCTCAAATCAGAAAAATTTTATCTTTGCCAACACACTTAAAGTATCAGTACATCCATTTTTAATGGTTAATTTGGCCCCTGACTTTTAATAATCCACTGTAGATCTAGATCTAAGATCTAGATCGTCTTCTGGTTATTCTTTCATGTTAAATGGCACCCCATAGAAACAGTGGATAACAGTTCTGCTTAAAGCTCAATTGCACCAGCGCTTTTCCTCAATATAATCATTACACTTCAATATGTACAGAAGTACTTTGAGTACTTTCCATTTTGTTAGATAAATATAAAGCATTCAATATTTGACATTTAGTAAAATACTACAGATTGACCAGAAACATTTTTGGTTTCTTGCTTGTGAGTCTATAGTGGTGGACTATAATGACAATTAATACAGCTTGGTGTCATTGTTCTATTCTTGCTAATAAGACAGAAGTTTCAGCTACCCTCACTTTTGTGCTATCAGTGAAAATATTGACATGATGCAAAGGGCAATTGATGTCTTTGTGCTATGAAAATAGTTTTAACGTCAGGGACCTACGTAAAAGGCTTTGAAAAGGCCACTCTGGCATTCACAGAGAACACCTTGTGAACTGCTGGACTAGCACATAAGAGGGACACTGTAATATTAGCCTCTTACTAGGAGTAGGTAGGGTCTCCTTTAGTCCCCAAAGACTTGATCTGGTCCCGGGCAAATGAGTCCAAGAGGTGTGGTTTAATAAGAAAAAAATTTAAAGTATATTTTGGGCCATGCTTACTATGGCCCAAACCCAGATCTGTTCTGAGAAGCGCTAACCCACAATCCAATTGAACAAACAGACCCAGAGGAGACCCTCTATTGTGCCTGGTAAGCGCTGGGTGCTGAGTAAGTGCATGGTCAGGAGGGGTTTGGCCAGGCTGTACATTAGAGAAGATCAGAGGAGAAGAAGACAATGAGCCAGCCTTCAAAGATGTGAAGGCAGAGGACATTCTACCGTAGGTATTGCTAAAGCAAAAGTACCAGCTCTGAGCTATAAAAGTCCACTGACAAAGTGGGGAAAAGGTGAATCAAGGTCTAGAAGGGTGGAGGTTAAATAAGGAATTTCTGCAGTATACAACAGAAAGTTCATTGCACATATCCAAATCAAGCCAAACCCATGACCTTGAGTTGATTGTGACTCATAGCGATCCTACATAGGGTTTCTGAGGCTATAAATCTATACAGGAGCAGATAACTTCATGTTTCTCCTGAGAAGTAACTGGTGGTTTGAACAGTCTACTTTGTGGTTAGCAGCCCAAAGCATACCCCATAGGGCCACCAGGGCTCCTACTTAAAGACAGAGGTGATCCTATGTATAAGGAAAATCCCTAGTGCCCTCTTTTAGCGGACATATGTTAGAGTGAACTATTAGGGTATCAAAATGAACAAAGTTTTAGAAATGTTAGGTGCCTATAGGATCTAATTTATTTAGTTACTTATGCATATTAAAAATAATATATACAGTACATCAATAAAAATATTGCTGTTTTCCATTCTCACATTTCAGGTAAATTTTATTCACTCTCCATATACATCTTGGACATCAATGGCTTCATTACATCAAAGCCACAATCTCGAGCATGTCACCTTCACTTGCTTCAAGTTCTCTGTGATGATGCACTTTAAAAATATTTGATACCCACTGCAAAGTCTGACTGTAGAGTCTCTAGTTTGGGAACATGTAGTTACTCCAACTGACTACATAGTTGTATGGTTGTGATCCATGCAGAAAAACTACTTACTGCTTTTGAATTTTCTCTTTGAGGCAGATTTACAAAACTTAACTCATGTAATAATGAAGGAATACACCCTGGAATAGTTTCTACTAATTTCTTCCCTTTCCTTTTTTTAACCCATTCGAATAAAAATCTTTAAACATCCAAAATGTGGCACTGTATGATATCACTTGGGCTAAACTAGGAGGGACAACCAGAGGTAGAGCAGTTGTAGGGAATGACAAATTTGATAGTCGTGTTAAGAACATTCTCAGGAACAGAAAAGCTAAAGTACCTTAAGCCAGGTTGAAGTTCTCTGGGGTAGGAATAGAGAGAAAGGATCTGGGAGTGGTGTATTAAAGATTTTGAGAAAGATAACCAGGTTTTTTGAGCTGAACAGATTGCAGAGTTGAGGAGGAAAATCCTCTCACGTAGCAAAAGTTTTAATGGATTTGGACTAAGAAATGGAAACAGCACTGGCTAGAAGGTGGGGCTCAAGGACATGCTGATATGGAGTACTGATCCACAGTCCACGGGTGTGTATGGGGTTGGGGTGGGGTGGGGAAGGATGTGACTTGCTTATGCCAGGATTGCCAAGAAGTGATACATAAGGAAAGAAGCACATGCAGAATAAGGCGTGTCCTGAGGAAAACCGAAATGACCAGGAAGTTTGTGAATCACAAAAAGGATGAAGATTTATTTTTTCTGCCCAGACAGTCTCTCATAATACTCAACAACAATGAATTTTCATTAATTGTTACCTATTCTTCAAGAAGGGCAGCCAGTGTATGTATAGGGGTAGTGCTGTATTTCCAGTAACTAGGATAGGCATATGGCTAAAACAATGGACTGAAACATACCATGAATCTTGAAGTACTCAATGTTTCATTCTTTTACACATGGTCAGAGCCCACTCCACTGTAACTGGTAACAAAAGAGCAGTCGTATAATAAATAGACCCTGAAAGAATAAGAGGAGAAACAGAGAAGGGGGGGGGGTGAAGGAAGTGGGAAAATTAGAATAAATGATCTGTCCTGTGGAATTTGAAAATGTTAGCAAATGACAAGTCAGGAAAGGAATAGTCCTTAGGCAGGAGGCCTCAAGAATTTGGGAGACAAACTGAAAATCAAGGGGAGGGACAAGATATTTACAAAACAGTCCACCAGGACCTTGAGGGTAATAGCGCAAAGTCTTAGAGGAATGTGTCAGGTGCACTGTCCCCAGGAAAGGCATCAAGGTCTTGGGTGCTGAAGATGATGAGGCTGAGACAAACTCTGTAGCCTCTTCTAAGCCGTATCCCATTTGGAAACACAGTTGGCTCAATGGTCTCAGATTTGCCCAGGATACCAGTAACTGGGATATCGAGGTGCTCTCTGAGTGTTCTCAGCACCGTTAATTATCATCAAAGTAATAAATTAGTAAATCATGACTAAGCTTCAATAATAGCGAGTGAGTACACTGTCACGCAGTTTATAGCAAATATTTTAAGACAGTGATTTTCCAAAGTGTTAAATACAAATCAACAGTATCAGTACCAATGGGACTGTTAAAAATGCAAATTATCAGAACCTACCCACACTAAATCAGGAACTGTAGAGGGTGAGATTCAGGCATCCAAGTGCTAATAAGTCCCCCTAGGTTTTCTGAAGCACGCCAAGCTTTAAGAACCACTATTTTAATAAATAGCATGTTTTCTATTTTGAAGATAACAAAAGTCATCACTTCTCAATTTTTTTCTTAAATTTTTAGCATTTGCTATGCTAGTCTTCACTGAGTGAAGTGGTCAGCAAAATGATAAAATAAAAACACTAAATACACTCCCACTGAATCCATTGACTCAGACATCTTATAGTTTCCGTTCTTGCAAAATTTTTTTTAAAATCATTTTAATGGGGGGGGGCTCTTACAGCTCTTATCACAATCCATATTCATCCATTGTATCAAGCACATTTGTACATGTTGCTATCATCATTTGCGAAACATCTTCTTTCTACTTAAGCCCTTGGTATTACCTCACCTTTTCCTTCCCGTCCCTCAGGAATCCTTGATAATTTATTATTTTATTTTTCATGTCTTACAGCAACCACTGTCTCCCTCCACCCACTTTTCTGTTGTCCATACCACTGGGAGGGGGTTATATTTCCATCATGGTGATCGGTTTCCTCGAATTCCTTCCCCCACCTTCCCCTTCCCCTCTTAGTATCACTACTCTCATTATTGGTCCTCAGGGGTTTATCTGTCCTGGATTCCCTGTGTTGCGAGCTCTTATGTGTACCAGTGTACATACTATGGGCTAGCCAGATTTTCAAGGTAGAATTGGGGTCATGATAGTGGAAGAGAGGAAGCATTAAAGAACTAGAAAAAAGTTGTATGTTTCATCGGTGCTATACTGCACCCTGACTGGCTCGTCTACAGATGGGATTTGGGTTTCTACTTCGCCCTCCCCATCATTCACATTGATGATTTTTTGTTCTGGGTCTTTGATGCCTGATGCCTGATACCTAATCCCATCAACACCACATGATCACACAGGCTGGTGTGCTTCTTCCATGTGGGCTTTGTTGCTTCTGAGATAGATGGCCACTTGTTTATCTTCAAACCTTTAAGACTCTAGACACTATATCTTTTGATAGCCGGGCACCATCAGCTTTCTTCACCACATTTGTTTATGCACCGATTTTGTTTTCAGCAATTGTGTTAGGGAAGGTGACCATCACAGAATGCCAGGTTACTATAACAAAGTGTTCTTGCGTTGAGGGAGTACTTGAGTAAAGGTCCAATGTCTATCTGCTACCTTATAAATATATGCACATAGATCTATTTCCCTATCATTATATATAACTATATTTACATATGTACATGCCTATATTTAGACCTCTATAAATGTCCTTTGCCTTCTAGTTCCTTCTGCAATTTCCCTTTACTTTCCTCTTGTCCCACTATCATGTTCAGCCTTCATTTGGGTTTCAGTAATTCCTCTCGACTACATTGCCCCTGATCAATCCCCACCGAGCATCCTAAGCCTTCCTCACCATCAATTTTGGATCACTTGCAGTGCCCTTGTTTCTATGTTTGTTACATCCCCCTTTATTTCCCCTGCACCCCCCTCTCCTGTGGCCCCCGAGAACCATCAGCCCATCATTTTCTTCTCCAGATTGTTTATCCTGCTTATCTTATCTAAATAGACAAGCAGAGACAATAATAAGCACAAAAACAAGACAGAGCAAAACCACAAAAGAAAAAAAAACAACAGCAACAACAAAACCAAAAACAAAAAATAAAAGCCTATAAATAGTTCCAAGTCTGTTTGTTGATCTTTAGGAGTGTTTTCAGTCGAGTCTGATAAGGTGTCACACCCTGACCCCAATGTCTATTTTTGAGCAGACAGCCTATTTCTTCCACTGAGAGACTGATGACACTGCCCATCTTCACAGTGTTACCAGGGTATTTGCAAGATTAAAACAGTAGACTGCAGTCTCATTGCCTGAATTTGACTCTTGGATGTGAAACACTAAAGACATTCTTTTATTTGATAAGCCTCAGACTTATTTATAAAAAGGGGAAATTATAAAATTATCATAAGGATAAAATAAGATTGTGCCTGAAATATGCTGGTTATTATTTTTTTTAAGTATAAGAAAGAACTTTATATCAAGAAGTAATTATATATCAAGAAAGCATCCTAGCCCAGTCCCATTCAAGTCCTTACATCTGATACTAGTCCATAAATCTTCAGATTCGCAGAGCCATGTGCAGTGCCACAGACTGCAGGAATATCACAGGTTGGTGGGTGCAGAGTCATGGATTCAAAGTCAGTGGAAACATGGCAGGGCTGCAGCAGCTTTGGGGTCAGTGGCAAAGAGTGAATGGGGAGAGACATGAAGGGGTCCTTCTCTCCCCAGGGTGATCCTTCTGAGAAGGATACAGCATCAGGCTGTGACCTGATTGACAGGTTTGACTCCACTCCTGGTCAGGAGTGTCTCATTGATAGAAAATCATTCAACGACCACAGTGATCCTATGCACAACATATGAAACACTGCTCGGTTCTGTGGCTATGTTCCTATGCTTGAGCTCGTTGTGGCAGCCACTGTGTCAATCGATATTATTGAGGGCCTTCCTTTTTTGTGTTGCCCCTCCAATTTACCAATCAGGAACTGGTCTCTCCTGAAAACATATCCAAGTATGCTTCGAACTCTCATAACACTAATCAACACTAAATTTTATGGTAAGCAGCTCAACTCAAAACTGTTACACCAGATGGGATCCCCTTAAATGTAATACATATTCTACACATACTTGCACATAGCATGTACAAATGAAGAATTCACAGTTACATTAATATCCCCAAATGACAATGTTGCTAAATCTCCACTTTCTTTGATAAAACTTAATAGATTTTTCCCCCCTCTTACTTAAGAGTACTGAATTACATGTACATGAGTCTTACTGACCTAAAATTATATTTGGACAGTTGTAAAGAGATTACAAAATAATTATATAGTTGCTAACACTAAAGATCATGCCGTTCAAGTTCCTATTTTCATGCCTTTGTCCATGCCAATCTCTTTCTAATCCATCAACCTAATGAAATCCTACCCATTTCTCAAGGTCTCTTCTGTCTCCGTCTATTTCATTTATACCTACTTCATGGTATGCCCTGTATTCTCCATTGTATTAAGTATATTTGTTTATCTAGTTCTCCCTAATCAGCTTTTCTTTATAAACAGTTTTATTGGCACTTCATCCACATATCATATCAATATTAATAAGAGTTGTACAATCATTACCAAAATCAATTTTAGACCATTTTCTTCTTCCTTGTATTCATTAGTGTAATTTTAATATTTTTAATTGTGGCAAAAGTATACACAACAGAACATTCTCGATTTCAACTTCTACATGTATAATTCAGTGCCTTTGATGATACTCTTCGTATTGTACAACTATTATTGAAATCCTTTTCCAAATTACTCCCCCACCATTAACTTAACCTCAATGCCTCCTAAGCAAAAACTCTTCCTTCTTCACGCATGGTAACCACTGGTCAACTTTGGTTTCTTTTTCAGTAGTTTTCTTGATATAGTAGTCACATATCATATACTTCCATTGTTAAATCACTTTTAAAAAGAGTTGTATATACATCATCACAATCAGTAGTGCTCCCTCCCCCTTCCTGTATTCATTATTTTCCCCCCAATTCCGTCATCCTCCCCACCCTGCCATCTGCAGTAGACCGTTGCATGTAATGCATCAACTTCTCTGTGCTTCATAAGCTGGGAATCCTAACAGATACAATAAAAAAAACCAAAGTGAAACAGAAAGCAGAAAATAATAATAGATAAAAATAAAGAGTAAGAAGGAAAAGAGCACCAATATTATTATAGCTAGAGAAGAAATGTTTATCATGGAACAAGCAAGAGATATTTAAGCCACGGGTAGATTTATCTGCCCAGAGCTCCTGCTGCCAGACCAGAAAATTGGGAGGTAAGATGAAGGAGCCTTGGAGGTGGAGTCCTAATATTAGAATCAGGGTACTAAGGTCTGTCCTGAACCCCTACCATTTTTTATTTTCACCCCCAAAGTGAACCGAAAACGTACTGAAGCATTCTAGGTTCCTTGGGCTGGGCTTGTGGGCTCTGGACAGAGCAGCTACCTAGTCTGGCAGCAAGTAGCGATTTCCCCTGGCTGACATCCAAAAGGGGTCATAATCCCAGACTCGAGGAGAACCTCTGAAAGCTAGTCACGAGACCCTCCACCAGAGCTCCACACACTGTTAGCTGCCTTGCACTCATAGCCTGGGGAACAATGGGACAGGGTCCGCATTGATAGCCATAGACTTGGAGCAATTGAAAAGATGACAGGAAATTTACCTGAATCAGATCACGGTGTGGCAGAGCATAAGTGGGTAGCCATAGCCTGAGGGGCGAATTCAGTTCCAATAGGCTAAGAAGAAAATAACTTCTCTGATAAGCTAGGTCTCCTCCTCTGGGGGTCAGTGTGACAGCCCTGAAATCAGGGCACCCCATAATCCCAATATAAAAAAGAGAAAAAAATATTTTCTTGGTAAAAACTGCAAATCCCAGGCTCATTGTTTAACTCCAAGGCAAACTGGCAGAATGAGTCTCAACATAAATTAGCATAATAAGGGAGCGGTGTTAAGGAATGCCAGAAGTTAGCTACAGAGCTGAAACAATTTCAAAATAACAAACACCCTCTGGAATGAGCCTCAGTTTCAGAATATCTCACTCAGCACAAACCCAGAGGCCAGAGCAAGGGGTTAATTAAATTAAATTAAATTCCTGCTGGCCAGGAGGGATAAAAACAAAACAAAACTCTGAGCTGTTGGGGCATCAGCGGTCTTGGCACAAGCTGGGGCAACTCCGGAAGCTGAACGGGGGTTGGGGGGAGCTACTGTCCATCCTCAGTGATCCTATACGCAGCTGGGGAGGTCCTGCCTGTCCTCCATGTAGCTGGGAAATCCCCACCTGTCCCAGGGCCCTACACGTGGCTGAGGGAACTCCCTACCCCCCCCCCCACACACACACACCAGCTGCTGCAGTGCTGCATACAGCACAAGGCAGCTATACCAGAGATCTCCAGCACAAAACAGCGCTGCGGGAACCACTCCCTGGCCTTTTCTGTGATCTTGCCTTTGAGGGTAATTAGGCCCAGCATCTGTGGGACCCTACACAAGGCTGGCATACAACCCCGCTACCATGAGATGGAGTTGAAACTTCTCCAGCCCTATGGTCAGGCTATCAGGCCTCAGCTATCGCCTTACTTACTATTCTTTTTCTTCTCTTTATTTTCTCTCCTATCTTTCCCACCACAGTTGGTCTCAGTAGGCCCAGTTATGTTTTTTTCCCCTCTTTCTCTTTTTATTTTCTTTTGTTTCCCCCTTCTCTCTCTTTATTTGCCACAACTGACTTCCAGGCCACTACCCTACCCTCCACCCAAACAGCAGGGGATACACCAGGCTGCCCAATGTGGAAGCACTGCACACCACACAAGGCAGATGCGACAGCCCTCTACAGCTCTCCATGCTGTTGAGGAAACCTCCGTCTGGCCTCTACAGTGATCTTACCAACTAAGGCATTTCTTCCCAGCACTGGTGGGAACCTACACCAAGAAGGCACACCAACCTGTCACCTTGGGACAGGGTTTAAACACCTCTGGCCCCACTTTCAGGTGATCAGGGATCACTTATCTCTTTACCCTTTATTTTTTTTCTTCTCTCTTTTTCCACCGTAGTCAGTCTTAGCAAGCACAGTGGTATGTTTTCCCTTCTTTATCTTTCAATCTTTTTTTTTCATTTTTTCATCTTTCTTCTTTTCTGTTTCTCTACTCTCCCTCTCTGTCCTTCTACATGCCTCTTCTGGCTTCCAGCAAACTCACCTATGTAGGGAAACTGCACACCCAGCGGGGAGAGCTCCAGCCTTCCCCCTGTGGCAATGTTGCACATGGCACGAGGCAGTGATGTGCATGGCACAGCATGGAGCTCAGCTATATATTTATCTATTTTTTTCCTTTTCTTTTTCATTCCCCTTTTCTTCATTTACTTTTTTTCTTTCTCTTCTCTCTTTCTCACCACAGTGTCAGCAGGTTCCATTTTCCTGTTTTACTGTTTTCTACACCAAGCAGGATACACCTACCTGCCCTCTGTGGCACTCCAGTTGCAGAGGGACACACCACACGCCATCCAAGATCTCCAATCCCTCTGAGACACACCACTACAGATTCCTGGGAAATCAGCCATTGAAACGCCATCTTTGTGGGCCCATGACCACCTGACCAGCGTCCTGTAAGAGGACTATCCAACCCATATTCCAAATAAAGGAATACTGGTTGGCTAGGGTAAGAGTGAAATCACAGGAAGATACAGCAAGAGCTTGACCCACCAATTCAGCTACCTACAGGTAGTTAGAAGAAGCACTCATACGAGTCTGGAAGATGGCACCGGGATCCTCTAAAACATCACATAAAACTCAAACAGCTTCAACAGCCTAAACAAAAAAGAGGAAGAAACAAGACAATGCTGCAAGAAGTCATGAACCAAACTATGAACAAATAAGCAGACATTAACCTGCCACAAAAAGAAATCTTCAGAATATAGCTATGAGGTAAGCCATACACAAAAGGATGAGATGATAGAGGAGATAAAGGCAATGCACCAAAGGGAAATACAAGACCTAAGGGATGAAATAACAAAATCCAGTAGCAAATTAACAGACTTTGCCAACAGACTTGAGGAATCAGAGAATCGTACAAGTGACCTAGAGGATAACCAGGCAGACTTCAACAAACAGGAAAAGCAGTCAAATAAGACAATCAGAAAAGCTGAAAAACACCCTGGGTGCCATGTCTGATGCTATGAAGATTAATAATATTAAAATAATTGGACTACCAGAACAAGACACAAGAAGCCAACAGCGAAAATAGCGAGGGAATTCTTAGAAGAAAACTTTGCAGCTTAATACATGAAAATCAGGCAACCATTGAGGAGGTGGAAAGAACACCAGCCAGACTGAACCCCAAGAAGAAGTCACCAAGACACAATAGTTAACTTTCTAAATATGAGGAAAATGAGAAAATCTTAAGAGCCATTAGGGAAAAACAGTCAGTTATAAAGGAACCCAAATAAGAATATGTTCAAACCTATCAAAGGACACAATGAAGAAGTGGATGGAGTGGAGTAACATATTCCAAAAATTGAAGGAAAATAATGAAAACCCAAGAATACTATAGACAAATTATCTATGAAGATAGATGGAGAAGTAAGGGTCT
The DNA here is from genome assembly GCF_000313985.2 of Echinops telfairi. NCBI lineage: Eukaryota > Metazoa > Chordata > Mammalia > Afrosoricida > Tenrecidae > Echinops > Echinops telfairi. Next base: position 378,824 of record NW_022103933.1, on the reverse strand, counting down.
TCCCAGAGAAAGAAACACTCAAAGAATATGTAATAAGAAACCCAGCCCTACAAAAGACCTTTGCTGACCCAGTATGGGCAAAAGATCAACACTCACTGAGCACATAGCACAACTCTGCCCAGAGGGAGACAAAGAGAAAAGTAGGCCCCAAATATCATTAGCTCAACAGTGGAAAGAAGGCAAGAATGAAACACACACACACACACACACACACACACACACAACACAAACCAACACAAAACATACAAAAGGTATAAGATGACATCACAGAGTCCACAGATGGATATAATAACACTGAATATAAAATGGACTAAACTAACGCATTCAAAAGCAGAGGCTAACAGACTGACCTAGAAAACAATCCCTCAATCTTCCTACAGGAGACACATCTCAAGCCTAAAGCCAAAAACCGGTTGAGAATTAAAGGCTGGAGAAATGGCAATGCAAAAAAAAGCAGGGGTAGCAATCTTAATCTCTGAAAAAATTGATCTGAAGGTACAAGTCATAACAAGGGGCAAAGAGGGGCACTATATAATGCTCAAGGGAACAACAGAACAAGAACCAGTGAACATAATACATATATATGCACCCAGGGAGAGGTGGGGTTTTAAAGGCTTTAAAAGTGGTGAAGAAAGCTGATGGTGCCTGGCTATCAAAGGAAATAGTGTTTGGGGTTTTAAATGAAACACTCCAAAAGATGAAAAAAGAAATCACAGGCTCAACAATTATAGTAAGTGACTTTAATACATCACTCTCTTAGAAAGACAGGTCACAGGGAAAGAAGCTTAACAATGAGGCTACAGATCTAAACAGCACAATTGGACGACTTGACCTGATATTTTCAGAGCTTTCCACCCAAATGCAAAAAAATTCACATGCTTTTCAAGTCCACATGGCACATACTGTCACAATTTAAACCCTAGTAGTTTCAAGCACATAAAGATTATACAGAATTCTCTCTCCAGCCACTATGCCATAAGGCTGGAAATCAACAAAAGAATGATGAAGAAAACAAGGGCAAACAATTGGAGGATAAATAACTCTATTGCGAAAGGAATGGGTATTGGCCCAGATCAGAGATAAAATCAGGAAGTTTCTAGAAACCAACAAGAAGGAAAATACGACATATCAAAACCTTTGGGACACAGCAAAAGCATTTATCAGAAGAAGATTGATAGATGGAACTGAGCATGATAGTGGGACAGGAGGAAAGTCAAGGGAAATAGAGGAAAGAGCTGGGAGGCAAAGGGTATTTATAGAGGTCTAGATAAAGATATGTACATATGAAAATATATTTATATATGATGGGGAAATAGATCTATGTGCCTATATTTATAGGTTTAGTATTA
>NW_022103933.1:344333-376931 GCF_000313985.2 Echinops telfairi | reverse complement strand
GAGGTGTCTAAGGGATCAGGTACAAGGCATCATCAGAACAAAAAAAATCTTACCATAGTGAATGATAGAGGGAGTGCGGAGTGGAGACCCAAAGCCCACCTGTAGGGCACTGGAGATCCCCTGGCAGAGGGGTCTTGGAAAGGAGACGAGCTAGGGTGCGATGTAGCAACGATGAAAAATACAACTTTCCTTTAGTTCCTAAATGCTTCCTCCCTCCCCCCACTATCATGATCCGAATCCTACCTTGTAAGTCTGGCTAGACCAGAGGATGTATACTGGTACAGATAGGAACTGGAAACACAGGGAATCCAGGGCGGATGATCCTTTCAGGACCAGTGGTGTGAGTGGCAATACTTGGAGGGTGGAGGGAAAATGGGTTGGAAAGAGGAAACCAATTACAAGGAACTATATGTGACCTCATCCCTGGGGGACGGACAACAGAAATGTGGGTGAAGGGAGACGTCGGGCAGGGTAGTATATGACAAAATAAATAATTTATAAATTTTCAAGGGATCATAAGGGAGAGGAGAGCGGAGGGGGGCGGATGAGGACCTGATGCCGGGGACTTAGGTGGAGAGCAGGTGCTTTGAGAATGATGAGGGCAATGAATGTATGAATGTGCTTTACACAGTTGATGTAAGTATGGATTGTGATAAGAGTCGTATGAGCCCCTAATAAAACGATTAAAAATAAATAAATAAATAAATAAATTTCATTACAGAAAAAAGGTTGATAGCAATACATGCACACATGTAAAAGGAAGAGAGACTTATGGTTGACATGCTGGCACAAAATAGACACCAATCAGAGCATGGTCAACAGAACAATCCTACTAATAGGAAAAGTAAAGAAATAATAAAAATCAGAGCTGAGACACAGGAGAGAGAAAAGAAGAAAACTATGGGAAAAAAGAATGCAGCTAAAAGTTGGTTCTTTGAAAGAATTAACAGAATTTATAGACTGCTGACAAACCTAACCAAAGAAAGGAAGAAGCAAATTTCAATAGCTTTTTGGATGAGGGATGAAACTGGGGATATTATAATGTTTCTCAGCCTTTTGGCTAAGATGAAGTGTATAAACAAGGGACATTACAACAAACTCTAACGAAATGACAAGGATAATTAAACATTACTTTGAACACCTGTACTCTAATGAATTCAACAACTTGAAAGACATGGACAAATACCTGGAAAATAAATCCCTCGCTAGATTATCCTAGATGAAGTCCAAAACCTCAACAGTCCCATAGCAATAGAAGAAATAGACAAGGTTATCAATGGATTACCAACAAAAAGCCCCCAGGGCCAGATGGCTTCACAGTAAAATTCTACCAAGCATTCAGGGAAGAACTGACACCAATCCTACAAAACCTCTTCCAGAACATAGAAAAAGACGAAAACTCCCAAACTCTTTCTATGAAGCTAGTATAACTCTGATACCTAAAGTGGGAAAAGATCCCACAAGAATTGAGAACTGCAGACCAATATCCCTAATGAACATCAATGCAAAACTCCTTAACAAAATACTGCCCGATAGAATACAAAAGTATATAAAACAAATAATTCACTACGACTAAATGGGATTCATACCAGGGATGCATGGATTGTTGAGCATACTAAAGACCATTAGTATTATTCATCACATTGACATGAATAATTAAAAGAACCACATGATAATATCGATAGATGCAGAAAAAGCATTCGACAATATCTAATACCTATTCCTGTTTCAAACACTCAAGAAGATAAGAATGGAAGGAAAATTCCACAGTATTATACAAACAATATATGAAAAACCAACAACCAACTGGAATAGGGAACCAGACAAGAATGTCCCTTGTCCCCACTCCTATCCTATTTCCCTGAAAATAAGAGTGTCTTATATTAATTTTTGCTACCAAAGATGTGCTAGGTCTTATTTTCAGGGGATGTCTTTTTTTTTGCCAGGAAGAACAATACAGTACACATTTATTGTTTATTGTTTTATTAAAAGAGACCTCGCACTTCCTGTCTGCTCCGGCTGTGCTGCAGCCAACAGTGAGCTGTGCAGTGGCATCTGCTGCTGCAGTCCAGAGTCCGTAGTTACGGTAGCCTTGGGAGGTCTTATTTTGGGGGGGGATGCCTTATAGTTCAGCGAGAGGCTAAGCTATAAGTAGGTATTATTTTGGGGAGATGTCTTACTTTCGGGGAACCAGGGTATTTAACATCATACTGGAGGTCCTAGCTAACAAAAGACAAAGAAAAGACAACAAAGGTATTTGCCTGGGGAAGGAAGAAGCGAAACTATAGTTATTTGCAGACAATATGATATTATATATAGAAAAGCCACAAAAATCAACAAGTGGACTTTGGGATGTGATAGAGGAATATGGCAGGGTGGCAGTATACTAGATCAACTAACAGAAGTCTATCAGACTGCTATACACATAAGATAAGATCACAAAAGAGGCAATTAAAAAGGTAGTACACTATACAAGAGACAAGCACAAATTGAAATATCTAGGGAAATCCCTGACTGAAAAACAAAAGATTTGTATGAGGAAAACTACAGAACACTATTACAAGAAACCAAGAGTGACCTCCACAAATGGAAGAATATCCCATCTTCATGGATTGGAAGACTCAATATGACAAAAATGTCAGTTCTGCCCAAGACACTATAAAAGTTTAATGCTACCCCACTACAAATACCATCATCCTTCTTCAAAGAATTGGAAAAAATGATTACCAACTTCATATGGAAAGGGAAAAAGCCCAGAATCAGCTGGGAACCCCTTACCAAGAAGGACAAAGTGGGAGGGCTCATTCTGCCTGACTTTAGCACATATTATACAACCACAGAGGTCAAGACAGTGTGGTACTGGTATAACAACAGATATTCAACCAATGGGAAAAGAGCTGAAAACTCAGAAATAAAAACATCAGCATACAGACAACTGAATTTTGATAAGGGCCCAAAAATATCAACTGGGAAGCGGATGCCCACTTCAACAAATAATACTGGAAAAAATGAGTATTTAACTGCAGAAAAATGAAGCAAGACTTAACTCACTCCATGCAAAAGAATAAACTCAAGGTGGATCACAGACCTTGGGGTAAAACCCCAAACTATTAAGGCCATTAATGAGGGAAATGGGATAAACCTGCGAGCTTTGGCACAAGGAATACATAGTCTATCGGTGATAGAGAAAGATACAAATGCAGAGGAGACACAAACTGACAAGTGGGATATACCGAAGATAAAACACCTGTGTACATCGAAAGAATGTATACAGAGTAATAAGAGAGTAATAAGAGCCCACAGACTGGGAAAACATCTTTAGCAATGACACATTAGACATAGCAATGACACAATAAGACAAAGGTCTTATTACTAAAATCTACAGTGCTTTTTCTGGCTTACAATAAGAAAAACAGAAAGATTACAATAAGAAAAAACTAACTTCCCACTGAGGAGGTGGGCACAGGACCTGAGCAGAAGTTTCACAGTGGCAGAAATCCGAATGGCCAATAAACATATGATAAAATGTTCCCAATCATTAGCCATAAGAGAAATGCAAATGAAAACAATGATCCTCAAAGATTGACCAATTTAAATATTCAGAAAGTAACAAGTGTTGGAGGGGCTGTGGGGAGATAGGAACTCCTGTCCCCTGCTGGTGGACCTGTAGGTATGTACAGCCATTATGGAAATCGATTTGGTGATATCTAAAACAGATGGAGATCGAGTTACCATAAGACCCAGCAATCCCCCTAGTGGGCATCTGTGGGGGGAGGTCAGATGCGCAGGCATTACCCCCACTGAGGGTAATTTTCCAGTTTCCAGACTGCTGTCTCATCTCACCACAGGGGTGGGCCTGCTCCCTGCCTCTGAGGACAATGGACAGGCTCCTGTAAATGGAGTTTGCACCCTATTGATAATGGTTCCTATAGAGACCCAGAGATCATCCACTAGACCACCCCCTCATTGCTGTGTAACCTATAGTGCAGCCCCTCCCTGTGATGTATATCTCTACCTGTAATTAGTGGGTTGGCATGCCCCCAAAAGGTAGATAGGCGTGACTCAGCAATATAGAGCTCTCTGATCTCTGACTCCCCTCTCTTCCCCCTCTCCTCTCCAGTCCTCTCTCCCTTGTTCGCTTGTCCTCCTTCCCTTGCCCCCAACTCGATGTGGACCACCAAGCTGGGCTGAGGTGAGCAATGCTACCATGTAATGTGTCTCACTGCATTATTGTAATATCTCTCATGCTCTCGATGACTCTAATATAATACTTATATATCTCAACCATACAATTGTGCATTACTGAACCCAGAAGTAGTATTACCGAACCCGTGGTTAGTATTAGAAGTAGTGGTGGGGGCTGGCCCCCCACCTCCACATCCTCGCCACTTTTAATTTAATACTACAGGCATTCACCCAGAAGAGGCAAGAAACAAACCACGGCCAGACATCTGTGCTCCAATGTTCATCTTAGCACAGTGCACAATTGCAAGGAGTTGGAAACAACCTACATTTCCATCAACAGATGAATGGATCAAAAAACTGTGGTACATACATACAATGGAGTACTACGCATCCCTAAAATGCAGTGATGAATGCATGAAGCACATTGCTGCATGGGAAGAACTGGAGAAAATCATGCTAAGTGAAGTAAGTTAAGAACAAAAGGACACGTACATGAGTTCACTAAGGTAAGCTTAAAAAAAAAAGGACATAGGGGAAAAGCTATTATATACATACATCTCTGGGGTGAGGTCCAGCAACTATGGCAGGTGACAACCACAATCCAGGGACACATAAGGCAGCCAACTAAATAAGAGGGGAGAAAGAGAGAGAGAGAAAAAAGACATGGGTAGCGGGGAGCACTGCACTAATCCACCCAACGGGAGGGTATTGTTTATATCTCCACAGTAGCAGATAGAAACCAGGCTTCAACCTGATGCACCAAGACATTAATACAACATACAGGCATGTAGCAGGGAACCAATAGAGAGGTCTGTGGGCTGGCCCCAATCCTAACTATGTGGACACCCCCCTCCTGAGAAGAATGCATTTTAGAGGACAGCACTGGTGCTACAGCTTTGGGATAGAGGAGCACCGGAATAGAGCACACGGGAGAAACACAATGGTATGGAGAGAAAAGAGAGGACATCTTGGCCTACCAAGCCCCAAGGACAATGTTCCTGCTCGGAGCAGACAATCCATGGGGAGGACTGTAGGGCTGGCCCCACCATGTAAGTGTCCCTCACTGAACCATGACACTGCGGGGGATGGCACTGGAGACACAGTGTGGGAATAGTGCACGGTCTGGTTCCATCATGCTGGGCGAGGCACTGAGGACATGCAGCAGAGCAGCAGTGGGAGCAGAGTGATGGAAACCCCAGGGAATACCAAAAATAAACGTGGGAGACAGAGTGTGGCACCCCATCAGAATTAACTGGAAAACACTTGTAAAGGCCAAACAGACCTTGAACGATTTATAAGCTTTTCCATTTTGTCAGTGGCTTTCCGTTATTGTTGCTTTGTTCTTGCTGTCTACTGTTGTTATTGTTTTGTTGGTTTTTACTTCCTTTGTTCTTTTATTCGGCTGTGTCTGGTTTTTGTACTCATTAACATATCTGCATGTCTATCTAGATAGAGGCAGGATAAATAATTCGGAAATGAAAAGAATGGGATTAATGGTTCCGGAGGGATCCGGAAGAAGGGGATGTGGGAAAAAGGAAGGGGAGTGGACCAACCTAGGGACAAGAGAACAACAAGTGAACTAAAATCAATGGAAGGAAGGTCGTAGGATGCCTGGTGGGGGTCAATCAAGGGCAATGTAGCAGCAAGGAATTACTAAACCCAAATGAAGGCCGAACATGATGGTGGGACAAGAGGGAAGTAAAAAGGAAATAGAGGAAAGAACCAGGAGACAAAGGACATTTATAGAGGCCTAAATACATGTATGTACATATGTAAATATATATAAGGAGAGGGGAATAGAATTATGTACTCCTATCTGTATGTTAAGAATTAAGGTTGCAGATGGACATTTGGCCTCAACTTAAGTACTCCCTTAATACAAGAAATCTTTGTTCTAACAATCCGGCATTATGTGATGCTCACCTACCCAACACAATCACTGAAAACAAAATGGGTGCATAAGCAAATGTGAAGAAAGGTGATGGTGCCCGGCTATCAAAAGACATAGTGTCTGGGGTCTTAAAGGCTTGAAGATAAACAAGTGGCCATCTAGCTGAGAAGCAACAAAGCCCGCATGGAAGAAGTATACCAACCTGTGTGATCATGAGGTATCGGTGGGATCAGGTACCAGATATATAAAACCCAGAACAAAATCATACCCAAGGTGATTGGGGGTGGAGCATGGAGTGGAGACCCAATGCCCATCTGTAGACAATTGGACATCCCCCTACAGAGGGGTCACAAGGAAGAAATGAGCCAGTCAGGGTGCAGTATAGCACTGATGAACCACACAACTTTCCTCTAGTTCTTTGGTGTTTCCTTTACCTTACTATCATGACCTCAATTCTACCTTACAAATTGGATTAGACCAGAACATGCACACTGCTACAGACAAGAGCCCCAAACACAGGGAATCCAGGATAGATAAACCCCTTAGGGCCAACAATGAGTAAAGATACTAGGAGGATTAGGGGAGGGTGGGGGAAGAAAGGGGAAATTGATGACAAGGATTAACCTAGAACCCTGTCTTGGGGGGAAGAACAATGGAAATGTGGGTGAGGGGAGACATAGGACTATGTAAGATATGAAAATAATAATCTATAACTTATTAAAGGTTTGTGAGGGAGGACAGGCGGGGGAGGGAGGGGAAAGAAATTGGGAGCTGATACCTGGGGCTGAAGTGGGAAAAGAATGCTTTCAAAATGATGGCCGCATATGTACAAACGTGCTTGACATACTGGATGAATATATGGATTGTGATGATATGTAAGAGCCCCCCAATAAAAGTATTGATATACCAAATATACTCGTGTATAAACCAAGCTTTCCAGCATATTGGTACCTTGATTGATACTTGGGTTGGCTTATACTTGAGTGTATACGTTAATTGATTGAACATGGGGGTTGGTGCAAGGGGAAATTTTCCTGTAAAATTCCTTACGAGATCCTTGCCTATGAGATTAATGTGTCATAAATTCAAAGGGAGCATTGAGATACTAAATATATGTAGTTATGGGTATCCTTTCATTCGACTTCTACTAAGCCAAGAATCCCACCCAAGGTCCAAGGACTGCCATTTCCAGTCTTGGGGTAGCCTTTCTTTGCTTCTTCTCCCATCAAGGAATTTCAGTCCTAAGTCTAAGGGGTACGAGTAGTTTTGAGGTAGAGCCCATTTCATTCCGTCAGATTTCCATGTCAAGTCCTTCTGGTGTGGTCCTTGGGGGATGCCATGTTCCCTCTAAGGCCAGTGTCTGAAGTCATCATACTGCTTAGTCCATGGTGTGATTCACTGAGGGCTTCATAGAAACTTATTCAAAATTTCTACCCAGCAATATAAAACTGTCTTTATTCTCTTCTTATGTTCCGTACAATTATTGTTTAGCATCCTTTCCCAGTGAGGTTTCTCCTCTCCATTATCCACCATACCTTATTACTATTATTAAAGTAGAACTCAGGAAGAGCTGATGAACTTATGGAAGTATATTTTTCCAAAGTCGTAATTTTATATCACATGTACGACACACCTTCAGCCTGTTCAATTTCTAAGAGTTTACATTCCCCAAAATTCTACAGAGTATTCCATGGGTTCAGACTGATCTTGTAACCTTTTCTAATCTTTTCTAAATGGGGTCACTGAGGGACTTGCCTTAATAGTCTGAGACATAAAGGTGCTGACTTTTTTTTTTTGTCAAACAGGTGCCCAATACCCCAAACCAAACTTATTGCCTTGTAGTCCATTCCAACTCATGTGACCTTATATGACAGAGAATCATATTCTAAGGCTGTAAATCTTTATGGGAGCAAATAAACCTCAAATTTCTATTGAAGAGTAACTAGTGGGTCCAAAATGTGACCCAGTATGGCAGTGTCTGTAAAACCTCTGGTCCTTCAGCAAGTAAATGGAGTGGTTTGGGAGTGTGGCAGTTATATAATCTCCTGTCAATTTGAGTAAAGGGAGGGAATCTAGCCTGTCAAATAGGTCATAGCCAATGAGGCCTCTGTGTGGGCATGGCCTTCTCCTGAGGATTCTGGGCACTCCTGTTTTCCTCTTTGGAGGCTGGACACACACTCTGCTTCACAAGCCACATGACACACAGATAGAGACAGAGCCCTGGAGCTGGAGGAGCCACATGGAGACCATGCCAGCACTGAGATGCTTCCACTGCCACTGGATCCACAAGATTTCCCATCCACTGGCCTGTCACCTTCCTGCACTCAGTATCAATGCATGGCTACATGAGTCTAAAGATCAATTTATGGACTAGTATCAGACACATGGGGTAATATCAGACTTATGAAATTGATCTGGACTGGGATCTTTAATATAAAATTGCTCTTTGATGCAAAGTTCTCTCTTACACACGAGTGTCCATGAATTTGTTTCTCTAGTCTACTTGGATTAACAAAGGTGTAAGTAAAGGGGTTCATGGAAGTATGGAATGAGAAGACACAAAGGAGCAAATCCTCTTCAAGCCTCTTTTCCTATGGCTCAGTAGCAACTGCTGGAAGGAAAGAGTTAAATCATGAGCTCAAAAAGCCACTTTGAGCCAAAAACATTGACACATATTTTAGATGGAATTCTAACTTAAATTTCCTAAGTAAAATGAATGTTCCAAGGAGAAAGGAAATTTGTTTTATTCCTTCCTTGGTCCCTGTACTGTAAACAATGCATAACAGTTTGTAGGCCCTAAAACACTTCTGAATGAATAAACATTTGCTGAAAAGTATTTTTGTCATCAGAAGGAAGGTTGTTCCTTATGACTAGGGTCCAAGTGGAGCCTGTGGACTTGGGTGAGGATGTAGGGTTGAGGTTCTCCACAAAGAATTATATTTGGTCAGATCCAGGTACTTGCTGGTGCTCCCTTTAAAGCTTTTTTTGTAACTCCTATGGTACGGGAGATTTTTACTGTGATTCAGGCAAAAGCCAGTTTAGGACCCAGTAAAAGGGATTTGGTTATCTGAAAATGGGGAGAATGCCACTGTCAATAATAACTCTTTTCTCCAGTCTTCCCTTTAGCTGATCTCAGCTCCTTTCAAGCTCATTCTTTCTCGGTATTTTCCTCACCTACCAGACTGGAACCCAGGGCCCTCATACCTCAGGAGAGCCAGGGATAGTTGTACTCCTATCCTGATGGAAGAGGCTTACTTACTCCAGGTGTATTAGTCTGGGTATTTTGGAGAAACAAATCCACAGCAACTCAAGTATAAGAGAGAGTTTTATGTAAAGAAAAGGTGCATCACAAAAACATCCCAACCCCATGCTGGCCAAGCCCACAAGTCCAACATTAACCCATTAACCCAACACCAGTCCACAAAGTCCTCCACCTCACAAAACAGAGGCAATGATGCCGACTGCAGGAGGAAAGCTGAGTCCGTGAACGTGTAAGCATCTCAGCACTGGCAAGGGTCTCCACACGGCTGCTCCAGCACCCAGGGCTGCATCGGGATAGGTCCATGTGGCTTCTCCTTCGGGATGTCGTGTAGGAAGTCAATCTTGCAAGCTGAAGCAGGGAACTGCTAAGGCAGCTGCACCTGATGCAACCATCACAAAACAAGAGACCCAAGAACTAGAAAGGCGAGGCTTCACCACCCATTTATCCCTCCGCCTTTCAACCAGCACCACATGTGATTATCGGCCAGGCTGGCACAATTAACCAACTCACCAAGTAAGTTTTGTGATGTCTTGAATGTGTCAGAGCAACTGTGATAGGAAGAGAAAAAATACTTGTTTGCATGAAATTACTATGACAGAATACTCACATTACAGATCATGTTGTAGGCAAATAGCCTTACCTTATCCTTCTTCAATATGTATGGCTTTGGGGTACACTGATCCTAACAATGCCCCTTCTGGCAATTTTCATCTAATTCCTGATTCTGCTTTAGGTTTTGGTGACACTATTCCTATTCTGGCCATTTCTTGCTCCTGCCCAAGCAGTGGATGCCCGCAAGTGCCCACAATACTTCCCTGAAAGGACTTCATGGACTTTAATGTGCTAAATGTGACCCTGAAGTTTTACTGGTTAACTTCCACTTTATAGCTCCAGCCTTGGGCTACAGACCTTGCCTAATACATTAGTCTTCATCAGTTTCTCATTAAATGCTATTTCTGGGTTAACAATAGTTGATAAAAGTGGGGAGTCTCAGAGAAATGCTGGAAATCACAAAGACATTGATCAGAACTTTCAAGGTCATGCCACTGTAAGCCAAGAACCTACCCCTGCCCAGACCAGAGTAACCCATCATTGTAAAAATGAGAAATGCATTTGGCCTAATTAGATTAGCATTTCATTTTTAGGTAAATAGATGGAAAGACATTTCATGCTCATGCTAAGGAAGACTTAATACAATCATGATGCCAATACAGTATATAGAAATAAATTTAACTACATATGTGGGACATGTAGGACAATCTGTGGGACGAGATAATGGAGAAGCTCAGTATCAGCAGCTAAAACCAGGCAAGGAGCCAAGTATGGAAGACACTATCAATTTTTCACATGTAAATTCAGGTTAAAGTTGAAGAAAATGAAACCAAGTCCACGAGACTCAAAAAAGAACCTTGAGTATACACCACAAGAATTTCGAGAACACTCAGGAACAAATGTGCTGCACTGAACACTAATGAGAAAAGGCCTGATGAGCTGTGACATTTACTTTAAGAAAATAATTACACAAAGAAAGCAAAAGGTCGTTAAAAAGACAGGAACAAGAGAGAAGATTAAACTGGATGTCACAAGACACTTTGATACTTGCTCTTAATTGTAGAGTAGCCAAAGCAAATGGAAGAAATGATGAAGACAGAGAGCTGGACAGAAAATTTAAAAGGACAGCTCAAGAAGACAAAGTAAAACATTATAAAGGAATGTGCAAAGACCCGGAATTAGAAACCAAAAAGGAAGAACATGTTCAGAACCCAAAAACTTAAACTGAAAGAACTCAAGGAAAAATTCAAGCCCTGAGTTATAATCTTGAAAGATTCTATGGGCAAAATATTGAATGATGGAAGAAGCATTAAAAGATGGAAAGAATATAGAGTCACTGTACCAAAAAGAACTAGTCGACATTCAACTACTTCACAAGGTAGCATATGGCCAAGAACCAATGGTACTGAAGAAGTCCAAGCTGCACTAAAAGCATTAACTAAGAAAAAGACTCCAGGAATTGCTGGAATATTCACTGAACTGTTTCAACAAGCAGATGAAGCTCTGGAAGTACTCACTTGTCTATACCAGGAAATTTGGAAGACAGCTACTTGGTCAACTGACTGGAAGAGATTCTTATTTGTACCCAGTCAGAAAAAAAAAGGACCCAAAAGAGTACCCAAATTATAGGACAATATCATTGATATCACATGCAAGTAAAATGTTGCTGAGTAAAGCCCAATTATGATTACAGCAGTACATTGACAAGAAACTACCAGAGGTTCAGGCCAGATTCAGGAGAGGGCATGGAGTAAGGGATGGCAGATAGATCTTGGCTAAAAGTAGAGAATACCAGAAAGATGTTTACTAGATGTTTCATTGAGTACGCCAAGGCATTGGACTGTGTGGATCATAACAAACTATAGATCATTGGTTCTCAACCTGTGGTTTGTGACCCTTTGGGGGTTGAATGACCCTTTTATGAATCAGGGGTTGCTTGATTCATAACAGTCACAAAATTACAATTATGAAGTAGCAACGAAAATAATTTTATGGTTGGGGGTCACCACATGAGGAACTGTATTAAAGGGTCGTGGCATAACCGTGTTTCTCCAAAAGTAAGGCATCCCCCGAAATTAAGACCTACTTACAGTTTTGCCTCTCGCTGAAATATAAGGCATTCCTCTGAAAATAAGACTTCTCTGAAAATAAGCCCCCCTGGACCTACCATAACTCTGAACTTTGGACCATAGCAGCGGGGAGCTGCCATGCAGCTCACTGTTGGCCGCAGCGCAGCCGGAGCAGACAGGAAGTGCGAGGTCTCTTTTAATAAAATAAAACAATAAACAATAAATGTGTACTGCATTCTTCTTCATGGCAAAATAAGATATCCCCTGAAAATAAGACCTAGTGCATTTTTGGGAGCAAAACTTAATATAAGACAGGGTAAAGGTAGAAAGGTTGAGAACCACTGCTATGGTCAGTCTTGAGAAAATGGAGAATTCCAGACACTTTAACTGTGCTCATAGGAAACCTGTAAATGGTCAAAAGGCAGTTGTGTGAATAGAACTACTGAATACTGCATCACTTGAAATCAGGAGAGGTGTATGTCAGTGTTGTATCTCTCTTACTAAATGTTACTTACTTACTAAACCATACTGATTAAATCATTATGATGAGCAAGAATCAGAGAAGCTGGATTATGAAGAATAATGCAGTATCAGGGCTGGAGAAAGGCTTATTAATCTACTATATGCAGATAACACAACCTTGCTTGCTGAAAGTGAGGAGAACTGGAATCACTTGCTGATGAAGATCATGGATTAAAATTCAATGTAAAGAAAACCAAAATCTTCACAATTAGACCGATAAAGTAACATCATGATAAATGGAAAAAATATGGACACTGTCCCGGATTTCATTTTGCTTCGATCCTCAGTCAATGCCCATGGAACCAGCAATAAAGAGACAAAACTACACATTAGGTAAATCTGCTGAACAAGATTTCTTTAAAGTGTTGAAAGGATGTTACGTTGAGGACTAATGTATGCCTTGCCCAAGCCATGGTATTAACAATTGCCTCATAAACATGTGAAAGTTGGACACTGAACAAAGAAAAATTGATGCATTTGAACCTTGGAGTTGGAGAAACATATTGAAAGTTCCATGAACTGCCAAAAAACCAAACAAACAGATTTATCATAGAAGGTGAGATAGTTAGTTTATTGTGCCAGCCTGACCGATAAACACATGTGGGATTACATTGAAGGGCAGACAGATAAATGGCTTCGCAAGCCTCGCCTTTCTTGTCTCTCACTCTTTGATCATCAGACCACTGTGAGGCTGCCTTGCTCATTCTGTGCCTCAATTTGGAAGCTACACTACCTGTGGGGCACCTAACCTGTGGACTATGTCACTGTAATTTGAGGTTCCTTTAAGACCTCGCCTTCGCCACATAATTGGAATTTACATCTCTTGAGCTGGGGATGGACTGTTGGTGACCTGCCTTGCGGTTTGCTGCCTGTGCTGGGATAGCCTGCATCTCTCTACAGAGGACACCTGGTGGCCCTCAAGATTTGAAGGACTGCCAGTGTCTCACAACTGTCTAACACATTTGAAGTGTACTGAGCCATTTGTACTGCTTTATAATTTAACTGGTTGTTTCTTGTGTCTGTCTGTCTATCTATCTATCTATCTATCTATCTATCTATCTATCTATCTATCTATCTATCTACTATCTAACTGCTTTATAATTTAACTGTTTATTTCTTGTGTTATATCTATCTATCTATATAAATATGTATATAAAATTATTAGCAATCTGGTTTTCTCTCTCTCTCGAGAGAAGCCTGTCTAACACAGGAGTATAGCAAGTATGTTCCTTAGAGGCAGGGCTATGAGACTTTGTCTCACTACTTTGGACATGTAGTCAGGAGCGACAAGTCCTTGGAGAGTAACATCATGCTTGATAAAGTGGAGGTGCAGCAAGAAAGAGGAATGCCCTCAAAGATAAGGACTGACACGCTGGGCTCAAACATAAGAACAATTACGAGTATGGCACCGACCAGGCTGGGTTTTGTTTTGTTGTACATAGGGCTGCTCTGAGTCAGAAATGACTTGATGGCACCTACCAATAAGAACAACAAGGATTAAATGCAGGACTAAATAGATCAGTGCTTAGTGCCTCCAGAACAAGTCCTTTGGGTCACTAGGGCAGATGTTCTACATTTCTACATCTAGCCCTGTGCTTTATCTATAGACACCACTGATTTTATGTCCTGATTCCTCACTTTATAGGTGCCCCCTCCAAGGTACCCTTCTAGACAGTGACCAGAACAGTCACCTCAACAGTCTCATTAGAGACACGCCAACAACTTTAAACAATGGAATAAACATTTATCATTTTCTAGAATTCAAAGAGACTTTCCCCTTCCAAATTCCCATGGAACCAATACTGAAAGCTATTTATAATTCATGAGTTTCTACTGCATACTGAAATCCAAGCAGAAAAAGGTTTTAAAAAGCCCAAACCAAAACAAAACACTTGCTCCTTGTCTTATTGCTCTTTCTTGATTTGTTGACATTTACTCTTTACTTTTATCAACTCTTATAGGGGTGAAGACACATCTAGTTATAAGGCAATCAATCACTTTTTTACTAGCTCTTTTAAAAAAACTTGCATTAATGTCACTAAGATGATAATGACAATGACCACTTGAGAGAAAAGTGTTCAAGTGATTCCTTAAGCCAATAAAAGCCCTGCCAAAGAAACACATTTTGTGGGCACAGTGCAATCGGAACACAGTGGGTGTTCAATTTTAGATGAATCCAAATCCAATTTTTTTTTAAAGTGTAAAAATTTACTTTAGATTTCAGCTAATAATTTCAGGGCTGTTTCGCTTCTGTGTTTCAGAATTGGTGGAACAGGAAAAAGCACTGAGTCTCAAATTTACTATTCACTTGAGAAGCAGCTTAAAATTACTGACTTCTTAGAGAAGCACAAAATGCATATAAAATAAGATTAAAATTATCTTAAAACCAAAGATTATCTTAAGATCAAAGATTATCTTATCTGATCTTAAGATAAAAGATTATCAACGATTAAAATGATTTTAACTTAAAATACTAGTTTAAATAGCCTAGGGTCTTACAGGCATATTATTATCCCCAAACATTCACAAGCAGCAAGAATCACTTAAAACCATGTTTTATTTTTTGATTTTTATATTATTTTTCTATTATTTAAAGATTGAAGCAATAAGAGACGGATGGAAATATTTTGCTAGAAGAACAAAATGAGTTAATCATGTCGTATGCGCCTAATAAAAACCTCAGGGCTTTGTCATATACTTTAAACACAAAGCTAAGGCCAGTAGCAGGCTCATTTCTGAGTTTGCATAAAGCGAATGAACATATTTAAAAGGATCGATATAGTTTACTAGAAGTTGACACCATTTAATATATATATATATAAAATCAAACATAATTAAATAGAATATGGTTTAAATACATGAATACTTCAATTTCAGGATAACAGAGATGGTACATAGTACCAAACACTTATTTATACAGTCTTTTTTGCTTCTTTTGTTGCTGAAACAGTGTGCCTCTCTACAATCAAATATTGCAATGGAATAAATTCTCTATTTTTCAAGACGTTCTCAAAGACAGAGGTGATTAATAATTATATATACATACACATACATATATAAAATAATAATTTTTTTTTTTTGCAAAGTCTGAGCAAAAGCAGTAATGCCTAAGAGAATTTCCTTTCTCCTCAGACAAGTGCATCCAGTAAGCATCAGCATCTAGGGGCTGGTGGAGTATGCTTGTCAATGTACAGCCCACTGACCAACTATGATCCAGACACAGAAGCCAACTAAGTAGAAGAGCAGTGAATGAGTTTCTTACTATCCTGAGGACCTCCTCCCCCACCAAAAAAAAAAAGGCCATTGACTGCAAACTTCACAGCTCACAAAAAGAAAAGGGGAAGGCAGTCAAACAAAGTTGAGTATTTTATCAGCTAATTTCTTAAGTAAACTAGATTTATCCTTTTGGTAACAGAGGAGTATTTGGAGAAAGACTAATTTTAAGTGTACTTTATCTCAAGAACAAATGTTAAAATTGCATTCTACCATGAAGGGTCACTGAGACTTGACCTTTGTTAACTTCTTTCCAAACTAATGCAGCCTCACATCTGTGAAGGAAGGCTGTACAATGAATTATTATTCCATTCCATGCAAAGGAAAAAACCTGCTAGCACCACACTGCCACTGTGAGCTGCCTGGCTTTCAGTGGGATAGACATAACTTTTGTTTTAAGAAGACAAAGCAATCCATGCTGGTAACTAGTTTGTGATGCTATTAGGGAGGAGTCACTGCTACAAGAAGTTGCATCAGTTTTCAGTTCTATGGTTATCTGCCTCCTACAGTATGTAGCTGTTGTCTACCCTAATAGGCTGAAACTCTCTCATAAATGGGTTATTGCCATTGGAAAACTACTAATTTTTAGTAATGTAAACAATACCACTTTGTCTCTTTATGACTTTCACGGTGTGACATGATGTGCTTCAAATATGTCTGAAAGTTACTCTGTGTTATGGTGGAAGTCTTGGATTGTCTGCCATTTTTTCTTGAGAATATCAGTTAAGAGGAATACAGTGCTTTGTTTTCATTGACTGTGCTGAAGAATCCAAACAAAGGAAGAAGGTTCTCTTATATTTCAGAAACAGATTTTCCTTATGTCAGATGTTGAGTTATAGCTGAAAAAGATAAAAGAAAAGGGTAAAGTACATTTCTAAAACTTGGAACATATTATCATCACAGTTTAAGAAAGACAGAAGATAAATCTATAATGATTGCTTACTATACCAGCATTTACACTAGGTAGAAGCTGAATAAATCTTGTGAAGTAAAATGTGGTAATTATCTTCACTTACATATGAGGATAACACTTAACAATGATGAACAAAAGATGAACACAAACTTAAATTAACTTACTGCTTTAGTTATTTAATACTGCTGTAATAGAAATATAAGTTGATATCTTTAACAAACATTTTTAACAATCATGTTCCCAAAATCTGAAAATCACACCAAACCCATTGGCATCAAGTAGATTCTGACTCACAGCAACCTTATACAGGGCTTTTAGGGTGGTAAATCTATTGGAGCAAATAGCTTCATCTTTCCCCATGAAGCAGCTGCTGGGCTTGAACCAATGACCTTTCGATTGGCAGCCCAATACCTAATCCACAGCACCAAGACTCCTTTAGGAGGCTAAAAGTCTAAAAGGATGCTGGCTCTAGAGGAATGCTTTCTCTCTGCTGCTCTGAAGAAAAGTCTTAGATGATCTTCATGTGGTATGGTATCTCTCTTCCCCCATCTCTTTTTGTAAAACTTTATGTGAAGGTTTACAGAGCAAATCACCATTTTTGTATTCAACAACCTATCAAACCTCCCAATGGCTTGCCCATTTCCTCTTTGTCGAATATTATCTTTCCCTTCACCCAAATTAATACTTATCTACCTTCCAAAAACTGTATTTCCTTTATCCTACTAATAACCATCAAGTCTGTTTCTGTTGAAAACGTTTGTCTTCTTCTTTTAAACAAGTGATGTCATACAGTATTTGTCCTTTTGTGATTGACTAACTTCATGCTGTATAATGTCCTCCACATCCATCCATGTTGTGAAGTACTTCATAGATTTATCATTATTCTTTAATGTTCTTAGCTATGACACCAAAACATTATTCTTTACTGAGAGGTTTGCAAGGGTTAAAAGGGATGTTGGCAAATAATACCATTTTATATGCAATCCTGCAATAGTTGTGATCTACAAGTAGGTGTGTGGATAGATACACTGGCTGAACAGTGTGAGAAGGAGAATAAGCACATACCTATGAATAAATTTAGATTTGACAGAGCATATTTATATGTGTGTATTAGCTTTCCTGTAAATATACCCATGAATGTGGTAAGGCATACAGCTGAAAAGTTATAAAATCTTCTTTTATAGAACCATACAGTTAGAGGAAATGTGTTGCTGGGCCTGGGAAATGAGAACCATAGCCTTGGAAGACACCAAGGTCTATTGGCATAATCTGGTTCACAAAAACAATGCTCTACATCCTAATCTGGTGAGTAACAGCTGGTGTCTTAAAAGCTTGTGAGCAGTCATCTAAAGTACAATTATTGGTCTATTCTCATCTAGAAAAAACAAGAGTGATGAAAATGAAATGACAAATTTCAAACAGTCCAATGGCGTAATGGACTGTTCAAATATCAGTCTCCACAAACTTGAAACCAGAAGAACTAGATGGTGCCCAACTACCACTACCAACTACTCTGAAAAGAATCACACTAGGTCTTGGCTAGAGTAGGAGAAAAATGTAGAACAAAACTCAAAATCATAAAAAAGACAAGGCTTACTGGTTGGATAGAGACTGGAAAAGTTTCTAAGACTATGGTTCTTACTCTTTAAGTATGGAACTGAAATTACCTCCATGTTAGAAATAATCAGACATTTAAGGCTATGAGGACAAAACTCAGAAGATTGAGAAAGGAAAAGGAATAGAAACAGGAAACATAAAGAAGAAATGGGGATAAGTACTGGCACATTGAGGCATTGCAACAGATGAATTGAAACATGTATGAGTTGTTCAATCTAAACTGATGATCTGTTCTGTGAACCTTCACCTAATTCACAAACATTTTTTCCTCTCTTTTAAGTGCTAGTGAAGATGATTTATTGTAACGTATTTTAAACAGGGATAAGTCTTTTATTTATCAAAACTATCTAGAGAGCCAGCTTAAACAAAATAGTGGCCTGTGATGGGATCTTCCGCGTCATTTAACTTCAAGGCAGAGACGTTAGGTCAGTAGGTTATGATGACAGGTTTGGGGGATTTCTAAAGGCATAATGTTTGAAGGACACAGAAGGACTATGGGAGCTTATTATAAAGAACTTATAAGAAAACAGAAAAACTGTATTAATGACAAAAAGGCTAGGAAAGTTGTACTGATGAATTTTTTTCTATCACTACAATACACCTACTCGTTCTTGTAAGGTTGAACAAGGGTTCTCCTAAGACAATTTTGTTTAGAAAGTTACACACCCACCTGAATCTTGTCCCTT
The DNA here is from genome assembly GCF_000313985.2 of Echinops telfairi. Lineage (NCBI taxonomy): Eukaryota > Metazoa > Chordata > Mammalia > Afrosoricida > Tenrecidae > Echinops > Echinops telfairi. The sequence goes on along the minus strand of NW_022103933.1, from coordinate 357,961 downwards.
ATAATAGTTCCCATTGGGGTATGGAATGCTTCCAATATAAGTGGGCACTCTCAGGCAAAAGTTTCTTCTTTTTGATGGGTAGGGATTCTGCAGCTGGCTTACCATTCTAACCTCTAGTTCTTTGGTCTTGTGCAAATGGCCTGATGCTTTGCCTGCTGATCCCGGGCACTGTCATCAGACTTCAATATTACCTGCCAACCTTGGATTCATTCACTGTGCAGTGAAAGCCTGATGTCTTGACCGACATAGATCCAGAGAAGCTTCTAGCTGACATCTGCCACAGAATTGGAACTTGCCAGCCTGTACAAATGTCTCACCATTTCCTATGTATTCCTCTCCATCCTCTATATATATGCTTTACTAGAGAACTCTTCTGACTTTGTTCTCCAAACTCAAAAACCATTGAAAAACAACACAATTTGAGCCCCTTGAAGATGCCAACATTGTCACTTTGACATGGTAGAGAATTCCATGGGGAAAGGTTAGAGAGGTAGAAACACGGCTATCAGATGTGTAAGGACCAAAATGAAGGATATTGCAGGCAAGAACTGTTTCATATTTTAATATTTTTGCTTAATTAAGGTTTCTATGATTTTGCAGTATTACTTTCTGACTTACCTTCTCACAAAAACTAACTCAAAGTTGATCAGTGGTCAAAATATGAGAACTAAAACAATAAAATTTTAGAAGAGAACTTGGGACAATGTTTTATGTCCTGGTTTTTGACAATAGTTTTACTATATTCCTCAGCTGCAAAGTTTTTATTTTCTTTCTCTGTTCTACTTGCCTTTAATGTCTAGGTTTTTTTACATGATTCAAAATCTTCTGAAATTGACATTCTGCTTTGGCTTTTGACAGATAATTTCTGACTGTGGAGGCAAATTCTGGGGTCATGTTATTTTGTGGATATTTAGTAGGGGTGAAGGAAAATATTAGATATCCAGTTTTTATAACAGTGGATTATTTTCATGATCCAGGGTAAACGTGAAAAATAGTAATAGTTTTGAAACATTTTCTGTCCAGATCTGAATGTTGAAATTAGGTAATCAGATTTTTCAAAAGCTCTTTAGATCAGTATACACTAATGCTTTGAGCTACTAACCACAAGGTCAGCAGTTCAAACCTGCCAGCCACTCTACAGAAGATGAATAATTTTTCTAATCCTGTAACTATTTATAGCCTCAGAAACCTACAAGAGGAGTTTTTGCCCTGTCCAAGAAGGTCACTCTGAGTCAGAAAAGACATGCAGTGAGTTTTTAAATCTATCTATCTACATCTATCTATATCTATATCTATCTATCTATCTATCATCTATCTACTATATTAATATTGACACTGTTGTGGGGGATAGGTCCTTCTGTTTTGCTATTTTTTAATTAAATACTTTTATTGTGGGCTCTTACATCTCTTATCACAATCCATACATTCATCCATTCTGTCAAGCACATTTGTACATATGTTGCCATCATCATTTTCAAAGCGTTTTTCTTTCTACTTAAGACCTTGGTATCAGCTCATCTTTTCCTTCCCCTCCCTCCCTCATGAGTCCTTGATAATCTATAATTTTATTTTTCATGTCTTACAGCAACCACTGTCTCCCTTCACCCACTTTTCTGTTGTCCATACCGCTGGGAGGGGGTTATATGTCGATCATTGTGATCGGTTCCCTCTTTCTCTCCCCACCTTCACCTTACCCTCCTGGTATCGCTATACTCATTATTGGTCCTGAGGGGTTTATCTGTCCTGGATTCCCTGTGAGGGGAGCTCTTATGTGTGCCGGTGTACATACTCTGGTCTAGCTGGATTTTCAAGGTAGAATTGGGGTCATGATAGTGGGGGAGAGGAAGAATTAAAGAACTAGAGGAAAGTTGTGTTTCATTGGTGCTATACTGCACCCTGACTGGCTTGTCTCTTCCTTGTGACCCTTCTGTAAGCAGATGTCCAATTGTCTACAGATGGGCTTTGGGTTTCCACTGCACCCTCTTCCTCATTCACACTGATATTTTTGTTTTGGGTCTTTGATGCCTGATACTTGATCCCATCGACACCTCATGATCATTCAGGCTGGTGTGCTTCTCCCATGTGGGCTTTGTTGGTTCTCAGCTAAATGGCCGCTTGTTTATCTTCAAGCCTTTAAGACCCCAGATGGTATATCTTTTGATAGCTGGTGTGTGACAATCCACTCCTTGCCAACTTGGCACAATTCTTTGGCCATATATATAATTTTCAAACAAACAATAATAAAATCACATCTGTACTTAACAGGATAAAACAAAAATGTATGCAATTCAAAAGTGTGCCACCCTCCTTTAAACATAACATTTTATAAGGGAACAAAACAAAAATATCCGATGCCTGACAATTTCAGTTAAGAAACACCTACACCTTAATCCTATAATCAAACTTTTTAAACAGAGGGCCAGTTCACTGTCCCTCAGACCCATTAAAGGGCTGGACTATAGTTTAAAAATAAAATATGAACAAATTCCTATGCACACTGCACATACTCTATTTTGAAGTCAAAAACAAAATGGGGAAAAAACACACGGCAGCCTGGATAAATATCCTCGGCAGGCCGCATGTGGCCCGCAGGCCATAGTTTGAGGACCCTTGCATCCTATAAATATATTCCCCCACCTATGAAAGTTTGTAAGTCAACCATATCATGCCTTTATCCCAATGTTGGGTATCCAATTTCTATACTGCCTACTTACATCAACCTAGTGCTCTGAGGAGACAATCATATTTTTCGACATGAAGAATCTTCATTCCAGTTGGAACCTTGTGAAGTACGCATCCATAAGCAAAGCCAAATCAGGACAGGCCATCCATAAGGTCAGCAACAATATGCACCAGTTCATAGGCTCAAATTTTTCTTCATCTGGTTGGATTCTGGTCAACTGAATGTGGACTGCCTCACTTAACCTAACCAGGGTTTCCATTGGTCACCTTGCCTTAGATCATGGCCCCATCACAAATTCTCAACAAGTCTAGGCCCTTGTGCTTGGTCAAGAACGTCAGACCAGTCAACCTACTCTCGTCTTCTCTAGTTCCTGTAAACCAAGTCCACAGGTATCAGTGGCTAGACTCAATCCATCTCTTTAATGCTACTTTTCTCCCACTTCCACTCAACAAGTGGATCTAGGTGGTCACCTAACAAGCATTTCAGGCTGCCACAGGGTCCCTTTATGGATCAGTCCCAGAGAGAAATTTTCTTCATGGTTCCAGATTTTTCCAACTTCTGAAAAAGACCACTAGTTCAAACTTCAAATTCCAAAGAGTTCCTTTTTTCTTCAGTCTGTCAACAGTCCCCTACGGAAAAGTCTCTTGGAATGCAAATATCCTGAGTACTCCAAAGCACTGGGTGGGGCATATCTTTCAGAGCCTTCCCTGCAACCCTGCCCTAAACCCATCTAAAGATCAAATTAATGTCTCGAGGCAAGTGGGCTTACAAGCTCTGTATTTTACACTTCCCCAAATCATTTCTATAAATCATAAGCAGAAGAAATCAGTATAAACAAAATAGAATCAGATACCAAACTCAATTCTTAAAACAGTCAAGTTCAATCCTTATTTAGCTTATCTAAATTCTTATCTAAACTATTCAATTTATACAAAAATATGGGATTAGGCCTCTGAGAGCATCAAACCAGATCCATGCTTTTTGTCAGACATTTTGACCTTATGTCACCATTTTCCTTAAGCAGCATGGTTTCTGAGAAATTCAAATGGTGATTTCTATCCCTGAGCTGAAAATTGTACATTAGGAAAGCATCCCAACCTAGTCCAATCCAAGCCCATAAGTCTGACAGCCCATATGTTTGACAGTGAGCTACAAAGTCCTCCTGAAACTCAAAGCACACACAATGATGCAGAATGCAAGAAGATCACAGGCCAGTGGGTAAAAGTCTTTGAATCCAGTGGCGGTGTAAGCATCTGAACACTGGCAGGCATCTCCACATGGCTTCTCCAGCACCCAGGGCTGCATCACAGTAGATCCATGTGGCTTCTCCTCAGGGATGTCTCGCAGGAAGTGAGCCTTGCCAGCTGAGGCAGAGAACTAGCTAAGGCAGCTGCAACTGGTCCGACCATTAGAGAGGAAGAGACAAGAAAGGTGAGGCTTGCTGAGCCACGCCATTTACCTCTCTGCCCTTTAATGAAAACACCCTTCAATAAATCCCACATGTTCATTGGCCAGGTTGGCACAATAAACCTAAATATCAAAGCTGGGCATCATTAGATTTCTTCACCACATTTGCTTATGTACCCATTTTGTCTTCAGCGATCATGTCAGGAAGGTGAGCATCACAAAATGCAGGATTATTAGAACAAAGTGTTCTTGCAATGAGGGAGTACTTGAGTCAAAGCCCAATGTCCATCTGCTACCTTAATACCTAACGTGTAAATATAAGTATATAGATCTATTTCCCTATTGTTACATATAATTACATATGTACATGCCTGTATTTAGACCTCTATAACTGCCCTTTGCCTCCTAGTTCTTTCCTCCATTTCCTTTTACTTTCCTCTTGTCCCACTATCATGTTCGGCCTTCATTTGGGCTTCAATAATTCCTTGCTGTTACATTGCCCTTGATTAAAAGCCACTAGGCATCCTATGCCCTTTTCTCCATCTATTTTAGTTCACTTGCTGTTCCCTTGTCCTTGGGTTGGTTAACACCCCAACACCACCTGCCTTTCTCCCACCTCCCCTTCTCTTATGTCCCCCCAGGAACCATTGGTCCCACTGTTTTTGTCTCCAAATTATTTATCCCACCTATCTTACCTAGACATGCAGACATCTAGACATGCAGAGACATTAATAAGTCAAAAACAAGGCAAAGCCAAACAAAACAACAAAGTAAGACAAAACCAGCAAAACAAAACAAAAACCACAACAAAATAACAAACAAAAAGAAAGCCAATGACAAAAAAGGAAAAGCCTATAAATTGTTCCAGGTCTGTTTTTTGACCTTAGGAGTGAGTCTGAATGGGTGCCACACTCTGTCCCCAAAGTCTATTTTTGATAATCCCCGGGGACTTCATTGCTTGGCTCCCTTGCTGTTCTGCTGCATGCACTTAGTCTTTTGCCCGAGTGTGATGGGGTCAGATTGGGCACAATTCCCACACTGAGTCTCCAGTGTTGTCCCTCATAGTGCTATGGTTCAAGGATGGACATAATCTTGTTGTGGGGCTGGACCTATGGTCCTCTATGCATTGTCTGTTCTGAGCAGGAATATCATCCTGGGGCTTGGTGGGCCAGGATGTGTTCCACTCATTCTCCTTCCCTCTTTGTTTCTCTTGTGTGCTCTGATCGGACATGCTCCTCTCCCTGAGCTGTAGCTTCAGTGCTGTCCTCTGAAGTGCATTCTTCAGGGGGATGGGGGTGGGAGTCCACATAGTTTGGGATTGGTGCGGTCCTTCTGTTTTTACACCTGTTACACCTTGGTAAGTTAGAATGCCTTTTCTCTTCCCCTTCCCTTTTTGTCTAAATTGTGATTAAAATATCCTATTGAGAAACCTATTAATATTCGATAAGACAAGTCTTTCTAAGCTAAACATTTAATATATATACAATTCTTACCTATAGATGGTATTTTAAATTAAAATATATACCGTATATATTCATGTATAAACCAAGTTTTTCAGTACATTTTTAATGTAGTTTTTTTGTGGTAAAATTAGGTGCCTGGCTGATATTTGGGGCGGCTTATACTTTGCAAGTTTGCAAGTTACTGGGATTAATTCTAGTCAGTTCTAAGTAGAAATGGCCAGGTGGCACATTAAAAATGGCCACTTGCAACAAGATTAGCCACTCAACTAGCATTGTCTATTAAAATCTCAGAAACAATGGCAAGCAATTTCTGCTCTATCCTCTGAGGTCAATAGTTATAATTGACTTGACAACCAGGTTTATTAAAAAGTAAAAATAGAGACCTTTTAAAGAATCTCAGAAAGTTAAATTTATATAAACAAAAAATCTTAAAAGTAATTAAACTTTATTTCAGTAATGTCTTGTGGTTCATAAATAATTTAAGATCTTTTAAGTAATTTGCTGATATTAAAATTTAGTTAATAATGTTGTAATTTGAAGTGCATATTTTTGAGAAAAGATTTATCTACATTCAAGTCTACTAAACAACCTGTTTATTTTTCCTTTCTGTTTTCATTTTATAATTATGAAGGGTTATTAAAGGAGATATACAAGAACACTGTTGGAAGAACTCATTAATGGTAAATCTATTTGATTAACCCAAACTTCACTCTTCTGACGGAAAGCTTAATTAAGTTTTTTAGGGGGGATATTAGTATTAACAAAGAATTGGATTTTTTTTTGGCATTAGGAAAAAAAATTGTATTGCTAGATTGAAAACCTGTTTCATTCTTTGAATGTACGGCTTTCAGGTAAAGGGTAGATATACAAAAGTACATGTTGGTTTGTATATATAAAACTACATGTTGAATTTAAAAGGGCTGATAATTTGGCATTTCTCATATTACTGACAAGTCAAAATTTCATAGAAAGTCATGAACCCAAACTTACTTCCTATTTTGAAGTTAGCCTGTGTGTTTGCTATATTTGCTTTGTTCTTCACTACAACTTTCCTGGGATTGTTTATTTTCTCATGACATGTTTATTGTTCTAAATCAAGAAATGGATGGCGTCTGGATGGCTTTTGGCCAAGAGGGTCATCTAAGACTATTCCACCCTTGAGGCATTAAAACACCCAACGCAATTATTCACACTTCATAAATGTTACTCTTATTGTTTTATCTGATTACTATAGTAGATATTTATATGTTGTGATCGTAATTTTACTTAAGATAATCTTTATGGTTTTGATTTCTAACTTGTTTTTCTTTAATCTATTTACTACAGCCTTAAAATTTACCATTTAATTTCATGCCTTTTCCAGTTATTGTAGGCCTCCCTTGATTTACAATTGCGTGCCATATTCAAATAGTAAAAAACAGCATTTCCGTCTGACAAACCCATGTGAAGGCCCTCAGCATACTAGGCTACTAAATGAAAATCACCTTAAGAACTAAATGAAAAGTTTTCACATGGGCTGAAAGGCTAAAGACAGAATTACTGATAAAAACTTGTATTTCGTTATTTTTCAGAGAGAAAAAGAAAGTAGTTGTCTTAAAGCACAATGTCTGGTTATACTAGAATGTGAAAAGATAGTAAAGGCTAACATGAATGTGTATGGTAAGGTTTGAGGGGAAGTGAACTTTCCTTTGGTGTAGAGAACAAGAAACAATGAAATGTTTTAAAACTTTTATGATATTGGATCAAATTTGGTGGATTTATTCTTTAAATGGAAAAAGGCTGATGAATTACCACAAAATGTTCCATGAGTGAAAATTCTAAAAAAGCAATGGGAACATCGTCTTACAAAGGGCTTAAATAAATGTAGTATCCTATATCATGGCTAGTTTATAAAAGTGATCCGTTCAAGTAAATGTTAATGATCATATAAGTACATTTGGCCATTAGAAGTAAAGTTGAGAAAAGATTGTGAGTTGACCACCCCAAATATTTCTTAGTAGTACAACTGAGAAACAATGATGGATGGTCTGGCAACTTAAGTTCCACATAATATCTGAAACTTTTAAGCATTTTATTTTGAGATATTTCCTTTTGGTCTGACATTCCTTCTGATAATGAATTAATTAACCTTGGTTGGCCTTGCATTGACTCAGGGATTTTCAAATTAAGTTCTCCAAAGAAATATACACATTACTATTGATTAACCATGACCTTATCAAGTTGTGTCATTTACACACAAAGTTTTGCTTTGCTGATCTGCTAAGATCATTTGACAAAGAAATTCCCAACAAAAATGGGACTAAATTGGACTTATAATAAAGGACTAATATCCTGAGCTGGACCCCAGCAGTCTAAATCAGGATTTCTAGAACTCAAAGGTGATGGGGTTCATAAATATCAGCTACTGAAAATGGCCAGGAATTGAAATTAGCCACTAAACAAATTGTTTTTATAATTTCTACATGTGGGACTCCTGTGGACATTTTAAGAGTATCCTCCATTTATAAGAAATTACTTTTCTCATTTCTCCCAAAATTGTTTTAACGTAAGGGTTTTAATACCATGACTCTGAAGCTGAAGGTTTCTATGAGAACAATTTAACCATTCAGAATAATAATGATTAGAAAAGCTAGTAAGACAAACTATGGGTTACAAAAATAGAATAAATAACAGTAAAATTTCTAGCTAGTTCCAAAGAAACAGTTTTGTGTGTTAATAGATGAATGTTTTCAGTGTCCATATTCAATTTTTTTAAATATACAACCTGAGCTTTTTAAAGAATAAAGCTGGCACTGGTGTTATTTAGATGAAAACAACTCATAATACTTAAACTACTTAGTCTTATATGTTATTTTCAAACATTTGGCCTAATAGTGTTAGTATTTCTGTTCTGTCTCTGGCTTTTGTGGATGCTGGGATAACCCACGTGTGAACCAATTCCCCATAGATGCTGAATTTTTTTACGCTTTGGGTCTTAACAACAGGCTAAAACAAAAAACTGGTGTCTAAACATCATTTTGGATTTGAATGATGGTCCAGACAGACCAGCAGACAACTTGCTTGGCACTGTGCCCTACTGCAGAATTCAGGTTGAATGAATAAAAATGAAAAACACTAGACTAGTCATTAGATCATGTAATCATTTAATCTGGTCTCCCAAGCAATGTTAGGTGTCTTATAATCCATTAATCATTTTCTTAGTTGAACACCTTAAAAACTAGTAAGTCAGAGAAGGTGCCACCTCAGCTAGGGTAAGTTTTTCATTTGGGGGAATAGTGGGAGAAGACCAAATAGTTGCTGCAATATAGTGTTGTCACATGGTTACTCTAATTTTATAGATACTTCAGAAGGGGGTAGACATATCTTTCTCTAAGATGATGAAGAAGTCACTGATGTTGCAACATTGGACTGTGCAATATCCAGCTTAATTTCTACCACCAAGGCCATATTTTCTGACTGCCCCTTCTTCTTGTTTTCCAACTTTTGCATTTAAATGATCAATAATTAACAATGCATCTTTACTGCATGTTTGATCAATTTCAGACAGAAGACGTTGGTAAAATTCTTCAATTTCTTCATCATTAACTTTAGTAGTTGGTGCATAAACATGAATAATAGTTGTATGGACTGGATTTCCTAATATATGGATAGATATCCTATCTTAGACAGCATTGTACTTCAAGATATGTCTTGAAATGTCCTTTTTGACAGTGAATGTGATACATTCTTGAACGTGTCATTCCTAGCATAGTAAATTATGAGTGCTTGATTCAAAATGGCCACTAGCAGTCCATTTCAGCTCACAAATGTCTAGAATATTAATATGTATACAGCCTCTATTTAATTTTTGATGACTCCCAATTTTCCTAGATTCATACTTCATATATCTCAAGTTCCAATTATTAATAGATGTTTGTATCTATTTCTTCTGTTTGAGTCATGCCCCATCAACAAATGAAGGTCCTGAATGAAGATTTTATCTATCCATATCGTCTCTGCTTTGAGAAGGCAGCTTTTTTCCCAGTCATATTTTGAGTCCCTTCTTCTGGAATTATCTCTGACAATGTTCTGCTGCTATCTGCGAGGTTTTCAGTATTTGACAATGCTATCCAAAAGGTTTTCAGTGACTAATTCCTCCAGAGTGGACAGCCCATTCCTTCTTTAGTCTGTTCTTAGTCTGGAAACTGCTGAAACCTGTTCCTTTTGGTTAAGCCTGCTGGCATTTGGAATACCAATGACATAGCTTCCAGTATCGTAGCAACACATAAACCACAACAGTAGGACAAACTGACAGACTAATCATTAACAATCGGCACAGACTCTTCCTCCAATCCTGATGCCAAGTTCTTCATATAGTCTAGCTCAGTGTATTCCAAAGTAGGGGATTACTGCTCCTTAGAGGGCGTTGGAATGGAGGGTAGGTAAGCTGCATAAACAGCTATCTATACTTTTTCCTGGATTATGGGCTGATTAATTTTTTTCTGAATGGGGGCTGGTAAGCCAAGTACATTTGGGAACCTATGGTCTAGCTTCTTGAATTATTTGTTTACCATAGAAGCTGAATGCATATGGTAAGAAAAACTATAAACCTGACACATACCTTTCCTGATTTTAATCATACAATATCCTTGTAGCTCAAGTTCTTTTACTTAATGCCGTTAAGCTTAAAGTTTTTAAGTTATTCTCTATGGAGTTTTTAAAACTCGCTGCCTTTCTCAGACACAAATGGGTTGGATGTGGATTTTACCTGGGAGGGCCAGACGACTCCGGAGAATTTTTTCCTATCTGCCTGTTAGTGATCAAAAAGCTATGTCCTGCTATCTGGTTAGTCAACAGAGATAAACTGAGACTGACCTAAGACTTAATGAACTTTATTGTTCTGTTTGCTTGCTCATGGCCAACAACTGTTTTCTGTAGTTATCCTGAAACCTGGGTTACTGTAAAACATCTGTATATACCTTCCCAAAATGTAAATTCCAAAGTAATATGTATAAATTCTCAGCATATTATGATTTGAAACAGGACACCATCAGATAGTCTGTTTTGCTGTTGTCTCCTCACTGGTGTCACTGTTTAAAAAATAAAATCCTCTTGCTTCCTTTTTTAACTTTAGATGAGTTAATTGCATTGACTGCTCCAGGGTTACTGTTAGGTGTCATTGAGTTGGTTTCATAACGTCCTCTTGCTGTGCCTCTTCATGCGAGCAAATTCAGAGTTCTGGAATTCACATTCACCAAAAAGTTATCTGTAGTTTGTTATAATCCATAGTTTAATGTCTTCACATCATCAATAAAAAACAAGTCAATACCTTTCTGGTATTTGCTACTTTTAGTTAAGATCCATCTGATGACAGTTATAATACCCCTGTTACACATCCTCTTCTCAAACAGGTTTGAGCATCTGACAGTTCCTTTTTGATAAAATCATTTTTGAATGATCATCACCAAAATTTCGCTTTTGTGTGATAGTAATGATACTGTTTTGTAATCTCCCCATTCTATTGTTTGTTTGGAATGAGCAAAAATATAAATCTCTCGCCAGATGTCCAAGCAGCTGTTTTCCAAATATCCTGGAACAGAAGCGTGAGCTCCTTCAGTGATGCACTAGTTTACTGAAATATTTTAATTGGCATTCCCCATTAATTCCAGTACCATTTTATCCCCAACAATGCTTTTAACTAACTTGGATTTCTTCTTTCAGTACTATCATTTCTTTAACATATGCTACAGTATTGACCAATTCTTTTTAGTACAGTGACTGCATATTCCTTCCATCTTCTTTTGATACTTGCTTCATCATTTAATATTTTGCCCACAGGATGCTTCCAACACTGCAACTGTGCTCTTTCCTTTCGGTTTTCTAATTTCAGGTTTTCCCACATTTCATTATAATATTCTACTATAATATTCTATCTAAGCTGGCCTTTGATATTTTCTGTTCAGATTTCTTACTTTATCATTTTTTCCTTTTGCTTTTGTTTCCCTATATTTTAGTGCAAGCTTCAAAGTCTCTTCTGATATTCTCTTTTGACTTTTTCTCTATTTCTTGTCTTTTATATGAGCTTGTAGTTTTTTCATGTAAAAAATTCTTGACATCATCTCAAAACTCCGTTGCTGCTTGGCCATGATTAATGCATCATATCTATTCTTGACATGGTTCTAAATTCAGGTGAAGTATATTCACAGTAATTATCAATAAATCTTGAAGGCATGTTTGCACAAGTTATTAGAAATTTTTACTTTCTACATCTCTGACCTTAGTTATTGGTAGGTATATAAAAAATGAATTTTAGTTATTTTAACTGGCCATCCTTGTAGGCATATGGACACTATTCCATCACAGAAAGCACTATATTTTAGGAGAGATCTTTTTTATGCCCTTTTTGCTGATGAATGTAACACCTTTTCTTTTGACTTTGTTAATCTCAGCAAATAAACAATATGATTGTTTGATTCAACCTGGACAATACTAGTCCAAAACAGCTTATGAAATAAATCTTTATATGTTTCACTTTATAACTACCTTTATTTTTTCTAAATTTATATTTCATGCATTTCATGTTCTGATTATTGAAAGAACTTCAGAGATTGAAATGGAACGTGATTATCAGTTAACAGGCTTTATTGAGAAATGCAAGCTGCTGAACTTTTCAAGAGGGGAAGGGGAGCAAGGGACAGCACCAGAGGGCAAGAAGCCGTTTGGACCCATTAATTTTTAACGGCTATTTGCTGCTGTTTCATGTCATTTTGAATTGTACATCAGGAAATGAAGATTCCCAGAAGTATCACTCCACCCATGTCATTAAGGTTGACTCTATTTTGAGGAGGCAGATCTTTCCCAACAGTATTTTGAATGTTTTACAGTCTGAAGGGCTCATCTTTAGGCACTATACCAGATAATGTTCCAATGATATCTGAAGGTTTTCAGTAGCTAATTTTTCAGAAGTGTACTGCCTCATCTTCATTGTCTTTTAAGTGTACAAATTCTACTGAAACTTGTCCAGCATGGATGACTTTGCTGGTATTTGAAATACTGGTGCCATGGCTTTGAGGATCACAGCAACACCCAAGCCATCATGGTGTAACAAAATGATGGACAATGGTGGGGCAAAAATCAGCTGTATAAAGTATAACTTACGCATAATCCAATGCACACAAGTGCAGTTTGGTACATTTTGACTTATGAGTACAGTATATACCCACAAAAAACAAAGTTTAAAACACTTCCATGATCAAAAATCTTTCCTCGTCACTTTTGTAAACAATCCTCTTCTTAATCTCATTCCTAAAACCACCACTGATGAGCTTTATATCACTACTTTTGAGAATATCACGTGCACAGAATTATATAGTAGGCAGTATTTTGTGTTTGACTAATAATACTTGTGATTATAATATATTGATGTTGTTGGCTCAAGTTCAATCCTTATGTATCTTAATACTTACCTAAACTATTGATATGAAATATGGCCTTAGGCCTCTGACAACATCAAGCCAAGGCCAGGCTTTCTGTCAGTCACTTAAACTAAGCATCATGGTCTCAAAGGAGAAGTTCAAGGGGTGATTTCGCTTAAAATTTACATTTATCACTTTATTTTTTGCCATTTTAAACAGGAATAACCAAAGACAACAACAACCAAAGAAAAGAATAAAAACTTAAACTTCCCTATCCTTTCCAGAAAACAACTACCTAGTAAACTGCACGGCCATAACTGATCTAAGGATAGCCAACAAAGAAAAACTGTATTGAGGCAGAGATCAAACAAGCATCCACTCTCTATTGTCATGATTTGTTTCTCTAGTACCCTACTCCTAAGTACCATAATGTGTTAGACCGGGTTGACTAGAAAAACAAATCTAGGGACACTCATCTATATATATCCATATATTTATATCTATCTATCTATACACACACACCTACATATAAAAAGGAGGGTTTTTATTTATTTATTTATTTAAAATCATTTTATTGGGGGTTCATACAATTCTTATCACAATCCATACATACATCCATTGTGTCAAGAACATATGTACATTTGTTGCCATCATCATTTTCAAAACATTTGCCTTCTACTT
>NW_022103933.1:275231-343530 GCF_000313985.2 Echinops telfairi | reverse complement strand
TCCCTTCTACACCTCGTGGTCAGACAGGCTGGGGTACTTCTTTCATGTGGGCTTTGATGCTTCTCAGCTAGATGGCCGCTTGTTTATCTTCAAGCCTTTAAGACCCCAGATGCTAATCTTTTGATAGCCTTGCACCGTCAGCTTTCTTCACCACATTTGCTTATACACACATTTTTCTTCAGTAATCATGTCGGGAAGGTGTGCATCCTGGAATGCCAATTTAATAGAACAACGTGTTCTTGCATTGAGTAAGTGCTTGAGTGAAGGCCCAATGTCCATCTGCTGCCTTAATACTAAGCCTATAAATATATGCACATAGATCTGTTTCCCCACACTCTTATATAAATATATTTACATATGTACATTCCGGTCTTTAGACCTCTAAAAATACCCTTTGTCACCTAGTTCTTCCTCTATTTCCTTGTACTTTCTTCTTGTCCCACTATCATGCTCAGCCTTCATTTGGGTTTCATTAATTTCTCTCAATTACCTTGCCCTTGCTGAATCCCTACCAGGCCTCTCACACCCTCCTTGCCACAGATTTTTGGATCGCTTATTGTTCCCCTGTCCCTGGGTTGGTCAGCACCACCTCCTTACCCCCAACTCCCCCTCTCCTGTGTCCCCCCGGAACCATTAGTTCAGTTGTTTTCTCCTCCAGACTATTCATCCAGTCTATCTTATCTAGATAGATCTGTAAAAAAGAGTTTTAAATCAACGATTCATTAAGAAAATGTCCCACACCAGTTCAGATCAAGTCTATAAGTTCAATATTAGCCTATAGTCCAGTAATAGTCATAAATCCTTCTTCAGACACACTCAGTTACATGCAATGATGCCAAATGCAAAATACAAGCTAGTGGGTGCAAAGTCTTGTGGACCTAATGCTGGTGGATGCATCTCCAGGGCTCTGGCTGCCATCAGCATGACTCCATGTGGCTTATCAACAGGAAGATGAAGCAGAGTGTGTGGCCCACCTCCAGGGAGAAGAAGAGTTAAGTTCCCAGAATCCTCATAAGGCCACATCCACAAGGAGGCATCTTCAGGCTGTGACTAGATTGGCAGGCTAAACTTCACCCCTTCACTCTATTTATCAAGTTGACATGAAATTATGTAACTACCACAGTATCTTAAGTACTGTATATACTAGTGTATAAGCTGAGTTTTCCAGCACATTTTAAATGCAACTTTTGTGGTAAAATTACGGGGGGAAAAATAAGGAAAAAATGTGGGGGGTGAGTAAATCAAGAGCTGATGCCAGGGGCTTAAGTGGAGAGCAAATGTTTTGAGAATGATGAGGGCAATGAATGTACAAATGTGCTTTGCACAACACAAAATCTGCAAGCCAGACAGTAGGCTGCAAGCTCACATTCTGAGATCAGAGGCCAAGGATGATGAGCCTGGATCAAGAGAGAAGTATAATCAAAACACTCCTATATAAGGGAACTTCAAAAAATTCCATGATCTTTTCATTCTATTTTCCCACAAACTTCTTGAAGCCGCTTCATGTATTGGATTCAGGCCACCCCCCAAGGAAACTCCTCAAGTAATTGACTGCCCACATTAGATCACAAATGAAAGATGATTTCAGAATATCTTTAAGTCACTGAGAATTATGGTCTTGCTGTTACCACATAATCTTAATCACCATACCCTACTATGCTTGTGACCACCCTCCACTCAAAAGCCGTATATCTACTTGCTTTTTAAAGATTATTCTTAATGTCTCTTGACACTTTGGGTCTAGCAATATTTCTGTCTGCATGCCCCCT
This sequence comes from Echinops telfairi, assembly GCF_000313985.2. Lineage (NCBI taxonomy): Eukaryota > Metazoa > Chordata > Mammalia > Afrosoricida > Tenrecidae > Echinops > Echinops telfairi. The sequence goes on along the minus strand of NW_022103933.1, from coordinate 341,761 downwards.
CCCTTCTCTTACTCTTTGAAATTTTACTCATCTTTCATTTACTGAATTTTTACTATCAAATGAAAAAAATAAATAAAATCATGTATTACACACACAGAAAAAAATGTGCTTTGCACAACTGATGTATGTATGGATTGTGATAAGAGTTGTATGAGCCGCTAATAAAATGATTTTAAAAAAACTACGGTAGGTGCCTCTGCTGATATTCAGGTCGGCTTATACTTGATTATATACAGTACATTCCTTTTCTTTGTAGGTAGTATCTTCTCTTGACATCTCATAAATTATTTATCCAGTCACATAAGTTGTTGGATATCAAGCTTATTTCTAATTACTGGCTGTTGTAGTTGTTGCTAAGTGTTGATGAGTTGTTTCCGATTCATAGCAACCCTATATACAATAGAATTAAACACTGCCCAGTCCTGCACCATCATCACAACTGTTTGAGGCCACTGTCGGTCCATATCCTCTCTTTTGCTGCCCTTCCATGTTATCAAGCATGATGTTCTCCAGTGATTAGTCTCTCCTGATAACATATCCAAAGAACGTGAGATGAATTCTTGCCATATTTGCTTTTAAGGAACACCCTGGTTGTACTTTTTCTAAGAGAGACTTGTTTGTTCTTTTGGCAGTATATGGTACTTTCAACATTCTTTGCCAGCATTGTAATGCAAATGGATCAATTCTTCTCTGGTATTCCTTATTCAGGGTCCAACTTTCACATGCATATGAGGCAATGAAAAATACCATGGTTTGGGTTAGGCGCAGCTTAGTGTTCAAAGTGACATCCTTTGTCTATATTTAGTACTTGCTTTCAATTGATCTTTTCATCTGTGTTTATAATTTGCTATTAATCCCATTCAATTATATTGTATATTTATTATAAGAATTTCCATTTGGATTTTTTTAATACATTCTATAAATAGTTAGTCTTGGAAATTCAGAGGTAGTTGTAGCCTAACCTATTATGAGTCTGCAGCAACTTAATGGCAGTGAGTGTTTTTAAGGCCATTTCCTTCATTGTTTGGGTTTTCTTTGACATTCTTGAACATATAGGTAGGATTTAATAGTAGATATTTTAAGGTCTTTGCTAATTGTCATTTCTGGATCTGTTTCTATAGATTGTGTTTTTTCTAAGTTATGAGTCAAGTGTTTCTGCTTTCTTGCAATGTCTAATAATTTTTTTTACTTAAAGTTGGACAATGATTTTACTCTGTTGAGTGTTTCATTTTGTTGTATTCCTTTAAAGAGGGCTAGTTTTTCTCTAGCATCCAGTTAAGTTACTTACACATCAGTTTGATACTCATAAATTGCTTTTAAGCTTGGTTAAGCTCTTTCTCTTACGGCTAATGTAATTCTAGTAGAGCATAACCTTTTCTGGAGACACTTTGGCCAGAATGAACATTAACACTTATGTGGTGGTTAAGTCATCATTTGTCAATTTGAGGATTAAGAGCGTTGGGGTGGAATCTAGTCTGTCAATCATTGTATAGCCAATGAGGCCTCTGTGTAGACAAGGCCTTCTCTTGAGAATTCTGGGAAGTCCTCTATTTCCTCCTTGGAGGCCTGAGAAACCTCTCTCTCCGCTCATTCCCTGAGACAATGCTCTACTGATAAGACACATGGCATTATGCCCTGGGAGCTGGAGAAGCCACGTGGACCTATCCTGATGCAACCAGGTCTGTGGAGCCAGAGAAGCCATGTAAAGACCCCTGCCAACGCTCAGATGCTTACAATGACACTAGATCCACAAGACTTCCAACCCCCTGGCATGTAATCTGCCTGCATTCGGCATCATTGCATGTTTTGTGAGTCTGAAGAGACTTTATAGATTGGTATCAGATATTTGGGCTAATACAGGATTTATGGACGTGATCTGGACTGGGCTGGAATGTTTTCTTAATATACATTTACTCTTTGATATAAATCACTCTCTTACATATATCTGAGTGCCCTGGATTTGTTTCTCTAATCAACCCAGACTAACAAATTATTAGACCCATATTTGAAGAACTGTCTAGCCTAATATGTTTTGGGTTCTTTCCCTATCTGTATAGATTGGTACACACCAAAGACTCAAGTGGACCTCCTTACACATTCCTGAAGCTCTCTTTCTTTTAAGGATCTTTTCAGATACCATGTCCTATAATTCCTATCCATGTTGAGTACCCTAAATTTCAACTACCCACTTCTCAATTCAGCAAGACACTACTGGGTTGTTTGCTTTCTTTCTTTGTAAACTTTAGAAATTACTTCTAGGCCAAAATCTATGGCTGCCCACACATTATCTTTTTTATAAAAATTACAGTTCTGTACATAGAAACAGTTGTGTATTATATTTGCCAGGTGTTTTATGGTTGTTTATGGTGAGGGGGCAGTCTCCAGTACAAGTTATTCAAAGACACAAGCAGAAATTCCAAATGTCCTCCTTTATTTTTGTCTACTTGTAATCTAATTCTTTTCAGTTGTATACAAGCTAGGTCAGACATGCCATCCTTACCTTTGTAGATTTCTCTGTTGGTTCATCATACTGTGCTTGCTGCATAACATCACTAACTATCATCTTAGCAATCTTCCAAGCTAATTCTTCTTGTGCCTAAAAGAAATTATTAAAAATGTTGATAACAATTATTTAAAAGGGGACTTAAATGTAATTGTATATACATATAATTTATTTGAATTAGAAGTACCTTTCCAGATATGGGCTACTTTCTAATATGATATATTAACATGTCATCTGCAGTCTTCCAGTGTCATGTATTGGGTACCCTGTACTGTGATCATTTTCATACTGGACAGTCAAAATACAACTTTTCTTCTTTCCATTCTTACCCTCCATAACATATAGTGCTACTTGGGTTGTCACACACAATCCATTCCAATTCATGTTTGAACACCAAAAAGCTCAAGACGTGAACATGTTTTTCCCATAAAATGTAATGGAAAACCAAATAATTGGTTCTGGTTCCCCAAAATTACACTTATAAATTCACTATAGAGGCTTTGAGTCTTCTTGCATATCACTGTTCTCACCATTGAGTTGTTTCTGATTTATCCAAATTTACAGTAGCTTTTCAACCTCTTTGATGGCCTGGGTTCTTTGCTTTGTGGTTAAGATTTCACACTTTTTGCTATATTGGCTGCTTTAATCACTTTCCTTTTTTCCTCAAAAATGTTGATAATCTCAGCTTAGCCATGCTGTATTCAGCCACCAAATCAGACATTGGAGACCCGATTCGACTTTCAAAGCGATTTCTTTAACTCTATCGTGGTTCTCACAGGTTGTTTTTCACTGCTGGCAGCAGCATCGACTTTCTTTGGAGTCATGATTACGATGTGTTAGGCAAATAAGGAAACTAGCACAGTGACTAATGTTTTAAGGTACTGACACAAGAACTATATGTTGTCTGAACAAAAGAGATGCTTAGACTGAAGTGTTACCATTTATGTCTGAGGTGAGACCCCACAAGTGACTCACTGTGACCCATATAGGTTTTTTCAAGTTGGATTTTCAATTCAACTATCAAGCAAAGTTATGCACACTGAGTAAATTTTTTTCAAACTTTGCTGTTCAAGTAGGGGAAAGTTCAAGTTTGGAGCTACTGGCAACCAAGGTAAATTTAAGAATTTTAAAAAGCAAGCTTCTAATTTAGCAAAGTAAAACTGATGGAAGGATGAAACATTTGTTTTTTCCCCACCGACAATGATTACTGATGATTGTTTGTTGATTGAAACAATGATACATGGATATCCTTTAGAGGTTAGTTGCTGGACTGAAGTTATTTCCACTGCTATCGCAGATAATTGTTAGGTGCCAAAATAGGCTTCCCTTTCTTGTAAAATCCTGAATAAGGGATCACTAATAAACCACCATGTTTGAAAATGAGTAATAATGACAGAGGAAATGTGGTCCTTAGTAAAGGTACTTTTTTTTCTTTTAAATATCATTTTAATGGGGGCTCATACATCTCTCAACACAATCCATCCATCCATCCATCCATGTGTCAAGCACATTTGTACATTTGTTGCCATCACCATTCTCAAAACATTTTCTTTCTACTTGAGCCCTTAGTATCAGCTCATTTTTCCCCTCCCTCCTTGCTGCCCACCCGACAAACCCTGGATAATTTATAAATTATTATATTGTCATGTCTTACATGTCTGATGTCTCCCTTCCCACTTTTCTGTTGTCCATCGCCCAGGGAGAGGGTTATATGTAGATCCTTGTGATTGGTTCCTCCTTGCTACCCCTCCTTCCCCTTCCCCTCCTGATATTGCCACTCTCATTATTGCTCCTGAGGGGTTTATCTGTCCTGGATTCCCTGTGTTTCCAGTTCTTATCTGTCCCAGTGTACATCCTCTGGTCTAGCTGGATTTGTAAGGTAGAATTGGGATCATGATAGTGGGGAGGAGGAAGCATTAAAGAACTAGCGGAAGTTGTATATTTCATCACTGGTATACTGCACTCTGACTGGCTTGTCTCCTGCCTACAACCCTTCTGTAAGGGGATGTCCAGTTGCCTACAGATGGGCTTTGGGTCTCCACTTCACACTCCCTCTCATTCACAATGATATGGTTTTTTTGTTATTTGATGCCTAATATCTGATCCCATCTATACCTCATGATCACACAGTGCTTCTTCCATGTGCGCTTTGTTGCTTCTCAGCTAGATGATTGCTTGTTTCTTCAAGCCTTTAAGATCCCAGACACTATATCTTTTGATAGCCAGGCAGCATCAGCTTTCTTTACCACATTTGCTTATGCGCCCCTTATCTTTAGCAATGGTGTCGGGAAGGTGAGCATACAGAGTAGCAAAGGTATTTTTTAAGTAAAATTTACCTCATCAGTATTTCCTTGCACCCATTTCTTCATAGCTTGTGAGAACATGAATCCTAATAAACAAAACCAAAATCGAACAGTGGTTACACAATTACATTTTAAATGCTCTTACTTATAAGTTGTTATTTTCAAATATAGGGATTCTTTTCTGGCACAATTCCATCTAAAACATTAAGAAATATTACCAATAATTAAAAATTGATCATAGTGCCTCTGCAACAGACTAAATAAAGTTGTAAATGCATTTTGTTTTAATTTTATTATGGTTAATATATACTAAAAGTTTACAATGTTATCAGTTTTTAAGTGTATAATTTGGTAAATTTAACTACAGTCACTATGTTGTGCTACCTGAAAACCTTTTGAAAAGCTGTTTTAGAGTTCTGGAATTTTCTTCTACTCCCCTTTTTTCGAAGTGGAAGGTAAGCATTTATTGATAATAATTTAATTAGTAATTTAATTATTGTCGAGAATGTATGAAGTACATATAACAATTAAACAGTATCTATATGTGTAATTCAGTAGCACTGATTACATTCTTCAAGTGTGCAATCATTTTCAGCCTCCTTTTCGAGTTATTTCTTCCCATTAACATAAACTTACATCCTTCTAAGTTTAGGAATTTGCTGTTTCAGTTTAATCTCAAGTAGATAGGTCTTAAATGAACACAGTGCTCAAGGCAGACATTCTTAACTACTTAAACTAAAAAACAATTTGGTTTTAAGATGAGTTCAGAGGATAGCTTTGGTTTAAAGTTTAAAGATTATCACAGGGTAATAATTTCAGGGGTTCATCTAGGTTCTATAACTCCAGAATATGGAATCAATGAGAATTTGAAGTTCTAGTCTATATTTCCCCTTTTTGATTAGGATTCTTCTACAGAAGTTTTGAATAAAATGTTTAGTAATGGTAGCCTGCGCATCATCTAATTCTGTACTCAGGGTAAAGGAGGCGGTATTTATGAAGGAAATTAACAACATATTCCATTTCTTCCTTCTATTCTTAAGTACTTCTATTTTCCCTTGCCTTGAATGGCTGCTTGTAAGCTTTTAAGACCCAGCAACCATAAAATGAACTAGCAGGTAAATGACAAAATACTGGCTAACTGGGATGACCCATAAAACCATGAGATTACACTTCGAAACCAAAGAAGCAAATCCCATAAGGTCTTTTGCTATAATCAGCCTCAGCAGCTACTCTTTTTTTATTGTCCTCATTGTAGTCTTATTGCATTTTGTTGTTAATAGATGTATTTATCACACTACTTTTACCAATTCGGTTTTTTAGAGGTGTGCAGCTAATTGATTGTATTAATTATTGAGCTTATTAATTACCTTAATCGGGTGTGCAATAGTACCTTTAATCAATGCAATACACTTGTGGCATTACAATATTTATCCTTTTGTGATCGACTTATTTCATTTAGCATGTTTCCAGCTCTATGTAGGTTATAGCATAAAGACTTTCTCTTAATGGCTCCATGGTATTTAATTGTATGTACATACCTATTTTTTTATGCACTCATCTGGTACTCTTCTTTGATTAGAAAAATTACCATCTACTGTTAGATTTGCAGGAAAGATTAAAGAACAACAAAACTATGACCAGGATATTAGACTTGGATAAGAACACATCAGGAGAAATCAATCCATTTATTATGTATCCAAACTTTCAGATCAGTTTCTGTACAAAAGTATTTTTAGAAAAGAATATGGGCTTATGAGTTGTATCTCTGGTCATATAAACTAGCTATATGAGAACAGAATTTTTAAAAGCTGCCCAAGATACAGAGCACTTCAACTTCAACACAAAGCTACTGGCAACGGTACTTAGATCCTGAGGGATTAACAGAGAAGTAGTCCAGTCTCTATTTTAAAAATAAGAGACAGCTTTCCCTTTCATTGGTCCACAAAGGCTCACTTGCTTAAACCAAGCAAATTATTGTTGGGTGATTATTTATTGAGGAAAAGTCCGGATTAATCCTTAAAACAGAACAACAAATAGCATTCATGAAAAATATAAAACCTCAGTTTTAATTATTTGCAAACTGTTTGAATATTGGTCTAGTCAAATGTTATGGCTGAATCAACACAATTGCTCTGTGCCTAAAGTCTAAACTGGCTGTTGACTCACCCAACATATTACACTCTCTTCAAGCTCAACTACAGTGTCCATTATTGACGATCTCCTATTTGCTGAGATGCCCTTCTTCTCCTCTACTACCCACTTCTCTGACTCCACCTTGTCCAATCACACTCTTTTAACCTGGAAGTTCTTGAGGATACCCTGCCCAGCTTTCTGTTTTCTTCAACATTTCCTATTTGAGCACTTCATTTTCTTGTGCTTTAACTTCTTTCAACACACAAATCACACAAAAGCTCCTCTTTGGGTCCCAAAGCCATAATTCCAAATTGCCCAAACCTATCTCAAACAAAACATGTTGTAAATTGAGCTCATGTCAGTTTCCTGCCTAGTTTCCTTTTATATTAGTTAATCCACAAATATCCAAGCAGTAAACTATGTTAAAAAGCTTTTTTTTTTCTTCATTTACTCATTTTTTCTCCATGTTAAATATCCCCAAATTTCACCTTGAAATTCAATCTCTTTAATTCAATCTGGGAAGTCTCACCTTCCTTCTTAACCCAGCTACCACTACTTAAATTCAAATCCTCTCATCCATCCATCTACATGAGTAGATCATTCTACTGCCTAACTTAGTTTCCCTAAGTTCAGTTCCTCTCCAACTGTAATTCATTCCCGTAAGAATTTGTGTAGAACTAATCTAGCTAGTATTTTGTTTAGAAATCCATGATATCTACATAAGAGTTAATGGTCCTTAATATGACATACAGAGAATTTACAGTGAGAAACTTCCACTATAGGGATCACATTTTCAAAACATCATTTTTCACAATCCTTTTTCTAACTTCTCCATATTAATTTAAAAAATTACAGTCATTGGCCTGAAATGAAAGTTTTCATAATATCAGAAGCCTCTGAGATACATCCTTCTCAAGACTCAACCCTTTCATTATTACTTTATTGCTAGGGTTTAAAAACATAAAACTTAAATTGCGGGTTGTTTAAAGGTAGACATTCTTTCTAGCTGCTCTCCGGAAGGATGAGGAAGACAGAAAGGGGAGTTGAATGGCAACAAATTATCAAGACAGTAATCTGAACCAATGCTCATAGCATTATTAATATGTTAAACTTCTAAAATCTTTATCTCTATTATTTTGGGATTTGTGCTAACGAATTTCCATTGCTTTGGGGCAAATGATTTATTTTTCTAAGAAAAAAAATCTGAATTTTAAAACCTTATGTCTGTGTCAATGTATATTAACTGAATTTTAAAATATGATAATTTTCTAAAATAAAATAAAATAAATACAACCCATAACCTTAACATCAAGATAACAGATTGTGGCATTTTAAGAGAGCAAGCGTCTCAAAAGAGATGAGAAATAGACTAAAAACAAGAATGTGAATAAACAAGATAATTTTAGATTGTGAATAAGAAAATAAATAAATAAATGACAGTAATATAGATGACTTCAGATCATGTGAGCTGGAAAGGTTTTTCTGAAAACAAAGTATCTGAGAAAAGAAGTAGCCTGTCATTTCATGAAAGCCATGACAGGAGTTTCATGGAGGAGAAACAGCAATTGTAGAGGCTGGGGAAAAAAAAAAAAAAGACACAAGGAACTTCAGACAAAGAAAATAAAGAGCACATTTATATGTTAGGGAAGATTAACTCAGAGTAAAATTAAAAAGGCAACAGGGACATTTATACATCACAGCAGAGCATCTATATCTTATTTTAAGTGCAATAGGAGAATGAATGAATGGATGATTAAGTAGCAAGGGTAAGAAATATATATTTTAAAAACAGAGCAAAAAGAGGTATAGTGAAAAGTAAAAAGTAGTTTTCCATTCTTAAAAAACTCTTACTTTTTAAAATGTATCCTTCCTTTCAAGTAACATTTTGATAAAGATAACTATAGATAGCCCTTTAAAAAACCATACACATCACCCATGATAGAGTCAAATAAAATGTTTAACTCAAGTCATCAAGAATTTAACATAGGGGGAAGGAGGGAAAAAACAGGAGCTGATACTCAAGGCTCAACAGAAAGTAAATGTCTAGAAAATAATGTTGGCAACTTATATACATACAGGCTTGAAACAATTGATGTATGGATTGTAATAAGAGGTGCAAGAGCCCCAAATAAAATGACCTTTTAATAAAATAAATAAAGACAAGCCTTCAAGGGAAAAAAATAAATATAATTTCTAGTTTGCCAGAAATATAAGAACAAAGGAATAAGTTAAATAACACAATTAAAAATATCAGGAAGGGTAAACGGGGTAATATCAAAAAAACCTGGTTGATGTTCAACCATTTCAAGAGGTAGTATGTAGTCAAGGACCCATGGTACTGAAGGAATAAGTCAAGCTGCACTGAGTCATTGGTAGGGAAAAAAAGGTCTCCAGGAATTGACAGAATACCACCTGAAATATTTTCAACAAATTGATGCAGCTCAAGAAGTACTCTCTAGTGTATGTCAAGAAATTTGGAAAATAGTGCTTGCCAATTGACTGAGATAGATCCGTATTTGGGCCCACTCCAAAGAAAAGTGATCCAACAAAATATGGAAATTCTCAAACAATATCATTAACGTCATATGCAAATAAGATTTTGCTGAAGGTAATTAAAAACAAACAACCAGTTGCAGCAGTAGATTGACAGAAAGCTGCCCTAAATTCATGCCAGATTCAGAAGAGGATGTGACATAGGGATAGCACTGCTAATGTCAGATCGATCTTACCTAGAAGCAGAGAATACCAAAAAGATGTTTACTTGTGTTTTATTGACTATGTAAATATCTGGAACATAATAAACTATGGATAACACTGAGAAGAGCAAGAATTCTAGAATACTTAATTGTGCTCACTTGGAATCTGAACATAAAGCAAGAGACAGACAGACATGCCAACAGAAAATGAGAATACTGCATAGTTTCAAATCAGGAAAGGTGTTTGAAGAAGAATGCAGCATCAGGATTGGAGGAGGGCTCAGTTAACAATCTGCAATCTGCAGGTGACATAATTCTGCTTGCTGAAAGGTCTTGAAGCCCTTGCTGATGAAGATTAAAGATGAATAATAATCCTTCAGTAAGAATTACAACTCAATGCGAAAGAAATAAAAATGCTCATAACTGGTTAAGTTAACAACATAAGACTATATAAGAGCATTGTTTCTCTTTTCCTCTTAGACCTCTACATTCTATTTTCCAAACACCTATCAGAGTAATCTATTTAAAATAGAAAGCAGAACATGTCAATTTACTTCTCCAATTTCTAATGAAATCCCAACACTATAAAAGTTCTTACACATTGTTGTCTGGTAACCATATTTACTTTCTACAATCCACCCCTTTGTTTACTCCACACCAGTCACAGCAGTCTTGCTATTCGGTGATCATGCAGTGCTCTCCAGCTTCAGGGCTTTATTCTTATTCCTTTTGCCAAAATGCCTTTCCTGTAGATATTGCTGGAGCTTACTCCCCTGGTTTGCTCCAATCTTTATTTAATGCTTTAATAAAGATTTTCCTGATAACCATCTCTAAACTTTACTTTTTCAAGAAAGTTCTTTAACTTGCTTTATATGTATGAGTGTGTGTATTTACTCTTTACTGTCTCCTGTAGTATAAAGTGTACTGGTTTCCAAAATCCTATGCAAACCAATAAGGTCTAGGAGTACAAGAGTTTTGCTTTCTTTCCAGTATTTTTAACAGTAGATCCATTAAGTAGGCATTCAAATATTTTTCTAAGATGAATGAATAACATGAAAAGACTGAATGAATACAATAAACATAGTGCGTGTGGTCTTTCTTTTATACTATTTACTCATAAAATAGTTTCATTCATATAAAACAAACAGAGCAAATAAGTATTTAATACATATTCTCTGGAAAAATAATATTTCTACATTATCTGTTAGATAGCTAAGACCAACTGAAAAAAAGTGCTTAGATATTTCCTGTTAATTCTGTGTCTGCTATTAGGAAGACCTTGTTATACTATTTGATGACACTTTAGAGTCCTTCCTGATCAATATCACATATAGGTCACCTAAGCAAGGCCATCAATAATCTTGTCCTAGTAGTCATATTTTATATACTGAAAAACACAGAACCACTGCTGTTTTCAGATGGCAAGATCTGTATCTTTCTAACCCAGAAGCTGGCAAACTTTTAAGACGAAAGGACCAATCCTGTCACAACAATTTAAAAATTATTTGACAGCCTAAAATATATATATTTTATGAACAAATAAAATCATAATTATCTGAAAATGAAACTATGAATGTTTTATCTTCATTTTCAATTATTACTTCAGAGCCATATAAAAAACTCACTGCCATCAAGTAATTGATAACCAATTCTGATCATAGTTACCTACCTCACTGTTGGTTTCCAAGACTGTAACTATTTATCCTGTGGAGTGGCTAGTGGTTTTGAACTACCGACGATGGAGATCCCAGCCCAAAGTTTAACCACTACACCACCAAAGCTCCTATATACATCCTAAAGAGTCCATATGGTTTAAGAGCCACAGTTTTCCAACCTCTATTGTAATCTGTCCAGGAATGGTAGAGCACACAGGCATGCTAAAATTACTTACTGAAGAAAGTACTACACAGAATACCCTTTATCCATCTGTGCAGCCAAGACTTCTTTGGCAAAATAGGAATTGAAATAAATTATTGGAATATAGTAGTAAAGGCAGTGGATGACTGCTCCTTTTTTTAGTTCAAATTATTATTGTTACATTTTAAAAAACTACTCTAAGTATTATCTGATCAAAGAGTGGATAATTTATAGTAGTATACAATTCACTATTTAAGCAACAGGTATATTTTTAAAAATTAGGAACGTAGTCCTATAAAACTCCACAGGAAGATTAAGGTAATAAGAATTTTCAAGTTCAAACACATTTGTCAAAATAAAGCATTTTCTTCTCACAGAAAGTTACTATTTTTCACTCAGGACAATACTGTCAACCCAACCACATAAAAAGTGTACTGGTTTCCAAAATCCTATGCAAACCAATAATTTTGAAGCTGAAATAAGTCACAAAGAATGTACTTTGTAAAGTATGAATATAATTCTTCTAAATAACCAAGCATTTTTGCTGCTTAAACAAGGTAAAATTTGTATTTAATCTAACTTGATATTTTTCACAACAGACACTTCAAAAATCTAGGAAATTTCCTAAAAGGTCTTAAGATAAATCTTGATTCAAACTAAATTGGCTATTTTGTCATGATATTAAAAGGTAGGCAATACGTTTTCTTTTTTTTTCTTTTAATCATTTTATTAGGGGCTCATACAACTCTTATCACAATCTATACACACATCAATTGTGTAAAGCGCATTTGTACATTCATTGCCCTCATCATTCTCAAACTTTTTCATGTGGTGTATCTCCTGTAAAAATAGAGAAAGTTTAGTAACTTGGCCAGAGGAAGAGATTCTATGCAAATGTGATTATATGAAGTCCTTGTATTCACTTGTGGCAATAAAAGGGTGAAAAATACGGTGGTTATTTCAAACACCAAAAAACCTCAAAGAACTTAGTGTAAATTTTAAATGACTCTACACATAAAATAGATAACTAATGTGAGTGAAGGCCTAGTATATAAAGCATGAAAATACCACAAACCTTTTGATTTCTTTACATCAGGTTCAGGTTCAGATTCTCGGATGAACTGCCCCAGATCACTGACTCTTCCAAATGACATTTTCCTAAATAAGGATGAAACAAAGAATATAATTTTTAACACTTAGAATTATATTCAGAAGTGGGGAGGGAAGGACTATTTAAAGCATATCTTATCTAGATTTGAAGAGGTAAAAACATAATTTAAACCTGTCCTTTATCATTTAAAATGTGGTAAATTTTAAATAGAACACACAGAATGCCAAATAACCTTTCAAGTTCATGAAATTCCATTCAAAATTCCAAAAATGTTTATGAAAGACAAATTAATACATAATTCACAATTCTAAAATCCATACATAGAAGGCACAAGAATAATCAAGACAATTTTGTAAATAAAGAGCAACAAGTAGGAATTGGTCTAACAATGGTCAAAATGTATTTTAAAGCTACAGAATAAAAAGGTACAAAACTCCACTGTCATTGAGTCAATTCCAACTCATAGTAATCCTACGGGGCACAGATGAACTAGTCAACAGGGGTTTCAAGACTGTAAATCTTTCTGAGAGCAAAGAGCCTCATCTGTCTCCAGGAGAGCAACTTGTTTGAACTGATAACCTTGTTTAGCAGTCCAACAATTAAACCACTGTACCACTAGAGCGCCTTTTAATTTTAATGGGTAGACAAATATGAATAGACAAATTCAAATCAATGGTTTAAGAGATAAATCTCAAAAGTATTAGTATAAAAGAAGCTATCACACAAACAACTACACATTGCATGATTCCATTCATGTGAAATTCTATAATAGGCAAAACCCACCATGAGAGAAACTGAAGATGTTGGCTTCCATAAAGATTTATAGTCTCATATACACAGTCTATACAGAGTCTATATAGAGTCACTGTAAGTCGGAACTGACTTATTGGCAGTGGGTTTGGGTTTGGTTTACAGTAATGAAAGCCAGGAGTATAAGATTGACTGGCACGAGGGAATTATTTTGGGTAATGAAAATGTGCTATTATCATTATATAGTAATGTTCTATTATCATTATTTTCAATATATACCATTTTGTATATATTTATGAAAGTTCATTGAAATTATACATTAAAATTAATCAATGGTACAACAATTATCTCAAAACAAATCAACAATATTTTAAGAAACCAATGAAATAGAACAAAAACTTTGAAAGATGATGTTAACCTGGGTTTTCTACAGAAACAAAACCAGTAACACTCATACATATATACGAAACGACCATATAACAAGACACTTTCATCAAGGAAGCAACCCAGCGCAGTCCAACTCAAGTCCATGAGTCAGATACTAGATCAGGGGTTCTCAACCCGTGGGTTGCGACCCCTTTGGGGGTCAAATTGCCCTTTCACAGGAGTTGCTCAATTCATAAGAGTAGCAAAATGGCAGTTACGAAGTGGCAACGAAAATAATGTTATGGTTGGGGTGGTCACCACAACTTGAGGAACTGTATTAAAGGGTCATGGCATTAGGAAGGTTGAGAACCACTGTACTAGATGGAGGCTCTTCTACCCTGTTTCTCCGAAAGTAAGACATGCCCCGAAAATAAGACCTACTTACAGTTTTGCCTCTCGCTGAAATATAAGGCATCCCCCCCACACACACAGATAAGACCTCCCCGAAAATGAGGGTTTGGATTGTTATGATGATGTTCCAGAAGATGATGACATGATTGTCATTGGATAAATGAGTAAATGTACCACAGATTGTTGTACATGGAAATAATGGTAGTAACAAGAAATTCTTGATACTGTAGGATTCAGTTTGTCTGGTTATGCTGGTTTGTGATGACAAATACTACCATACCGTATACAGGTAATACATTTCCTCTTTTTGTTGTTCAACAATAAACGTGTACCGTATTCTTCTTCATGGAAAAATAAGACAACCCTTGAAAATAAGACCTAGTGCATCTTTGGGAGCAAAAATTAATATAAGACACTATCTTATTTTTGGGGAAATGTGGAAAATTTACAGTCTATGAAGCAGAAAGGTAGAGTAAGAAGCTGTAAATCACAGGCCTGTGAGTACAGTTATATAGATCCACAGTTGGTAAGCTGCCAATAGCTCCCAGTCAGCAGGTCACGTGGGCTTCAGCCCCAAGATTCAATGAAGCAGGAATAATATGGGCAAGAGAAAGAGGCCAGCTCTCTACAGTGATTCATAAAGAGCCCATACCCTCAATGAGACATCATTAGGCTATCTCCTGATCGAAATGTTGGATTCCACCCATACCTGCCCACAGGTGTTAACAAGTTGACACAAAACCTAACTATCATACCTAGACACTCCTGGTTAGGGATGGAGTCAAACTTGTCAATCAGGTCACAGCCTGATGCTATGTTCTTGGGGATGTGGACTTTCTCATAAGGAGAGCCCTCCTTACTCTGCCACTCTGCCTTCCTGCTTTCTGGGACTCTGGTGACCAACCCGAGAGTTGCTGGTCTACCCATGTTTCCATCGACCTTGGATCCACAGGACTTTGGACCACTGTCCTGTGATCTTCCTGCATTCTGTGTGATTGAATGTTGGTGGTGTGAGTCTGAAGGACTTATGGATTAATATTGGGCTTCTGGGCTTAAGTTGGACTGGGCTGAGATGCTTTCCTGATATGTAATTACTTCTTGACATGAGCTTTCTTATAAATATATGAATGTCACTGGATTTGTTTATCTAGTCAACCCATCCTAATACAACAGGTATGTCAACTATTTCAACAAAACATACTAAAACATTTTAAGAAACAAAATCTCAAAGACACATTTATGTAAGAAAAAATATTATAAAGGCAGTGTCTCAAAACAGTGAGAAAGGGCATTATTGTTAGGTGCCAACAAATAAGCACAGATTCAGAGTAAGCCTATGTGCAATAAAATGATATACTGCTCAGTTGTGCACCATTTTAACAACTGTAATGCTGTGAGCCCATTGTTGCAGCCAGTGTCAATCTATCTCATTGGGGGGTGGGGGGTGTCAACTTCTTTTTCAGTGACTTTCTATTTAACTAGGCATGTCATTCTCCTGGACTGGCCTATATTAATAGTCCAATGAGATGATGAGATGAAATCTTCCATCCTCACTTCTAAGAAGCAGTCTGGGTATACTTCTAAGACATTTTTTTTTTCTTCTGAAGACCCTATTACTTTCAATATTCTTCTCCAAAACCATAAATTTCTTGTTCAGTTTTCCCTACTCACTGTTTAGCATTTACATGCATATGAGTGTGAATGAAATACCATAGCTAGAGTCAGGCATATCGTTTCTTGATTTTAAGCCATGCTATAGTCTCTTGTTCTGTTAGAATGACAACCTCTGAGTTGATGTACAGGTTCCATTTGAACACAATTAATGCTCTGGTAATGCTCTTCTTCTCAATGTTACCCATAATTTGTTATCCACACAGTCAAGTGCCTTAGCATAGTCAATAAAATACTAGTATTTTCAATGCTTATAGTCAAGATTCATCTGACATTAGCAATGATATCTCTCTTTCCAAAACCTCTTATCAATCTGGCTTGAATTTGTGGTAGCTTCCTGTTGATAAACTGCTGCATCTGTTTTTTAATTATCTTAAGCAAAATTCTACTTAAATGTAATATTGTTATTATTCAATAGTTTCCACATTCTGTTGGGTCACCTTTCATTTGAATGGGCACAGATATGGATCTCTTCCAGACAGTTAGCCAGGTACATGTCTTTTTAATTTCTTGGCATTAACAGGTGATTGCTTTAATTGTTACATCAATTTGTGGAAATGTTTCAATAAGTATTTGTCAACTCCAGGTGTTTTATTTTTTGTTAATTCCTTCATTGTAGCTTGGATGTGCTCCTTCAGTATCACTAGCTCTTATTTAAATGCTACCTCTTGAAGTGGTTAAATGTTGATCAATTCTTTCAGGAACAGTGACTCGTATTCTATTTTAATGCTTTCTAACCATTCAACATTTTGCCCAGAGAATCATTTAGCATTGTAATTCAAAGCTTGAAAATTTTAATTTAGTTCTTTCAGCTTGAAATATGCTATGTTCTTTCCTTTTGGTTTTCTTACACCGTATCTTTATACATTTCATCACAATAACATGTTTTGTCTTCTTGAGCTGTCTAGAAATTTTCTGATCAGCTCTTGACTTCATCATTTTTTTCTTTTACTTTAATTACTCTATATTCAATTATGGATAGTTATATACCAAACACTAAAGTTAGTGATGCAGAAATGATGAATTTTAGTAAAGTCTGAAATTGATTAAACACGCACTTAAGGTGTATTGATAATAAAGCCAACAAAAAATTATTTTTATGGTTTTCTTGATTTGTGGGCCTGTTCATGGAATTACTTGGGGTGCTGATTCAAAAACTTGCATTGGCTAGATTGCAACAGCTCTAGTTTCTTAGATATAATGTCCCACTATATTAAAAAATTATATTATACTAATTTATGAATTTATCATCCTAGCTTTAAACATGGTAAGATTCAGACTCACAAATTACAAGATAATGCAAAAAGGTAAAAATTGTTTGATTAAATATTTGGTATTAAAGAACTTCCAAGAGAAGTTGTGTATGAAGCAATGCTAATTTGTTACCCATTGAACTGCCAATTATAAAGTCAATGGTTCAAACCCAGCAGTCACTTAGCAATCTTTAAAAAAAATTAAATGTTTGGGATCCCATCGTGGCAGTTCTTTGCTGTCCTATGGAGTCACTATAAATTAGAATCTATCGATGACAGCAGGTTATTAACAATTTTTCTATTGGTATGAGAGGCTGTGCAATATATACAGACACTACAAGTTGGGTAGCAAAGGCAGAACACAGCTTGAGAAGAATGGAAAGTAAAAAAGAAAATTGGTAGGGCACATATATAGAAGCTGTGAGAGGAAATTATAGTGTTGAAAATGCAAGATCTCACAGCAATTTTCATATATATTCTGAAGAAATCCATTATTCTTCTTCAAAGTATGCAGTAAACATTCCAGGGCACATTTTAATATATAAGTCAGTGAATAATTCATGTTAAATGTTTCAGAGGTGGGGTTGACTTCAAGCTTCTTTGTAAGAAAAATTCTAACTTTTAAGAATTTCTGTGCACAAGTGGAGAAGTACTACCATTTAAGAAAAAAATTGAAACATTTTAATTTTCATAAAGGAGTCTGAACTCTGACAGATTCATTTTGGGGTTCATCACATTAGAATCTTTGTTTATTTCATCAAAGTCACTACCAGTCAGTCAGTCTACTATGGCTCATAGCAACTCTATAGGACAAAATAGAGCTTCTTCTGTGGGGCCTCTTGAAGCGATACATCTTTAGGGGAGCAGAAACTCATCTTTCTTGTGCAGAGCAGCTGGTGGGATCACATAGTTGATTTTGCAGTTAGCAGTTAAACACATAACACACTAAGCCATCAGGGCTCATAATGTATTGTACAGTAACTGTTATTTCTGGCCCCTTTTTAAGATAACAAATCAAAATGCCTGCTATTCTGTTCCTAATAAAGGTGAACTGATCCTTGGGGGAAATTCCAAGTTCATTCAATTTGCATTGCTTAAATAGATCTTTGGATCAAAAGACACTGTGTGAAGAATAAATTGAGATAAATATTTACTACAACATAAATTACTTTAAATAAAGTCAGCATACACCTGCTCTCCCTCAGGCTAGCTAACACTACATTATAATATACTGATTTTCTATGTGCAAGCACAGTGAAGAGTGATACATGGCATATGTTGCTTTTTTTTTTTTTTTAATGGTTTCTTTTTTTTTTTTTTTTTATTGGGGCTCATACAATTCATCACAATACATAGATCAATTGTGTAAAGCACATCTATACATTTGTTGCCCTCATCATTCCCAAAATTCGCTAGCCTCTAATTTTCCGTTTTCCCCCCCTCCCCTTCCCTTCCTCCTCCCCTCTCCCCCATGCACCCCTTTGCTTTTAAAAAAACTAGAGCTGATAGGGGAAAACTGGTTCCATTTTTAGAATCAGCAGGTCAAATATACCAAGAAACAAGTATAAGAGACCGTGTGTTGGCCACAATAATTATGGGAGTGCAAAAGTTGGAACAGTATTTGGAAAATACAGTCTACTAAATATAGTAATAGAAAACAAAACTGTATACAGATAGAATTTTCTAAGACCAATGCTGTCTTCATCAAAAATAGCTTTTTTTCCCCCCAACCCTGCCCAGAAGTCTGTTCCCTGGCTGGCTGGGAGACCCCGGGAGAAGCCTAGCTTCCCCACCCCACCCGGAAGTCTGTTCCCTGGCTGGCTGGGAGATCCCGGGGGAACAAAAAATAATTTTTTACAATAACACAAAATAAAACTATACATGTGGACTTCTCCCAATAGAATTCACCAAATTCAAACTGATTGTGTGAAGAGAAGATGGAGAAGCTCAGTATCAGCAACTAAAATCAGGCTGCAAACTGACTATGGAACTCTCAGACCATCAATTGTTTACACATTAAGTTCAGGTTAAAAATGAAAAAAATTAAAACAAGTCTATAAGAGCCAAAATATACTCTTGAGTCTATCCCACCTCAATTTCAAGAAAAGATCTGACACAATGAACACTCTGACAGAAGACAAGGTGAGCTGTGGAATAATATTAAAAATATCATACATGAAGTAAAAGGTCATCTAAAAGACAAGAAAGAAAAAAAAGATCAAAATGGTTATCAAGAGAGACTCTGAAACTTGCTCTTAATCATAGAGTAGCTGTGGTAAATAAAAGAAATGATGAAGTCAGAGAGCTAAACAGAAAATTTCAAAGGGTAATTCAGAAGGCAAAGTAAAATATTATGGTGAGATGGGCAAAGACTTAGAGTTAGAAAACCAAAAAGGAAGAACATGCTCTACATATCTGAAACTGAGCGAACTCAAGACAAAATTAAAAGCCTAAAGTTGCAATAGGGGCAAAATATTGAATGACACAGAAAGCATCAAAAGAAGATGGAAAGAAAAGTCACTGTATCTAGGGGGAACCAATGACAAGGAACTATATATAACCTGCTCCCTGGGGGAATGGACAACAGAAAAATGGGTGAAAGGAGACGTTTGACAGTGTAAGACATGACAAAATAATAATAATTTATAAATATAAATGATCAAAGGTTCATGGGGGTAGGGACAGGGAGGGGAAAAATGAGGAGCTGATACCAAGGGCTCAAGTAGAAAACAAATGTTTTGAGGATGAGGGCAACAAATGGACAAATGTGCTCGACAAATGTGCTATACAAATGTATGTATAGATTGTGATAAGAGTTGTACGAGCCTCCAATAAAAAAAAAAGCCTGTCACTTTTCAACCATTTTAAGAGGTAGCAGATGAGCAAGAACCAATTTTACTGAAAGAAAGAGTTCATGCTACACTGAAGCCATTAGCCTAAAACAAGATTCCAGGAATTGAAGGAATGAATACTAATTGAAATGTTTCAACAAGTTGATAAAGCACTTTAAATACTAACTTGCCTGTGACAGGAAATATGGAAGATAGCTACTTAGCCAACTGAGTGGAAAATATCCATATCTGTAATCATTCAAAGGAAAGGTGACCCAATAGAATGCTCAAATTATGGAACAATATCATTGATATCACATGTAAGTAAAATTTTGCAGAAGATCATCCAACAATGTTTGCAGAAAATATACTGACAAGGAGCTGCCAGAGATGCAGGCCAGCTTGAGAAGATGTGGAAAAAGGAGCACTGCTGACCTCAGAAGGATCTTGGCTGAAGGTAGAGATTACCAGAAAGATGTGTGTGTTCTACTGAGAATGCCAAGCATTTGACTATGAGGAACATGACAAACTATGGACAACCTTGAGAACAAGGGAATTACAGAAGTTTCATTGTGCGTATGTGCAACCTGGAAGTTGTGCAAACAAAACAAGGGCATATTGCATGGTTTAAAATAAGGAAAGGTGTGTGTCAGGGTTGTATCTTCTCACCCAACTTATTCAATCTGTATGCTGAGTAAATCATCAGAACTAGATTATATGAAGAACTCGGTATCAAGTCTGAAGGAATGCTTATCAAAACCTGCAATATACAGATGACACAACCTTGCTGGCTGAAAGTGAAGAGGACTTGAAGCACTTGCTGATGATCATCAAGGATTGCAGTTTTTAGTGGAGATTACAGCTCAATGTAAATAATGGCAAAATCCTCACAACCACAACTGGATCAATAGGTCTTGCTTGAATCCACATCCAATTCTCATGGGAGCAGAAGTCAAGAGAACAAATGATGTGTTACATTTGGCAAATCTATGCACAAGATCTCTTTAAAGTGATGAAAACCAGGATGTTACTATTAGGACTAAGGCAAGCCTGACCCAAACCATGGTATTTTCAATGGCCTCTTATGCATGTGAAAGTTGGACACTGAATAAGGAAGAAGAATGGATGTATTAGAATTATAGTGTTGGCAAAGAATATCAGAAATACCACAGACTGCCAAAAACAAACAAACAAATCTGTCTTGGAAAATATACATCCAGAGACTTCTTAGAGGTAAGGATGGCGAGACTTCTCACCTGCACTGGAGATATGATCAGGAGGCCAGTCCCTGGAGAAGGATATCATGCTTGGTAACAGAGAGGGGCACCAAAGAGAAAAGGGCCCTCAACAAGATGAACTAACAATGGCTGCACCAATGGACTCAAACATAGTAACTGTGAAGATGGAGCAGGAACAAGAAGTATTTCCTTATCTTGTACATAGGGTCACTATAAGTCAGAAGTGACTAGATGGTACTTAACAACAACACAAACAATACAATCAAGAGCAAGTTTCAGAGTCTCTTAAGATACCCACTTTGTGGGTGAACGGTGATGTCGGACAGTGTAAGATATGACAAAATATTAATTTATAAATTATCAAGGGTTCATGGGGGAGAGGGCAGGGGAAAATGAGCTGATGTCAAGGGCTTAAGTGGAGAGTAAATGTTTTGAGAATGATGAGGGCAACGAATGTACAAATGTGCTTTACACAATTAATGTATGTATAAATTGTGATGAGTTGTATGAGCCCCCAATAAAATGATTAAAAAAGAAAACATATCTATTTTGACTTTTCTTTCTTTCCTGTCTTTTTTATAATCTGGTTTTCTTCATGTTTGATATTCTTGATGTCATCCCCAAAGTCGTGTTAGTAGGTCATTATGTTTAATATGTTAAATCTACTCTTGAGATCATCTCTAAATTCACTTGTCTCTTGAAAGAAATCCTTATTTCTTTTAGTAACAAAGCTGATATTGCTGAACTGCAACACCAAGTGAGGGCTCTGATTGGGAAGAAATGAGCTCCTGAAACTTGGAATGAAGATATATGGGCACATATTCAGGAAGATGGAGACATTAGATCCCTAAATTCCATGGTATCACTCCTGCCAACAGCACCACCCCTCCCATATGAGACCACTCATGTTTGCCTGCCAATCATTATAAGTAAAACCATTATATATTTTTTGCCTACATTTAATGAAATCAACCCACCAGTGTCTGCTGACCTTTATTTTATTTCAGGGATATAAAAGAGGTTTTCTGCTCCTGAAGAGAGTTACAGTCTCAGAACAAAGGGGCAGATCTATCTACCATCATGGACTTTCCTTGGTATCTCCATACAGCATTTCCTTGTATCATGGAACTGGTGTCACAGCAAATCAAGTGTGGTCAGGGGCCATGCTGATTGAATTCATTGATCTTACTGTCCTAAAGCATAAAGCTTGTTAGAAATATGAAAAGACCTTCGAAAACCACAATTAGGATGCTCCTAAGTGACAACACCTTATAGGTTTGGGGCAATGTTCTCCAAGAAGCTACATATGCTATAAACCAGCATCTAATATGAAGTTGTTGCAAACAAAGCTAGGATTCAAAGGACCAGCAATAAAGGAGTGAAAATTAGAGTTGTACCACTCACAATTAATCCTAGTGATCCACTTGTAAAAAATTGCTTTCCTGTTTCAAGATCCTATACTCTTAGGGCCTTGCAGTTTAAGAGTCAAGGGAGGAATGTTACCAATTGGAGGTACAACACCAATTTTATTGAACTGAAAGTTAAGAATGCTCCCAGCCACTTTGGGGTTCTCATGTGTCTGGATCAACAAGCAAAGAATGAATTACATGGTATGACTGATCCTGAATACCAAGGGATGATATTAACATGAAAGTAAAAAATATGCCTGAATTTCAGGGCATTCTTTAGGGTTCTCTAAGTACAATCATATCCCATGATTAAAGCCAATGCCAAACTTATAGCAAATGAAACACCGCCAGTCATAGACCATCCAAATAATTGTTCTTACATTTGATCCCATTGTTGCAGCTACATGTCAATTCATCTTGTTGAGGGCTTCCCTATTTTCCCTCCCTCTACTTTACCAAATATGATATCTTCTCCAGGGACTGGTCTTTCTTTACAACATGTTCAACATATTTGAGGTGAAGTCCTACCATCCTGTCTCTAAGGAGAATTCTGGCTGTACTTGTTCCATGGAAGATTTGTTTGTTCTTTTCACAGTCTGTGGTATTTTCAATATTCTTTACCAGCACCATAATTCAAATGCATTGATTCTTCTTCAGTCCTCCTTTCAGTCCAACTTTCACATTCATATGGAGGCAACTGAAAATATCATGGTTTGGGTCAAGCACACCTTAGTCTTCAAAATAACAGCTTTGCTTTTCAACACTTTAAAGAGGTCTTGTGCAGCAGAATTACCCAATGCAAAGCATCATTTGATCTCCTGACTACTGCTTCCATAAGCAATAATTGTGGATCCAAGCAAGACAAAATCCTTGACAGCTTCAATCTTTCCCCATTATTATGATGTTATCCATTAGCCCAGTTGTCAGGAATTTTTTCTTTATATTGAGGTGAAAGCTGAAATCCTTGATCCAAATCAGCAAGTATTTCAAGTTCTCCTCACTTTCAGCAAGCAAGGTTGTATCATCTGCCTATCATAGGTTACTAATAAGCCTTCCTCCAATATAAACTGATAAACTGTAACAACTCAATTCCATCATAATTACTAATGGTGTGTGCCTTCAGTAATGAAGGTTTGGTTCACCCTACTAGGTGGAGAATCACAACAAACTGAGGTGCTTGCTGAAGACAAATGAAATACAGAATTGGTGCTAGTTCAAAATATATGTAAATACTAGCTAGGCCACGTGATCACTTGCAAAAATGAGGACTGTAATTATTCTGAGTATTTTCTCCTTGTATGTATGCATCAAATATTTGTTTTGCTCACATATAAAATGTAAATGGAGTTAGTGAAATTTTGGTTTTATTTGTATTAGTTGGATCATGTTAGGCATAAGAACATATGTGAAGATTATGCATGGTTTAAGGAGATGGATAAAGGTACCAAAATGACAAAGAGTAGAGAGTGATAATTAAGTTTTACGTTAACTTGGCTGAACCAGGATTCTCAGAGGTTTGACAGTAAAGACAAAATAATTTTGTCAGTAAGACAGTGGTGTAGTCTGCCTTAAATATGTGTACTTGTTGTGGAAAGGCTTTCTAGATTTTAGTTGGGTCTGGATCATGCATCTGAGTCATCCTATGACTGCTACTCTTTGAATATGAGCCAGCAGCTAGCTGTTACTGGGAGTTGTTAGAGTCTGTCATCTTACATGCCAACCATAGTCATTTCCCTTTGTAACCCAACACTTGAAGTCATGACTTGCTGATCCTGGGTTCATGAGCCCCTGTATCTTTGTGAGTTAGGAGAAGCCATCTGCCTCACATCTGACCAGCACCTCTGGAACTTGCCCACTTTAACTGGATGACTTAAACCATTCTATGTATATACCTACTTAAGCTTTACTGGTATTGCTTCTCTATATAGGAGTACCCATAAGACAGCACAGAACTGTTAACTTAACAGTTGGAGGTTCAAGGGTAAGGACCAACTTCCAAGTAGGGGGGAAAATGACTACAATACTTTTAAGGATCCTAAGGGGAGAGTATGCCTGGTAATATGCACCTAATAAGTCACATTGGCCCGAGTTTCTGTACACCCTCTGGAGGCCCAGGACAAGTGTCATAGAACACTGGGGCATTGAATCCTGAATCTTTAAGGCACACAAAATGATCCAAAGGCCATACCAGAGGGATTTGCTGTGGAAATTTCACTAGGTAAACTAGACTCAACCTGAAACAAACCTGTAACCTGATGATTTAAAACTGAAATTACATGGTGTGTGAAGAAGCAGACAACAGCTAAATCAAGAGTACTGAACTGTCGGCAGACAGACCAACATTGTTTTAGTTCATCAATGATGTATTAAGATATGTATTATTCTGGCAGAGCTGTGATTGACATTGTCGGAGAACATTATTGTAAATGTTGCCTGATAACTCCCATTGTTTGTGTAAATAGAGTCCAGCCATGCAAGCATTTATTCTATATAAGTGAATAATTGAGGTATTGTGATGTGTAGTTAGCCTATACTGGTCCAACCTCCCCCTGTCAACAGTGTTTTAGAAATTAGTACCATGGGACATTCACATTATTAACAGAAGATCTTTATGCACCAGGGAGATGAACTATTAAGAGTCTCAACCATAAATTAACAAGGAAGTCTCACACTTAACCTTAGCTATAATCTAAGGACAATTAGCTCTTAAAACATGGTCCTGCTTAATAACTTGTCTACATGAAGGAAGCACAGAAAATATGTGTGTTATAGCAAAGTGTGATGAAGAAATTAGATGGTGCCCAGCTATCAGCTACAATAT
Organism: Echinops telfairi; assembly: GCF_000313985.2. NCBI lineage: Eukaryota > Metazoa > Chordata > Mammalia > Afrosoricida > Tenrecidae > Echinops > Echinops telfairi. Next base: position 316,408 of record NW_022103933.1, on the reverse strand, counting down.
CTTCTGGAGTCTTAAAGGCTTCTTTCCAAACAAGCAGCAATCTAAGTGAGATGTCAAATAAGTCCGCATGCAAAAAGCACACCAGTATCTGTGACCCAATGATTGTAAATTATATAATCCAAAGCTGAAGGAGGGAATAATATCAGAGCTAAAATTGTGAGATTCTGGTTTACAGAAGGCTATGGATGACAGGAGCCCAAAATACATTTGTGAGATCTACACAGGAAATATTAGTCTCTGCTAATTTCCCCCTAACCATAATTGATGGATAAGCTGGGTACCAAATGAGAGTAGTGGAGAGGTAACTACAGTAGATAAAAATTATAAACCTGACTTGAATGGTTAAAACCCTTTCAGTTGAACTCCCTTCTGATACATTCTGGGATAAATCTGGGTTTCAATCCCCCCCCCCCCCCCCATAATGGGGTTTATCTCTGATGTACCTTGTCATTGTGAATAGTCTTCTTGAATCTTTGTTATGTGTTTGTCTGTTTTTCAGTACATGAAACCCAGGATTTGTGAACCCAGAGAGAAAATAACCAGCATAAGGGTTCCTGGGAGGTATGGTGGGGGAAGGGTGGGAAAGGAGCTGATATCAAGGAGTTCAAGAAAGAAGAAAAGATTTTGGAACTGACTGTGATAACAATTGTACAATACTGCTTGTGAGTGATGTGAATCACATGATGTCTGGATTAGCTACCAATAAAATGGTTGGGGGGGTGGGGGGCGGAGTTGGAGGTTCAAATCTATCCAGAGATCCCGTGGAAGAAAAGACTGATGATCAACTTTAGAAAATACCAGCCATTGACAGTTTTATGGAACTTAAGTATACTTTGATAAGCATGGGATTGTGTGTCACCACAATCAACTTATTAGGAACTGGTACTATATGTCAGGTAATATTTTAGATGCTTTTCACATACTATCTCATTTAATTGCCACTAATAACCCAATGAATTTGTAGCAGTGTCATTTTATATATGTGAAAGGTGAGACACAAAGAGGGTGCTGTGGTAGTTACATAATTTCATGATAACTTGAAGATATATAAAACTATAGGGGTAGTATTCAACTTGTCAATCAGGTTACAGCCTGATGGTGCCTCCTTGTGGTGTGGCCTTCTCATAAAGAGGGTCCACAAAACCTCTCCTTCTATCTCTCTGAGCCTTCACCTATCACTGGTAAGCCACTCTGAGAGCTGCTAAAGCCACTGCCTTTAGATTCACACAACGTTGCACCCACCTACCTGTGATCTTCCTGTAATCTGCATCATTGCATGTGGCTATGTGAGTCTGAAGAGGGATTTACGGACTTGAGTTGGACCGGGCTTGGATATTTCCTTGGGATACAATTACTTCTTGATATAAAGCTCTTTCTTAAACATATATATGAGTGGCACTGGATTTACTTCTCTAGTCAACCTGGCCTAATAGTTATATATTAGGATGCTGTAGTAGTTACATAATTTCCTGTCAACTTGATAAATGGAGTCAAGGGGTGGAGTTTAACCTATCAATCAGGACACAGCCTGATGATGCCTCCTGGTGGACATGACCTTCTCATACAGAGTCTGGAAACTTCCTCTCTTTCTTCCTGGAGGAGGGTTATATTCTCTCTCTGCTTCACTTTCCTGTAGAGGAGACACTCAGAAAGCTGGAGGAGCCATGTGGAGGCCTGTGACAGTGTTGAGATGCTTCCACTGCCAGTGGATCCACAAAACCTTCTACCCACTGGCCTGTGATCTTCGTACGTTTGACATCATTGCATGTGCTGTGAGAGTCTGAAGAGGAATTTATGGACTAGTATCGGATATAAGGACTAATATTTGACAGGGACTTGATATGGACTGGGCTAGGATGTTTTATTGATGCATAATTACTTCTTGATATAAAGTTCTCTCTTACATATATGTGAGTATCAATAGATTTGTTTCGTTAGTCAACCTGGTCTAACACAGATGCTTTAAAAAGTTTGTGGAAAATATCATTATCTTTTAATTCTTTTTAACCATGAACTTTGGAAGACCCTTTTGAAATGATGCAAAAGTCTCTATACCTGTAAAAATTCTATAAATAAGGCAAACTTACCCTGCGTATGTTCGTTGATATAAAGATTCTGGATCAAGACTTGCAGCATCCACAATTATTGCTTCATCAAAATTTTTCAGAATTTTAACACTGGCTTTTTTCAAACTGGACTATAAAAGAAATTATAAATATTAAAAATACTATTTAGGAAATAAATCAGTCTGGGTTTGAAATGTATCTATATAAGGCTTTAATTTTCTAATATCTAACTTCACACAACCCTAACATTACTAAGCTATTTAATAACAATGATTCTATAATGTTACCTCAAAATATAACTCTAGGAAGAAAGTATATTAAATGTGTAATATATACATTTGAAATCATTATCTGTTTATTTCCTTAATAAGTTTAACAAAAAGGTGCTATATTCACAGACATGTTCCTAGATATGCAACACTTCCACTAATCAAGAGCTATGTATCTTGACTAATAATTATACAGCTCACATTTTACAGGAAAAATAGGAAAATTTCTGCTTATCAGTCATGCCCCAGCCAATTTACCAAATTCAAATAACCTTTCCAAAATGACCAGCTAGATAAATGTACTAAGTTCTCTTTGGCATCTCACTCCCTTCCCACCCCCATAAAAAACGCAGGTCAGAATTAATATTTTTGTAAAATAAGGAGCCAAGAGTTGATATAGAAATTCTGGTAAAACTTTAATTACAGACAGATAAATACTTACTAAAAATGATTTATATACAAAATTGCTTACTGGAGCATTTTTTATAACAGTAAAAGTTAGGAGGATGCTTAATGTCCATGACTAACAAATACATTAAATATAAAAATTACTTAAAAGTCATATATTACACTGTAGTTATGAAAAAAAGAGAGGGTTCTCTTTAAAATTGAAAATGAATAATCTTCATAACATATTGTTAAGTCAAGAAGAGGCACCAGTTAACTGAGGGAATACTGACCAACTAATTGTATGTGGCTATTATTACTCAGATACCCAAACCAGATGAAGATATTATAGATAAAAAGACTACACACTAATAGCATTCATGAATATAGATCCATAAATTCTACCTAAATTCAGCAATATATACAAAAAGATTAAGAATTGAATTATGACATCTCTAAATACAAAATGTCTTCAAATCATTGATGGAAAAATTCTATTTTCTTTAAATTCTATTTGTCCATGGCCATTTTTTTGACAGTTTTATTGGGGCATAATCTATATGTTAAACAATTCAATAGTTAAATCATATCAAGAATTGTACAATTATTATGACACTCAATTTTAGAACACTTTCTTTTTTCTTATACTCATTGTAATTAGTGTCCCATTTGCCCACAACCTCCTCTGCCATAGTACTAAGAACCCACTAATCTAGTCATTGTCCCTATAGATTCAACCATCCCGATTTCATATAATGAATCCAAATAGCTTTACAACTATAACAAAATAAAATTTAAAATGGGTCAAAAAGATCAAATTATAAAGGTGTTAAACTTTTACATAACTACATCTGCCAAAATCCACTTCCTAATGCACTCAGCATAATATCTATATAATTGTCTCTACAGTGTTCTCTGTCGGATTACAAGGCTATTCACACCCCTGTAATAAGTCAGAGGGTATTATTCTTCGGAGGCTTAATCTAAGTGCGAACCGTGCAAATGGATTTTGGGTTCCACTGTCACCCAGTCTTCTGTAAACTGGGTATTCACAATTTAAGCTGTGATACCAATCTATACTTTGGATTTGAATTATATTATTTGCAATCTTTGGATCACACAGACTGATGTGCTTCTTCCATGTGGACTTAGCTTTTCCATATGGACTTACATGGTTGTTTGTTTGAAGGGAAGTCTTTAAGACCCTAGATGCTATTCTGTCTGATAGCTGAGCAACATCTAATTTCTTTCTTCCTTTCTTTTTTGCATTTATGTTTTTGCTTCTTAAAGTCATTTTATTGAGGGCTCTTACAGCTCTTATCACATTCTACATCAATTATATCAAGCATATTTGTACTTACGCTGCCATCATCATTTTCTAAACATTTACTTTCTATTTGAGCCCTTGGTATCAGTTCCTCTTTTTTCCCTCCCCCACCCTTGACCGCTTGATAAATTATAAATTATTATTTTCATATCTTACACTGACCAGTGTCTCCCTTCACCCACAGTCTGTTGTTGGACTGCTGGCTGGGGGTGGGGTGTTATGTGTTGATCACTGTGATTGGTTCCACCTTTCTCCCCCCACCTGTCCCCTACCCTCCTGGTATCGCTACTCCCATTTCTATTCCTGAAGAATTTATCTGACCTGGATTCTGTGTGTCATGAGCTCTTATCTGTACCGGTGTACATGCTCATGTCTAGCCAGAACTGAAAGGCAGGACTGGAGTCATGATAGTGGGTAGTGAATAAGCCTCAAAGAACCAGGGGAATATTGTGTGTTTCATCGGTGCTAAACTGTACCCTGGTTGACTCATCCCTTCCTTATGAGGTGATGTCCTTCTGTGAGGAAATGTCCTACAGAAGGGTTTTGGGTCTCTACTCTGCCACCCCTTGTTCTCAACCTCCAGAGGAAGGGGACAAAAGACCTGAACAGAAGTTTCACAAGGGAGAAGACCCGAATGGACAGTAAGCATTATGAGAAAATGTTCCTGATCATTAGCCAACAGAGAAATGCAAATTAAAACAACTATGAGATACCACCTAACACCCTTGAGGATAGCCCAAATTAGAACATCAGAAAGCAACAAATGCTGGAGGGGATGTGGCGAGATAGGAACTCTCCTCCATTACTAGTGGTCGTGTAGATATGTACAGCCACTGTGGAAAGGCATCTAGTGACATTTAAAGCAAATGGAAATTGAGTGACCTTACGGCCCAGCCATCCCTCTACTGGGCATACACGCAAAAGAAGTAAGAAATAGACCGTGGCTAGTCGTCTGTGCTCCAATGTTTATTGTGGCGCAATTCGTGGTCACAAATAATTGGAAACAACCTAAATTTCCAGCAATAGACAAGTGGATTAGAAAACTGGCACATACACACAATGGAGTACTAACAATCACATAAAGCACATCATCTCATGGGAAGAGTTGGAGGAAATAATGCTAAGTGAAGTTAGCCAATCACAACATGATTCCACTGAGGTAAGGATAATCAGCACAGTAGATATAGAAGAAAAGCCACTTATCTCACTATCTTACACTTTACAGGCTGAGGTACAGGCAATGGATCGGGGGACAGAACAAACCCAAGGAAGGACATGTCATTCCAACACAAAGAAGAGAAAATGGGAGGGTGGGAGGGAAGGGGAAAAAAAAGAGGGAGACAATGACACTGGGGGATTGGGACACTAATCCACCCAGGGTGGTGGTGGTATTATTTATGTCTCCACAAAATGGGAGTGAGAGTGCAGACCCCAACATAGTGTGCCAAACCTTGAGGGCAATGTAACCACATGAAGCAACTCATGAACAGAGAGGTCTACAGGGAGGCCCCAATCAGAGCCAAAGTGCACTCCCACTCCCCACCCCCAATGCCCAAAAGTATGTGTTCCAGAAGACATCACTAAACCTACAGGTTGGGGAGAGTGGCTGGCCTGTCATGCCCACATGGAAGCAAACCAAGAAGGAAAAAGAGTGAAGGACTAAACCCCATACTGGCACACCAATCCAGTACAGGTATGTCCCTGCAGGGAGCTGCTAAGGCACAGAGAGGATGTAGGGATGACAACAGCTCGAGACATGATATCTCCACGTTGAAGCATACAATGATAGAGGACAATACTGGGGACACATGGCGGGGAGTGAGTCTGGTCTGACCATCCTCACAGTGTGGTGAACCAAGAAGGGAACATAACAGATCAGCAATAGGAGCAAAGCCAAGCCACAAAACCCCTGAGGAGTCCCCAAATAGACTTCGGACTAGGAGGGCAGTTCCCAGAAACCCCTAGTACAGGTGGGGAGATAGTCGCAGAAAGGTTAGCAAACAGACCTGGAATTATGTATGCTTTTTCAGGTTTTTTTTTTTTTTTGTTTGGGGGGGGGGCGGGCTAGTTTTTACCCCCTCTTTTTATTCAATCTTTTGTTTTCTTTTTGTTTGGTCTCTGTTATTGTTATTTTGCCTACCTATATAATATACACATGGGAAGCAAGCCCAAGGAGAAAGCAACAGGAACAACAGTTCCGGAAGGACTTGAGGGAAGGAGGAAGCGAGCGAAGGGAGTGGTGAGCAAACAACACCACAGACACGGGAACAACTAGGGAATTAAAATCACCAACGAGGAGGAAGTCAAGATCCTGGTGGTCTTGGAGCAACAGCAAACTAACTGAGAAGAATTACTAAGAGGCAAAAGAAGGGGAGAGTGATGGTGGGACAGGAGGGAGGTAAAAGGAAACAGAGGAAAGATCTAGTAAGCAAAGTTATGGACAAAGGTATAAACTTAAATGTATACTTATGTAAATATATTAATTCATAAAAATCGAGGTATTGGCCTAAGTACATATATTTATAAGGCAATACAATTGAGGAAGTGGATGGACTTTGGGCCTCTGTTCAAACATCTGGTTTCTTCACCACATTTTTCAATAGCACCCCTCCCTTTAGTGATCTCTTCATGATGACGAGTATCAAGCAAGGCCATGTCATCAAGAACTAATTGTTCTTAGAGCGAGCTCAAATTTAGTGGGAGCCCAAAATCCCATTGGCCTTTCAAAAGCTCCATGTATATGAATGTGGTTGCATACAAGTAAACACACCCAGGTGTGCAGGCATGAGCCTGCATACAGGTGTGTATGAGCATGCAAGCAAGTGCATGCACATATGTACACAGAGACGAGAGTTAAGTAAAAATGTATTGTTAATAAGGTTCCAATTTGTGCATGCACAGGTGTATTCCAAGCAAAATTAGTTCAAATGTCTCTGCTATCAGGATGATGATAAATTTCATCAATAACATATTTGTCTCAATCTCATAAAGGTGCCATCCAAAAACAGGATACTACTTCTTGTATCATGGGGGGAAAAATCCGGAAGTCAGGGGTTTTATCAGTTTTGTAACAAAACATGAGTGGACACTTTCCCAAATCACCAAGACTTTGCAACATGTTTATGGAAATGCTGCCCCACATTAAACAGTAGTTTTTAGGTGGCTCAGGGGGACTTCAAAGATGATTCAAAGAAAGGAAGATAATCAACCTTAAAAATGAAGAAAAGTGGCCAAAGTTCAGAAACTGGTGGAAAAAGAACTTTTTATAGTGGTAGCTAGTGAAGGTGAGATGTCACATAATTTGGCATTTTCAAATTTAAAGAAACACCTGGCCTCCGCAAACTTTTGCCTCAGTGGATGCCAAAGCAGATGAAGATGTTTTGAATGAACAATTTGTAATCAAGGAAAATTCTTGGATTTATCAATATGATCCAGATCCAATATTTTTCTCCAGAGAGCGAGGTTGAAAACAGTAGCTTCTGAAGGGATCTGCTAGGCCAATTAAATTCACCAAAGAGCCGTCAGCTAAAAAGTTTATGCTATTTTATGGATTCCAAAGGGGTCATGATCTATGGTAGATACATAATCTGGTGTCAACCTGCAAAGGAGTGGAGTCTAGTCTGTCAATCAGGTCACAGTTTGATGACGTCATTTGGAGGCACCACAGAGATAACTAGCTCTCTGGAGGCCAGATACACACAGATTCTGCTTTGTCTCTCTGCTGACAAGACACATGGGGCTACGCTGATAGAACCAGAGCCCTGGAGCTGGAGGAGCCATGTGGAGACCCACACCAGCACTGAGGTCTTTTCAGAGCTCCCACTGGAGCTATAAGACTTTCCACTCACTAGCTTGTGATGTTCCTGTATTCAGTATTATTGCATGGCTGTGTGAGTCAAAAGAGGAATTTATGGACTAGTCAGTATTGGACATATGGGCTAATATTGGACTTATGGACTTGATCTGGAATAGACTGGGATGTTTCTCAATATACGCTTGCTCTTTTATATAAAGTTCTTTCTTATACATGTATGAGTGTCCATTGATTTATTTTTCTAGTCTACCCAGATTAACACATGGTTATTTTCACAGATTTTCTCCAAGGACACAGGAGTCAAGGGCACTTACTAAAAAGAAGTTTAAAGAAAATGAAGAACTACATCAATGAGAAAAAGACCAGGAAAGTTGCACCAAGAAATTTCACCTACCATTTTTTCAAGCGTAGTAATGGCTCTCCTGGAAATTTGTTTTATCTCATTTAGTCTACAGTCCTGATTTTGTTCCTTTAAATTTCTTTTTGCTCCCCAAACTCAAAGAACATTGCAAAGTAACACGTTTGATAAAAGTACCTGTGGTGGTTACATAATTTCATGTCAACCTGAAGACATATAAAAGTGTAGGGGTGGAATTTAGCCTTTCAATCAGGTCACAACCTGATAGTGCCTACTTGTGGGTGTGGCCTTCTCATAAGGAGGGCCTAGGAAACTTCTCCTTCTCTCTCTCTGGGCCTTCATCTTACTGCTGGTAAGCCACTCTGAGAGCTGCTACAGTCACTGCCTACATCCACACAACTTTGTACACACCAACCTGTGATATTCCTGCATTCCACATTATAGCTTGTGGCTGCGTGAGTCTGAAGAGGGATTTATGGACTAATATCAGACTTATGGACCTGAGTTGGACTGGGCTAGGAGATTTTTCTTGATGTATGCTTGGCATCTATGTCACTGGATTTGTTTCTCTAGTCAGCCTGACCTAACACAATAACGTTTTGATGTGGTGTAAACTAAACAGTGCAGAGTTCTTTGGGAAAAGATTAGAGATGGAAATACCAACTCCAGAAGTGTGAAGACCTACATGGAGTATATATGAACAAACAATAACTTCACATTCTTATGTTTTTTATTTTAATTTTGTAGCAATACTTTCAAATTGACATTAGATTCATACACTCAATGCCAGAGATCCAAAATTCACAAACTCTAACAAAATAAAAGAGCAAAATAGATCTATAATGAGATTTATAATATGCCAATTTTGATGGACAAAAAGAAAAATCAACAAAGATGCAAAAGAACTAAGAAGCAGAAGAAACAGGTACTCATATATCTTCAAAAAGTTTGTGGGGAACTTCCATGATCTTTTATTCAATCACATGAACCATATTACTCAACAAGAAAACAAAATATACTCTTCTTAATGCACATACAACATTCTCTAGAACAGACTATACTTTAGGCTACAAGATCTCTGATAACAAGGAAAATAAAGAAAGGTATCCAAACTGGAAAGGAAGAAGTGAAACCACTTCTATTCACAGATAACACAGATTCTAAACACAGGAAATCCAAGAGATATTGCAAGAATACTATTAGATCTAACAGAAAGACTCAGTAAGGTGACAGGGCAGAAGGTTAATATGCAAAATTACTTGGTTTCTTTTACACCAGTGGTTCTCAGCCTGTGGGTCGCAACCCCTTTAGGGGTAGAAGGACCCTTTCACAGGGGTCATTCAATTAATAACAGTAGCAAATTACAGTTATGACATAGCAATGCAAATAATTTTATGGTTGAGGGGTCACCATTAACATGAGGGACTGTATTAAAAGGTCACAGCATTAGGAAAGTTGAGAACCAGTGTTTTACACTAATGTGGAAAACTCTGAGAATCAATAAAACAATTCCATTTATAATATTTTAGGCCCCACTCCACTACTAAGCAAGGAAAAAAAAGCCCAAGTATAGATCTAACCAGAGATATAAAAGACCAATACAATAATAAATTAATAGTATAAAAATATAACAACAATAAAAACAATCAGACATTACTGCAAACCAAGAGATCTACAAAAATGGGAACATATTCCATGCCTATAGAATGGAAATCTTAACAATATGAAATTGTCAATACACACAAAGCAATCCATAGAAATAATGCAATCCAACAATATTTTTTATTAAAACAGAAAAACATGTCACCAACTTCACATGCATAGAAAGTGGTCCCAAATAGACACAATTATATTGAAGAAGAACAATAAATGAGTAGGCTTCACATTCCTTGATGTCAAATATACTATACAGTTATAGTAATCAAAATAGCCTGGTACTAGGTCAATGACAGAAACCGTAGATCAATGAAAAAGAACTGAGAATCAAAAGGAAACCCATCCAGCTATGGGATGCTGATTTTTCAAAAGTTGTTTACGACCATTTGGTGAGAGAAGACATAGTTTCTTCCATAAAAGGTACTAGTAAAAATGGGAGTCTATTTTACAGAAAAATTAAACAAGAGCTGTATCTAACATAAAAACCAAGTAAAAAAATGGATGAAAGGCATAAGTATGAAAGCTGAAAGTATAAAGTTCTTGTGATAGGCAGGAAGCTCAGGTGAAAAAAAATTGTTCTCAAAGCTTTGAGAACAATTTTTTTTCACCTGCGCTTCCTGCCAAAAGATTTGTACAAAGAAAACTATAACAATATTATAAGAAAAGAAAAGTGACCTCCACAAATGGAAGAATATCCCATGCTCGTGGATCAGAAGACTCAGTATAGTAAAGATGTCAATCCTATCCAAGGCACAGCATGGTATTGGTATAATGAGAGACTCTGACCAATGGAAAAGAACAGAAAGTCCAGAAATAAAAACATCAGCATACAGACAACTGATCTGCAATAAGGGCTTCCAAAATATCGAATGGGAATTGGACACCCTCTTCAGCAAGTGGTGTTGGAAAATATGGATAACTACCTGCAGAAAAATGAAGGAAGACCCTTATCTCACTCCATGCCAAAGAATAAAAAACGGGTAGATACCAGACCTGGAAGTAAAACCCCAAACTATTTGGGCCATCAAGAAGGGAATTGGGACAAACCTAAGAACCTGGTGCAGTGAATACAGAGACTATTAGAAATAAGGAAGAACACAAACACAGAGGAGGCACAGATTGACAAGTGGAATATACATACTGAAGATAACACACCAATGCACAGTGAAAGACTTTGCCAAGAGAGTAAGAAGAGAGCACACACACTGCGAAAATATCTTTAGTAATGACACAATAGCCAAAGAGCTTATTACTAAAATGTACAATACCAACCAAAATGTACCTAACCAACAACAAGAAAAAAACAAAGAGCCCACTAAAGAAGAGGGCAAAAGACCTGAACAGAAGTTTCACAAGGACGGAAATCCAAATGGCCAATAAACATATGAGAAGATGTTCCCCATCATTAGCCATAAGGGAAATTCAAATTAAAACGACTACCTAACACCCTCAAAAATAGCCCAATTCAAAAAATCAGAAAGCAACAAGTGCTAGGGAGGATGTGATAAGATAGGAAATCTCATCCACTGCTGGTGGTCCTCTAGATACTTGCAACCACGATGGAAATCAATCTGGTGATACCTAAAACAAATGAAAATCGAGCTAGCATATGATCCAGCAATTCCCCTACCGGACATATACACAGAGGAAGTAAGAAACAGACCAAGACCAGACATTTCCAATGCTCATTGCTGCGCAGTTCACAATTGTGAAGACCTGGAAACAATCTAAATTTCCATCAACTGAAGAATGGATAAAAAAAACTCTGATATATACCTACAAAGGAGTACTATGCAGCCATCAAAAGCAGTGATGAATGCATGAAGCACATTGTCTCATGGGAAGAGTTGGAGGAAATTATGCTAAGCGATGTTAGCCAAGTACAAAGGAACAAGTAGAACATGAGTCCACTGAGGCTCAAAAAGTACAATAAGCATAGAGGAGAAGCTACTTAATGCATACATCCCGGGTCAAGGTCCAAACACTTTGGCAGGGTCTGACCCAACTCAAGGATGCATTTGGGAGCCAACTAAAAAGCAGCTGGAAAGAAAGGGAGAGGAAAGAAAAAAAAGAAAAACGAGGGTCTTGGGAACAGGGCACTAATCAACCCACAGGAAGGGTACTGTTTATGTCTCCACAGTTAAGGGAGAGAGGGACCAGACCCCATCATAAAGTGCAAATCTTTGAAGACAGTACACTGGCATGGAACAGCGAAATAACAGAGAAGATGACAGGGCCAGACCCAATCTAAGCTATGTTGACTCCCTCCCCAGAAGAAGGCAGTACAGAGGACAGCACTGAAGATATAGCCCAGGGAGAGAGGTGGGTCTGTCCATACAACACAGGAGCAAACTAAGAGGGAGAAAGGTGTGAGAGAGAGACAGAGAGACAGAGAACCTCATCATGGCTGACCAAGCCCCAAGGATGACATCCCTGCACTGACAGGACCATAGGGCTGGCCCCACATGAGACACGACATTCCCTCACTGACCCATAGCACTACAGGGGACAGCACTGGAGACACCATTTGGAAAGTACGCAGTCTGCCCCATGCACAGCGGGGTGTTATGTGAAGGGAGTGCAACAGGGCAGCAAAAGAGGAGCAAAGCAACCAAGTCCCCGAGGAATCCTGAAAATATACTTCTGACCTGGGAGACCGGCCTTGGCACCTATCAGACTTGATCAGAAAACACACCTAAGGGTCAGCAGACAGACCTGGAACTTTCTATTGGGTTTTTTTCTTGTTTTCTGTTGGTTTTTATTTGCTTGTTTTTGTTTATCTTTCACCCAATGACTATCCACATAAGATGGGCAGGATGAACAATCCCAATGAGAAAACAATGGGACCAGTTGTTTGGGGGGCCATGGGAGAGGAGAGGGGAGCCAACAAACTCAGAGATAAGGGAACAACAAGAAATCTAAAATTGATGGCGAGGAGGGCATATAATTCTTGGTGGGGTTTGATCAAGAGCAATTTATCAAAGAGGAAATACTGAGAGCCGAATGGAGGGTGAATATGATAGTGGGATAAAGGAAGGTGAAAGGAAATAGAGGAAAGAAATAGGAGGCAAAGCTATTTATAGAGGTATAGCTATAGACATGTATATATGTAAATATATTAATTTATAATGAAAGGTATAAAGGCCAATGTACATATATTTATATGTTAAATATTAAGATAGCACACGGACTTTGGGCCTCTACTTAAGGCCTCCCTTAACACAAGAACACTTTGTTCTGATAACCTGGCACTCTTTGATACTCACCTTCCCGACATGGTTACTGAAGACAAAATGGGTGCATAAGCAAACGTGGTGAAGAGAGAGGATGGTTCCCAGCCACCAAAAGATATAGTGACTGGGGACTTAAAGGCTTGAAGTTAAACAAGCAGCCATCTAGCAGGGAAGCAAATAAGCCCAAATGGAAGAAGCACGCCAGCCGGTGTGATCATGAGGTGTCAACAGGATCAGGTATCAAAAAATCCAAAACAAACAGCTATTTCAATGTGAACGAGGGGGGTTAGAGTGGAGACCCAAAGCCCATCTGTAGACAATTGGATATCCCCCCACAGAAGGGTTATAAGGAAGGGATGATTGAACCAAGGTGTAGTATGGCACTGATGAATCACACATAATTCCTCTAGTTCCTGAATGCTTACCCCCCTTCACCCCCTGGAGAACACACATTGGTACAGTTAAGAGTTCTTGACACTTGGAATTCAGGACAGATAAACCCCCCCAGGAACAGTAATAGGAGTAGAGATATCAGGAGGGTAGGAGGATAGTCGGGGAGGGGGAAAAGGGAAAAAGGGGGAACCCATCCCAAGGTTGGATATATAGCCCCCCTCCATTAAGGAGATGAATAACAGAAATGTGGGTGAAGGGAGAATAGACTTTAAAATATACAAAATAATAATAATAATATATAATTTATCAAGGATTCATGAGAGCGGGAAGTTGTGGGAGGGAGGTGGGGAAAAATAGGGGCTTACACCAAGGGCTCAAGTAGAAAATGTTTTGGAAATGATGATGGCAACATATGTACAAATATGCTTGATAGGATTGATATATGGAATGCTCTAAGAGCTGTAAGAGCACCATATAAAATGATTAAAAACAACAAACAAAAAAACTAAATTCACTACCATGGAGTCAATTCTGACTCATGGTGAACTCTACTGAATAAGGTAGAACTGACCCTGTGAGTTTCTAAGACTGTAATTCTTTCTACTGTGAAGTAGAAAGCCTCCGCTTTCTTGTGCATAGCAGTCCAACATGTAATCTACTAAGTCACCAGGATTCCTGGTACATAAAATCAGTCCAAAAAGATAAATTTTTAAAAATGCACAATGTGGCACTAGAGTTCAAAATGAAATCAAAGGTTCTTTAGTGAAATACTAAGAAAACTAAGTTCATCAATTTATTCCATGAAAGCATACCAAACTTAGTTATTTTCAAATAATCAATCACACAAAGAGCACTTCCTCAGTTGCTACAAATGTATTTCAAATGATCTAATTACTAAGAGCAACAATTACAGAATCAAACACAATAATGGCTAGAATGAAACAGCATGATACCCGTATAATATATTGTTGTTTTCCCTAAAACTCTGATTATCATACAGAACATAGGTTAATTTTTATTTCTTCTACTTAACTAACAGGATCAGTTTCTGATACTTGTATGAAAAGAATCGAATGCTTTCCATCTTACTGATATAATCATATGTGGTAGTTACATAATTTGGTGCCAACTTGAGACTATTTAGAGTGAAGGGGTGGAGTTTAGCTTGTCAATCAGGTCACTGCTTGATAACCTCATTTGGAGGTGCTACAGAGTTAATAGCTCGCTGGAGGCGGGACACACACACACTCCCTGAGAGTTATTCCTGTTGACAAGCCACATGGTGCTATGCTGATGACAGCCAGAGCCATGGAGCTGGAAGAGCCACGTGGAAACCCACACCAGTGCTGAGATGTTTCCACTGCCACTGAATCCACAAGAATTTCCACCCACAGGCCTGTGATCTTCCTGCATTCTGCGTCATTGCATGTGTTGTGTGAATCTGAAAAGGAATTTAGACTGGTACTAGACATATGGGTTAATATCGGACTTATGGTCTTGATGGGATGTTTTCTTAATGTTTAATTACTCTTTATATAAAGCTCTTACCTATACACATGAGTGTCCATGAATTTGTTTCTCTAGTCTACCCAGACTAACATACCATATCAGTCAATACCTGAGAAGATGAGCTGGAACCACCTGGGTGAGACTCATCAGGAGGGCTAACAGAGCCATAAGAAGTCAATGAAATGTGCCCACCCAAAAATTCATCTCCTCGAACTGAATGGATGAGATCATTCAAATACTTATAATAAAGGTTGCTGGACAAAAAGCCAGGCAAAAAGACCTGAAAAAGAGGATAAGCATTATTTTAAAGTCAAAATCAGATACAACTAAGAATTATTTGAAAATAAATCAATTTTACCAGTTAGTAAAAATGCCTTCAGTTCTCCTTGTTACATTTTGCAAGGTAATGAATTTCTTGGTGTGGGTCTTCTGGCCAAAGTCTCTATATCCACCAAATGATCTTTTCCTGATGGGTCTGGGTCACAGAAGGTGGAGGAAGACACTTATAGGATTCACTTGTGAGTGCTTGTTAATAATATTGTGACTTACATCCTGTTGCATATAAAATAAGCCATCTCAGAAGTAGAACTGGAGAAAGATTTCACTCTTGCAAAGAGTCAGGAGTGGAGCAGATCTACTGGGCCCCAAGATCACTATGTAGTGCACTTCCTTGATTAGAAGACAGCTTTGGCATTTGAATGGCAGAGGAGCAGCAGCAGAAAAACCAAGAGCCAGAGCAGTGGATTTCCCAGCTCAGAGAGCAAGTAAAGCTAAGTGCTTTTTGCTAGGAGGCTGACTTGTGTAGTAGGGTGGGTTTGCTGGCCCATGACACGAACTTGAAGCTTAGAGAGGAGTGGCAAGCCTTTTGGACATTTATTAGCCACCCTCAAGGAACTCTGTAACACGTGATTTATCTGATCTGTGTATCTATTCAAAGTCTTTGTACATATATTTTTATTTCTGAATTGATCTCATTAGATAAATGACAAAAAATGTGATTACTAAGAAAAATGGAACAAACATTTTTAGCTTTGATGGATATGGTCAATTCATCCCCTAAATGATTGCAATATATAGAGGTACGTATTCCCATTCAGGCTTTTCTAACCCTGCACTGCGATTTTTGAAATCAATACATAAATGTTGAATAGTACCTGAATATTTTCACTTACCTTAAAAAAGCATTAAGTTCCCAGGTTAATTACTTGCTTTCCCATTACAGGCTTTTTCTTTATAGCAGTTCTCACAATTGTAAGTATTTATGTACATATTTAATATGTGTTTTCCTCTAAAGATTAAGCCCCAGAAAGGCAGAAGCCCTGTTTCTTTGTATCACCATTAACATCAATACCCAGTAAATATATACTACTCAAGCTTTTAATGAATGGATTATTCACTTCTTCTTCTTATTTATCTACCTGGATCTTGATACTGTTCTTATTAGAGTAAGTTCGTTATTTAACATACAGTAAATAAGGTATGCTTTTATATTTTTGTTTTATATTTTAATATACAGAAGGCTTACATTCTGTTTATGTATTATAAAACATATAATCTAGATAAAACATATGTAGAACTTTCCTTCTATAATCATAAAGGTTTAAATTTTAATCATGGAAATATGAATATCTGTAATAGGTGATACTCTATACTATTTACTGCTAGCTTTCCAATATCTGAGTGCTACATATAACTCTTCAATATGTCTAGAGTTCAGTTTTATATGGTATAATATTGTTGTTAGAGTCTGTTCTGACCCATAGGATTTAACTGTACACCAAAATGAAACACTGCTAAGTCCTGTGCCACCCTCACAATTACATTAAAGCCCATTTTTGCAGCCACGATCATTCCATCTCATTGAGGGGGTTTCCTCTTTTTCACTCACCTCTACTTTACCAAGCATAATTTCCTATTTCAAGGATTAGTCCCTCCTAATAACTTGTCCACAGTACATGAGACAATGTCTCATTTTTCTTGCTTCTATGGGCAATCTACTTGTGCTTCATTCAAGACATATTTGCTTGCTCTAGCCATCCATGATACTTTCAATTAATATTCTTTGCCAATGTCATAATTAAAATGCATCAATTTTCTGCAGTCTTCTTTATTTATTATGCAGATTTCTCATGCATATGAGGCTACTAAGAAATACCATGATTTGGGTCGGGCACACCTTAATCCTCAGAGTCACATGCATGGTCTTTAGCACTCAAAGTATTTTGCAATAGATTTCCCCAATTGAGTAAGTTCTTTGATTCTGGACTCTTGCTTCCTTGAATGTTGATTATGAAAATGAATCCAAGCAAAATTAAATCCTGATGACCTCAATTATTTCTCCATTTATCATGATGTTGTCTATTAAGTTGAGAAATTTTGCCTTTTGTTACACTGAGTTGTTATCCATGCTGAAAGCTGTAGTCTTTGCTATTCATCAGTAAGTACTCCGTGTCCTCTTCCCCTTCGGCAAGGAAGGTTGTGTCATCTGCATGTTACAGGTTGTTAATAAGCCATTCTCTGATCCCAATGCTCCATTCTTCTTCACATAGTCCAGTTTCTCTATTTGCTCAGTAACAGTTTGACTAAGTATGGGTAAAGAACACAATCCTGCCACACTTCACTGATTTGAAAACATGCATTATCCCCTTATTCTGCTTGGAGGACTGCCTGTTCGTCTATGTACAGGTTCTGCACGAACACAATGAAGTAGTCTAGAAAACTATTTTCACAATATTTTCCTTAATTTGTTCTGATCCATATAGTTGAACGCTTTGGCACAGTTAATAAAACATAAAAGAAAATATATGGTATACCCTACTTTCAGGCAAGATTCATCTCACAATACTTATTCCATGTCCTCTTCTGAAATTAGCTTCTGTTCCTGGAAGTTCCATGTCATGTACTACTGCAACAATTCTGACTTGTCTTTAATAAAATGTTATGTGTACATAATAGTAACAATATTGTTTGTTAATTTTTGTATTCTGCTGGATCACCTTTCTTTGGGATAGGAACAAATATGGAACTGTTCCAGGCAGTTGGCCAGACAGCTGTTTCCAAGTTTCTTGGTATATACTAATGAGTGCTTTAGCATTATGTAAGTTTGTTGAAACATTTCAAATAGTATTCCATCAATAACAGTGCTTAAACTTTTCCCAATTTGTACATACACGATCAATGTAACCTCATGGGCAACTCTTGTTAAATCTACTCTAGTTCAGTAAAACAATACATAATTCACAAACTTCAACATTTTATTACTTATAATCCATTAGTAATATCTTGTGGTGTCTAGGGTGGAACAAATGGTTAATCGCTCAAATATCAGCTGAAAAGCTAACAGTTCAAATCTACCCAAAGGTGCCATTTAAAACAAGGCAGGCAATTTGCTTCAGAAAGATGACATAGTTGAAAACCTTATGGAACCATTCTGCTCATTACATGCTGAGTTGCAATGATTCAGAATTGATTAGATGGCAACGAACACCACCACAACCACACTAACAAGAATGATCTCTCATAAGCTATCATGACACACAAAACTAGTACTCCTATCCCGTTGGTGGGTATTTATGAAATATTTGGAAATGTTTATTTCCAAATATTTATTAAATATTTGGATCATTTCTTAAAAACCAAAACTAAACCTACAGCTTTCAAGCAGATTCTGTTTGGGGTAACTGCCATCAAATTATCTAAAAAAAGATGTAATTAGCAGTAATATTAGCAGTTAAAATTTTCATTGTGTATAATGCTCTAGGTACTACATTAATATATACAAGAGGCTTCAAAAAGTTGGTGGAAACATTCCATTATCTTTTAATTCAATTTTCCACTAACTTATTGAATACCCCTTGTAGGTACTTTACACATAAACCAAACCCACTGGCAATTCCAAGTCATAGCAACCCTATAAAACAGAGAACTGCTCCAGAGGGTTTCTGAGGCTGTAAATCTTTACCAAAGCATACTCCATCAGAGGATCTGATGGGTTCACACTGCTACACTTAACACACATAATTTACTTTTAAACAAATTGCTTCATTTTAATTTTCAAAATAACTTTAAGGTAAGTATTCATATTATCCCCATTTTAAGATGAGAAAAATGGCATTAGAGAATTTCTATAGCTGAATTTAAACAATTCATCTTACTAAAGGTCAAGGCAGATTTAAAACTCTTAATCACTGAACCGTACTGTTTCAATTATTTAATATTCTGTTTCCCCCTGTTATATTTTCATACTATGGTAATGTGTTCCTAGGTTCCACCAGTAAAAAATTTTTGTAGAAGTTCTTGTTTACCTTTTCCATGGTTGTCCAGGCCTGACGTAATGGGGTTGTGAAACAGTTAGGGAGTGTCCCACCTTCCCTGCAGATATTGGATTCAATTTCTAATCGCACAACATCATCAAATCCAAGAGGATGTGTGGCTTGGAGAGAGAAGTACCTGTGGTAAAAGATAACAACAACAAAACAAGCTAGAGTAAAACCAAATTCTATAGGAAGTAGATGCAATTTTTTGCATCTTCCCATGGCTACAGACTAAGTACTATAGAATTGGGTAATAACAGCCCAGCTGCAAACTTATTTCGATTCCCTCAATGAAATGCCTTCCACCATGTTTAATTCTTGTCCAGTCATTTCTATTGCTAAGAATTGTAAGGGTCTCCTTACAGTTGTGGCAACGAAATCAATCACTCACACATATTTAATGGAAACCTATTCAAAACTTGCTAGGTAGAAATGGATTTAAAATATCATACTGTATGGAAAATCTTAGTAGGGGATTTTAACCTTAGGAAAAGAAACCAAGGCAGTCACACCCCATGCACTTCATCATTGCTGCAAGGCACCCACCTACTGACTCCCCTTACTAACGACCTTATCTGCACTATAAAGCCCTGCCTATTCTGCTTCTGTGACCTTCATCTCCTCTGTGACCTTGTCCTCTTCTGTGAACTTGCTCAAGAAGATAAAGTATAAGAAGCCCCAAAACATTCAGGGTCCAGATCTTTCAGAACACTAGTTCCTCTGGGTCACCAGCTAATAAATTTTCCCTCTTTCAAGTTGTCCAAAAGTGGTGCCTAGTGATTCCTGAGTTAGGATTTTGCTGTTACAGTACAATATAGTCATTTTCTTTGAAAAGAGAGATCTATGCACAAGATAAAATAAAGACATACCATATAAAGTATCAAGAATAAACTTTGAGATGTAACAGATTTTGAAACATAGAGGAATTCAAAAGACAATGGCACTGAGGATGCAGTAAATGGGTGTGAAGTATTTGGGTAAAATTAGTACTTGCTGATTAAAAAGTATTATTTGATAATCAGTTTTACATTTAGCAATCCATACACATTCTGGTGTTAATCTCATTCACCTCAATCTCCAAAGTAGCATCACCCATCCCTTTGCTAACTCTTTTGAATTTTGTCCTTGAGTAAAATGCTACCACCTGGATCCTAAATGCTTAATTATTCTGAAGTATGTACTGTACTTCAGCTGGGATGTTGTTACTATTGTTGCTTGAAAAGAGCCACAGTATGAGTTCAGTTCTACACCCAAAGGACGATCACAGCTCATAGTCCAAAGTTTCCAAAAATTTCTGACTATGGTAGTAAGTTTGGTCTCTTTAATAACTCTGTGTTTTGTTCCTATAGGAAAGTTCAAATGAGATCCTTTTCAGGGCATTTTGTACTGGTAGCCAGGCACCATCATCAAGTTCTTGACTCAGAGTTATAGATACTGTTTGGCATGGTCCATTAGTCCTTTATATTAATTGTTCCCATAGCTCTTTCCCTGCCCCCAACAGCTTTATTGTCATAAAATTAACATCTTATGCAATTCAATAATTCAATCAAATCAAGAAGAGATGTACAATCATCACCAATTTTGGAACATTTACTTCATTCTTGCACTTATCATTTATGTTAGCCTGGGTTGACTAAAGAAACAAATTCATGACACTCATGTGTATAAGAAAGAGCTTTATATACAAGAGCAATTGAATATTGAGAAAACATCCCAGATCAAGTCCATAAGTCTGAAATTAGCCCATCATATGTTCAATACCAATATATAAAGTCTTCTTCAGACTCATGCAACACATGCAATGATGCCGAATGCAGGAAGATCACAGGCCAGTGGATAGAAAGTCTTGTGAATCCAGTTGTGGTATAAGCATCTCAGTACTGGCATGGGTCTTCACGTGGCTCGTCCAGGTCCAGGGCTCTAGCTCCATCAGTGTAGCTCCATGTGGCTTCTCAGCTCCATGTGGACTGTCAAGCAGAGAGTGTGTCCTGCCTCCAGGGAGGAAGACAGGAGTTCCCAGGAGACAGAATCCTCAGGATATGCCCACACAGAGGCATGACCCGATTGACAGGCTAGACTTCACCCCTATAACTTATTTAACAAGTTGACATGAAATTATGTAACTACCACATCATTATAGCTTGATAGGCCTTAATTTTGTTCACTCTTCTTTCCTTCAGATGAGGAAAAAACAATAGTTGCACTTTACATAGCTAACAAGCTTTGATAACCTCAGATGCTACTCATCCAAGTAGAATAAAGACTTTTTAGACTATGCTATGCCAAATGCCACATAATGTTTTCAATTATGCTGCAGTATTTGAAGGACAATTTTGTTGGGCGTTTCCTTCTTTGGTGGCAATTTTTTTCTTCCCATTTTTCTATGTCTTCCCCATTGCCCTCTTGATGATTTATGTTTGGAAATAAGAATTTTGTTTTACTGGTTTGCCACTATAGTTAACTTTCCCCTCTTTAAGTAACTATCTTGTGGTTTGTTCAGCTTTTAAAATACATCTATTCTCTTAATTCATAGTATGAGGGAAGTTTTCTTGCAGAAACCTTTCTACACTTTACTCTGTGCTTTTTACTATGCTGCAGTTCTAGAATTTCAAACACAGGTAAGCTGCACTTCTTGTTATTGTCCCACAGAATTCATAGACTTCTTTAGATATCTGGCTTCACTCCTAATTTCAGCAGATTACTACTGAGAGATTGATTTGAGTGCACTATTTTGGTGTTTCATTGATTGAGTTCTACTTCTTTGCTCTTTTGATGCAGTAATTATTTTTGAAATCTTATTATTTTGCGTTTAGATTTTTGTGTAGTTTCTAATTTTTCATTTATAATGTCAGCTTTTTCTTGTATAGTTTTCTTGTTCTTTCTAAAGTTTTTTCCTCTGTGTTTTCTTTGATTTCCCTGACTTTACTTATCTTTCTCTCAAACCATTCAAAGTACCTATGTGGGAAACAGAAAGATTACTCCCAAGTTGTCTCCCCTAAATATAAGCCAAACTTGGCTGCTTGCTACACATGGTAAATGATTATACACTTGGAGGTCACAAAAGTAGGTCAGAGGTTATTCTCCCTAAGGGTTATCAGCCATCTAGAGCAATCAGACTGCATAGTCTGTCACACCTTAAGTAAGGCCCACTCCCTTCTGATAAGGATAGTAGACCGTCTCTGAAGGAGAGCCCAGGGGGGCCAAGCCCACTCAGGGGTACCAAAGATTAGGCTACCACATTGAGTCTAGGGTCCTCCCTTGTCACATGTATACCCTTAGTCCTTCCCCTTCCTGTGATGTGTATGCCTATTGTACAGCCCATTCTTGTAACATATGTCTTTACCTGTAATTAGGGGGCATGCATGCCCCCAAAGATATATAAGCCTTGGTTAGTAATAGAGACTCTCTCCTGCCCTTTCTGCCTGGCTGTTGAGATGATAGCCGTACAGGAAGTGAGCATGCTACCATGAAATGTATCTGACTCCTTTATTTTACTCCATCTCTCCCATTTCTCTGACTTTACTATAATCTATACATATATATTTTAACCATACAATTGCGCCTACTGAACCCATGATCAGTTGTGGGGGCTGGCTTCCCCCACCTTCAAAGTACCTACATATCATTCTCTGCATTTCTAATTAGGTAATTCCAATGTCATATTGTTCCAGAACTGTCTCTCAGCTCTATGTTTTGGTTACTACTTTGAGCTACTCTAGCTTGTTTCTTTTTGTGAAATGAAATTGCCTTTTATCTCTAAGGCATTGTTGTGGTGTTCCATGTGTACTTAATTGATGTTTAATGATGATGTTGGTGTGTTCTTAGGCACTAATTACCGGTGTCCTGATAGTATGATAAAAAATGTAAGTGCATGTACACTTCTATTTGTGTAGCACTGTTGACAGTAGGTTTGGCTATTGTCTACTGATAATGTGTTGGTACAGGAATGGGTAGTAAATGTCACCCAGTAGACAGAAATAACATAGGTTCCGGTGAGGCTTTTCCATATGGGAATGGTTGTTCTCTTCCATTGGTTGAAACAAGAAAAATAAACAAACAGCAAAAAAGCATACAATAAAGCGACAGAAAACAAGCAGGAGTGTTCACACACTGGATTTCCATGTGTAGAAAAATGAAACAAAACCCATACCTTTCCTAATGCACAAAAAAGAACTCAAGGTGGATTAAAAACCTAATTGCAAATCCCAAAGCTCCCAGAATCATCAATGCGAAGGTTGAAACAAACTTAGGGGCCCTATTTCAGGGTATACATAGACTACCATGTATAATAGAGGACACACACTCAGTAGAATACAAGCTAGATGACAGAGACATATTGAAATAACATCAATTACGTACATCAAAAGACTTAATCAGGAGAGAGGAACAAGAGCTCACAGATTGGAAAACAATTTTTACCATCGGTACATTAGACAAAGGCTAATTACCAAGATATACAGAACTCTACAATAGTTCAATAAGAAAATACTGTAATAAGAGACCCAATTAAGAAATGGGAAAAAGACATTGAGTTAGTTAATTGCGCCAGCCTGGCCAATAATCACATGTGGGGCTGGTTGAAAGGCGGAGGGATAAATGGGTGGTGAAGCCTCGCCTTTCTAGTTCTCGGGTCTCTTGCTTTGTGATGGTTGCACCGGGTGCAGCTGCCTTAGCTGCCCTGCTTCAGCTTGCAAGACTGACTTCCTACAAGACATCCCCAAGGAGAAGCTACATGGACCTATCCCGATGCAGCCCTGGGTGCTGGAGCAGCCATGTGGAGACCCCTGCCAGTGCTGAGATGCTTGTTCGTTCACTGACTCAGCTTTCCTCCTGCAGTCGGCATTATTGCCTCTGTTTTGTGAGGTGAAGGACTTTGTGGACTGGTGTTGGGTATGGGTTAATGTTGGACTTGTGGGCTTGGGCAGCATTGGGTTGGGATGTTTTTGTGATGCACATTTTCTTTACATAAAACTCTCTTATACAAGAGTTGCTGTGGATTTGTTTCTCCAAGTACCTAGACTAATACAGACATGAATAGACAGTTCACCAAAAATGAAGTACAAATGGTTAACAAACATGAAAAATGCTCATAATCACTAGCAATCAGGGAGATGAAAATTAAAACACACCCACAATGCTATCTCAAATTTAAAAGAAAACAAATGCTAGAGAGGATGTAGAGAGACTAGAACTTGTATACGCTGTTGTGGACTTGTAAATACATACAGCCATTGTGGAAAACCATACGGCGATACTAAAAACAAGTGAGTATTGAAATCCTCTATGATCCAGCAGTACCACTATTAGGCATAAACACAAAGGAAGAAAAGACACATACGAGTGGATGTATGCTCTCCCATGTTCATAGCAGCATAGTTCACAATAGCAAGGAACTGGAAACAGCCCAAATGCCCAACAGTGGACGAATGGATAATGAAACTATGGTACACACACAAAATGGAGTGCTATGTATCCCTGAAAATCAGTGATGAAAGAATGAAATGCCACATGATTTGGAAATGATTATGCTTAATGAAGTAAGTAAATCACAAAACGGCAAGTATGAGTCCACTGTTATAAGAAGAAACACCAATTAAACAAATCTTAGGAACCAATTCCTGAACAAAAGAGAAGCCAACCTACTTGTCCTGAATCATACATCACCTCCCTTTTGTGAACTTCACAAAAGCCAACTTACAGGAGACCTCACATTTTCTGGGGCCACTCCCTCAAGAATGGTGAAATGGGAGATGACCATCCACTATACAACATCAAAACAAGGCTGGGGCAAATCAAGAGGTCCAACACAGGAATGGAAGGAGAGCCATGCCAGAAAACTAAGCTAAAAAGAGGGAAGGGGAATGTCTACATTTCAGACAAGACACTGATAGCTCTGTTGGCGAGTATGGAGGTAATTGAGGAGAAGTAACCTCACATCAGGAATGGATGCTAAACACTGATGTGGGGAACCTAGGGGGACAATGGACCAAATTTTATGTTCCTGGGTAGACTCTATGAATACGTTTCTACCCAACCCTCGGGGAACCATGCCATGTATTAAACAGCATGATGAACTTGGACGCTGACGGTGCAGGCAGCATGGCATAATACAGGGGGTACACCAGAAGAACTTAACATAAAGGTATGGCAGAATGGACTGAGCTCTGCCTTGAAATTGCCCACAACCTTGGACTAAAGACTGGGGGATTCATATGGGAGAGGATGCAGAGAGTGGCCTCCGCAGGACTGTGGAAGTGGCAATCATTGGACCTTGGGGAAAACCCTAGGCTAGGCAGAATCACCATATATTTAGCACATCGATGCCCCTGGGTAGGGATCTGCACTCGGAAGAACTGATCCCGGAAGTTTCCCGCTGGCACCAAGGCCCATACTTAGGGTAAACTGAGCTCACAGGCTGTGGCTAAAGGTGGATCTATACTCACATAGGCACCTCATATTAACAGTGTCCAGAGAACTGTGTCATTGGGAAAATTGATGATGTCATCAGTGCAACTGCTTTATACCACAGGAAGATGATTGAAATTTTGTATACTATTGTTTTCCTGCCGTTAGCTTGTTTTTTATTCATTGTTTTTTTGCTGGTTGGTTTGTTGTTGGTGCTGGTGTATCTGGTCCTACAGGGGTTTGATTTTGTCATAAGATGACTGCCAAGGTAAACCCCAGCTGTGCATATTCCACGAACAATGAGATGGATTCTGGGCTCCGACTTAACTCTATGTACAATCCAAGAACAGTTAGCTCTGGTAACATGGCCCTGGTCTCCTTCATGAAATGGTCAAGGAAGAAAAGGATGCTACAGCAAAGTGTGATAAAGATAGCTGATGGTGCCTGGCTATCAATCAGAATAGTGTCTGGGTCTTGAAGGCTTGTATTCAAACAAGCAGCCATCTCAGCAAGGAGGCAACTAATTCTACATGGAAGAAGCACGCCAGCTTGTGTGATCTAAATATGACAATAACAAAATTCAAATATGATGAAAGAAAAATTACCAGAGCTAAAATTGTAAACACCAAATTTGTGGAAGGCTGTAGAGGACAGTGGGAGCCCAAAACCCATCAGCAAAGCATCTAGTCAGATTAAGCTGATGGCAGATCCCTCCAGCCACAGGCAAAGGTCTGGAACAACCTTACTGTCAAACATAGATCATTGTAATCTTGATTATGCAGGATCAAGCTTTATACTTGGTCAGTTGACCTCCTTCCAGACCCAACCTGAATTTGTTCAAGGTGCAAGGATCTCTTGCTTATTCCATGACAAAAATTTCTTCCCTGGTCTTTTAAATATTGATTGTGGTCTTTTCTTTTTTACTCATTGTATTTTTATCTTCATATTACTATTGTTTTATCCTTACCACTTTATTTCATTTTTGTTCTTTATTCTTTCTGTTGGGTTTACCAGTTTGTGAAGCACAGAAGGAGTGGCTGCATAAAGATAACTTGATGCAAGGGTTGATAAAAGGGTTTATAAGTGCTGGGTGGGGGCAGATGGGGAAGATGAGGAAATTTCAGAGGTAAAAATTGAAGGACCTGAAGGTGGGAGGGGGAGAGAACACTAGAAATGAATGTGATTACACAACTCATTAAAAAAGCTATTTAATCATGGGGGGAGAGGAGAGAAAGAAAATGTTCTAAAATTGGTTGTGGTAATGAGTGTACAATTCTTCTTGACATGTTTGAACAATTGAATTGTATGATATGTGGTTCATGTGACAATAAAACTGTAAGAAAAAACCTCAGGAGAGGGCAGAAAAAAAAAAGACAAGCTAATTGTTAAAAATAAAAGGAAAATAAAAGCAAGGAATAAGAAAAACAAGGACTAGGAAAACAGAAAATAATAAAGAAAAAAATAAGAAGACAAAGGCAAAAGAATAAAGAGGAAAAGTAGGAAACGTAAATGAGCAGAGATGAGCTGGAGAGAAAAAAACATGGTGGCTTTTCTTGGGTGTGAATGTGGAGTTTCGTTGCTTTGGAAATGTGAATGTATGACTGGTCTGTGCCCTCAGGGCACAAGAAACAAACACATTTTAAAAACAAAAATGTGGTTTGGGTGGATGAGCTTCAACCTTCTCTATTCTTTAATTCTCTGTTTACTAAACAAATAATTTTTCTGATGATTTGAATATTTATTTATACTTTCTATTAGCCACTCTCTCTCCATTTCCCAGTAAAATATACTTCTATAATACCTATTACATTTTATTATACCTCTTAAAATATCTTTTTGATTATTTTCAATTACATTTTGATCAATCTAGATGCCTACTTATATACTACTTTTACTTTATTCTCTCTTTTCTTCCTACCCATCTTCCCCATGTATTCATCTCTCTCCTTTTTTCTCCATTTCCACACCATACGTTTTCTGGCTTGTACTAAATCTCTCCCCAAAACTTGACAAAAATCCACTTACCTTCTACGACCATGCAGCTAGCTAGCACACCACTAAATGCACCATGATCCTGTAGAAATAGCAGTCTACTTCAGTATATTTCCCGGAAAATAAATTAAAATAAGCATTAATAACTAAAAATAGCCCAAACCCAATGGGGCAGTCTGAAAAAAAAAAACTATGGAATTATCAAAAATATAATGCAAATAATGTTGTTTCAATGTAATCAAGAGATATGGGGACTGTTCATCAGAAAACTCATAAATACGGAAAACTGAAAGTCCTACAATAAGAATACCCCAACATCAAATATAGGATAACAAAATTATGAAAATTGGCAAAACAAAAAACAAGCAAAGAAACAAAACACCTGAATAACAGAATAGAAAAACAGGAAAATCTTATCAGTGAGCTCAAAAACAATTATTCTGACTATAACTGATAGCTAAAATCTATCAACAAAAAAAAAACAAAAGAATTTGAAAAAAGTCTGAAAATGATGTGGGAGGGACATTATAAAGAGAAACAAGCTACATATCCTCAGGACCAAGAAGAAGGAAAAAAAAAAAAATCTACAGAGACGTTACTACAAGAATTCATTAAGGAAAATACATCACAAAAAATGAGAAAGTAACTAATCAAACTATTGAGAGAGCCCCAAACAGCATAGATCCAAAGAGTAAAACATGATGACATATTGTAGTCAAATTCTACAATTTCAAGGGAGAAAAAAAGAGAATTGTGAGTGCAGCTATTACCTACAGGAAAAACTGATAAGGATAAACTTGTATTTCTCAGCAGAAATGATGCACACAAGAAGACAAATAAGTGACACATATACTATTCCGAGAGACAAAACTGTCAACAAAGAATCCTATTTCAAGTAAAACTATCTCTTAAATATGATAGAGAAATAAAGGTACTTACAGACTAGCATTAAAAAATGTCCACGAGATCACTATAAACAAAGAATCAATAATAGCAGACAAACCTGAGAGCAACATATATGGCAACACCACTCAGAAGCCAATGCAAGGAAAGCAGCACTCAAAGCAACACCAAATTAGTGGAGGAATAAGGACAAAAATAAAGCAAGATAAAACAAAAACAAAATGCGTACAGTAAAATAATAACAACAAATCTGCATACATCAGTAACTACACTGAATGTCAATGGAATAAATGTGCCAATCAAGACAGAGAGTTACAGACTGGATTAGAAAGCAAAATTCATCTATATGATGCTTACATGAGATACATCTTAAACTTAAAAAGAAAACATAGGTTAAAAATCAAAGGATGGAGCAAAATGTACCAAACCAAAGGCAATCATAAAAAAGTAGAGTGGCAATGTTGATCTTTGATAAAATAGACTGCAAGACAAATAACATAATGAAAGATAAGAATACATAATGCATAATAAAAGCAGCACTGCAGAAGAAAACATAACCACATAACCCCAAAAGTACATCAATAAAACCTTCAAAGAGTTGACGAGAGAACTCCCATATATACTCGTGTATAAGCCGAATTTTCAGCACATACTTTATGCACTTTTGTGGTAAAATTAGGTGCCTCGGCTGATATTCGGGTCGGCTAATACTCCAGTAGTTACGGTCATTTGACAATAATAATAGAAGACTTCAATACACCACTCTCATGGAAAAATAGATTATCAGGAAAGAAAATCAATAAATGAAACAGAAGAACTAAGCAACACAGTCAACCAGCAAAACCTAGATACAGAACATTCCACTCTAGAAGATCACTATGTGCATTCCTCCCCAGCACAATCAGTACACACTCTAAAACAGACCACATGTTAAGCCACAAGGAAAGAGTAGCAAATTCAAAACACAGAGACCTTACAATACATTTGGTCACATCATAATGTTATAAAACTGGAAATTAACTATAGCAAAAATAACAACACAAAGTCAAACACATGGAGACTGGACAACGTATTACTTAAAAATGACCGGGTAATTAAATAAGGGATGAAATAAAGAAATTCTTTGGAATAAATGAGAATAATACAGCATAACAAAACATTTTGGATACAGCAAAATCAGTCATTAGAGGGCAACTGATAGCCTTCGCACACATGAAAAAAAGGGGGAGAAACCTAAAATCAACACTTTAACATGACATCTCCAACTAGAACAAGAGCAACAACAAAAATACTCAACCTATAAGAGAAAAGAAATCATAAAGAATAAAACACAAATAAATGAATTGGAAAACTAAAAAACAATGGGAAAAGTCAACAAGTTGATTTGTTGAAAAAATTTTTAAAAATGACAACTCATTAGCAAACGTAAAGGAAAAGAGAAGAGACAACTATCTAAAATTAGAGATGAAAAAGTTGACACTTCAACAGGTTAAGAATAACAGACAACTATAAAAGACTGTACTCAACAAGTTTGATAACTTAGAATGAACAAATGCCTAGAAATATACTTCTGTGGGGGAAGTCAGCCCCCCCACAACTAATTGCGGGTTCGGTAGGCACAATCATACAGTTATGATATACAAAGATTAAAGTAAATTCATAGCAAATAATAGAGATATGAGAGAGGGTAAAATAAAGAAGTCAGACACACTTCATGGTAGCATGCTCACCTTAGCTCCTCTTGGTGGTACACACAGAGGTGAGACATGAGAGGGCAGGCAAGAGCTCTCGTGAGGTTTTATTTCAAACCAAAGCTTATATATTTTTGGGGGCATGCAAGCCCTCTAATTATAGATAATGACCTACGTCACAGGAAAGAGTTGTAACATAGGCAATACAAGCAATAAGAGAGGGATGACTTAGTGGTGTACACACAATAGTAAAGGAATGGAATAGGTGTACATATGTGGCAAGATGGGCGGACCCCAGACTCAATATAGTAGCCTAACATTAGTCAACATTGAGTGGTCCCAGGCTTGCCTTCAAGCACTCTTTCAAGTGAACAATATCAGAGGGGAGTGGGCCCTACTTAGTGTGAGTCAGAATATACAGTCGGGTTGCTCTAGATGGCTGATACCCTTAAGGCGAATAACCTCTGACCTACTTTCATTGACCTAGTGTACAGTCATTTATCATGTGTAGCTAGCAGCATCTTGGGTTTGGCATATATTTGGGGGAGACAACTTGGGAGAAATCTTTCTGTATTCCACAATTCCCCCTTTTGTTTTATATATAAAATCCAAAAGAGCCACAGGGGAGACATGGTTATTTTCTATACATTAAAAGCTATCAAGGAAAAATTGATGACAATATTAAAGTAGCTAAGCCAAAAATTCAGGTTTATGGCAAGCATTTGGAATCCAGGGTTGGGGGATATAGCCCCCCTATGCCCACCTACTATTGGGGGAAGGTATGCGAGGAGCTGGATGCCACGGAGGAAAGACATAGAACAAATAGGAATGTCTGCTTCTATAGTTAAAGCTGCTGGCTACACAGCAATCAGCTATGTGCTTGTAAGAAATGACTTTAAGTCAGCACAATATAGCAGGGTAAAGTGGGGAACAATATCATGAGAATGTGATTAGGATTTACCTCCTACTCACTAGGGTGAAGGCCTCCCTCCACCCCAGAAACCCAGCCTGCCAGGCTTCTTAGCGTGAGAATAAAGGACTCATCCATAAACACTCTCTTCCCATTCTCTGATCCCCACAGCATTTGCTTTATGCATAAAATTCAAGAGCCATACAGCTACATGATCTTACTTCACATGCCTTAGCTTTCTGTAGAAGCAACACGTGATAGCCAGAACAAAAATTATGATTATGAGCAGCACTTTTAGGCTGGAACCCAGGCTATGAGAAATGCTTATAACTCAAATGCATGGATTCAATCCTTCCATGCTATCCACCGCCTGTTTAATTCTATCAATGCCAGGGGACACCTTAAGTCTGTCTTTGAATGTATAGAAAATATCCCTTTTTAGTTGATGTAGCAAAATGTTTCCCTTAAACCCTTGCAAATGTTTTCTAATCAAATCGCAGTTAAGTAAAGTTACATTATATAGGTAAGGGGTTACATAGAAATTGGTTATAACCCAATCGTATTTTAGCATTACTAGATAAGTCCAAAATCTCGATCTCTGAGCAAAAGAACAGTCTGTTGTAATAGTCTAGTCACTATTGTATAAAATGTTCAGTTATGATAGAGTCCCAGAGTGTCTCTTAGACAGCATCAGCAAATGGAAGAAATATTTCAGCAGGCAGTGATCGCCATTCTCAGGAATCTATGAGGTCTTCTTGATGTTTTGAATAACTTCAGTAACAGGACAGGGTCAGGTCATAGCATCAGCCTCCCTCCTTTATTCTGGGCCTTGCTGAAGAGAAATCCACCTATCTCCTTTGCCTGTGAAAACATGAACAAATAGGCCCTCTCTTTGGGATGTCAGCAACCTGGAAAAAGAATCATAGTTAAAACTGGTTGGTTTCTCCATCTCTTCCATATCCTTATCTTTCTCCAAACATGGTTGCATCCTTCTAAGGGGAGTCCATCAGCTTTATTCCGCAAAAATATAAATGCATAGCCCTTTTGCCAGGTGATAAATGGACCTGGATCCCAAATGTGATTCCCATCTTCCTGGGACTTCTTAGGATCAGCTTTCTCTGTAGAAGCGAAAATGTGTGTATCTTCCCTAATTTTGTTACAAGCTTTTCCTAAGGAGAAAAAATTTTTGGTTAAAATGACTAAATGAAGTTTGTCACACAAAGGATTTCTCTTCTCCCCCTTCTGTTTTAACAATGTAGATTTTAAAGCATTGCTAGCAATCTCAGTTAACTTGCTTGGTTTTGGACCAGTATAACTAGTTAGATAGACTTCATTAGTATGCAAATTTCGGCTCCCAGCTTTCAGAATTGAGAGAGCTGACTAATTGTGAGAACTTCTTACCACACTCAGGATGATTTGAAAGGCTGAAAAAAATTCTGAATAAATTTGTCCAGCTGTTTTTGAACTAACTTGCCAAACAGATATTTTTTTCTCTAAGTTTACCAATAAGGTTACAGGTTCAATTAAGCCGTATTGCCCTTCAGGCTTTTTACACTATAGGATTTTACCATCTTGCAATATTCTGTCTTGGTTAACTTCTTTCATTCCTTCCATGCTGGATTTAGGGGAAGTTAGTGGGCGGGTTTTAAGCCCTCCTGAATGCCCTAAGGAAATGACCCCATATCCAGATTTGAAAAATCTTTTTCCTCCAATTTCTAATTCCATGTGGGGGCGCTGTTGTTTCCCCACAACAGCAATTCCAAAGATCCCTTGATTTATAGGGTGGTCAGACTTCTCAAGTGCTCTTTCCTGATAAGTATAAATTTTAACTCACGAAAATCAAGGAAGCAAAAATTGGCTTAAGCAATTTAACTTTATAAACCATGGTATATCAGATTTAATCACTGCCCTAATTTCTTCTTCATAATCCTGATCAATTATTCCAGCAACAACCTGAACACCTTGAGAATTTAGGATGGACTTTCCTAATAAACATTCCATTCTTAATAATTTCTGATTTGATTACAGCTTTTAGCTTTTCCTCACAACTTTGATTAACTCCAGTATCAATTTGAATGCCTTGAGTACTTAAGGCTAAATTTCCCTGATAAGCTCTGCACAGCTCTCTCTTTCAATAAGAGGCTCCTGCCTTTTGGTATCAACAGCTGTTACCAGGGCTTCAGAGCCTTTTCTTGGTTAGTCAAATTTACTGCAGTGAGAACAGAAGCTACACTTTTGCAAGTTTGGTTAGGTCTGGTCTCCTGCTGTGGGGCTAGGTGATACCTGCAATTTCTCTCTAAGATATTCTTTGCTCCACAGGTAGACACCTTGCCTTCCATACTCTGCTGGGCAGGATCTGTATCAAGCTCCATTTTCTATTTCCCTGCTGTAAAGCGTTTGCTAGCAGCAATCCTTTATTGCTGAATCTTGGACAACATTGACTCGGTCAATGCGTTCCCTTCCTACAATGGGTACAAAGTCCGGATACTTCTAAACCTGAACTCAGCGGTCCTGGTCCATGCTCTAGCGCAGGCCTCAGCTCGCTTTTAGTGGCCATGCTGTTTGGTCGGTGCGGTTTGTTAATAATAGAAAAAGCCATTCTAATCTCTAAATCTCCTTCTTTAATCCCTCTTTCTACCCTTGAAAGTAAAGGTGCTTTTCTACTCCTTGACTCTTCACCTCTCACATTACGAACCTCATCTTCTATGTTAAATCTCTCCGTTTGTATTTCTTTGGATCTAATCTCTTCTCTCCCTCCAGCACTGACTTGATTGATTTGTTATACAACCTTTAGTTTTTCTATACTAAACTCCAGCAGGAGAGCAGATGCTTTTAATATAATTTCCCCTTCTGATTCAGGCTTAGTTTTCTCAGCTATGTCTAAAACCTTTACATCTGTCTGAGACCCATTCTGCTTGCCTTTCACCTGATTTAAGCACACCAGCCTGTGCGATCACGAGGTGTCGAAGGGATCAGGGATCAGGCATCATCAGAACAAAAACCTTGCCATAGTGAATAATGGGAATGTGGAGTGGAGACCCAAAGCCCATTAGTAGGCCACTGGAGATCCCCTTGCAGAGGGGTCTCAGGGAGGAGATGAGCCAGTCAGGGGGCGATGTAGCAACGATGAAAAATACAACTTTCCTCTAGTTCCTAAATGTTTCCTCCCTGCTCCCACTATCATGACACGAATTCTACCTTGCAAGTCTGGCTAGACCAGAGGATGTACACTGGTATAGATAGGAACTGGAAATATAGGGAATCCAGAGCAGATGAGCCCTACAGAACCAGTGGTGTCAGTGGCGATACAGGAAGGGTAGAGGGAGAGTGGGTAGGAAAGACGGAACCGATTACAAGGAACTATATGTGACCTCCTCCCTGGGGGACGAACAACAGAAAAGTGGGTGGGAGACATCGGACAGGGCAAGACATGACAAAATAACAATTTATAAATTATCAAGGGCTCATGAGGGAGGGGGGAGCAGAGAAGGAGGGGAAAATGAGGACCTAATGCCGGGGGCTTAAGTGGAGAGGAAATGTTTTGAGAATGATGAGGGCAATGAATGTACAAATTCACTTTACACAATTGATGCGTGTACGGATTGTGATAAGAGTTGTATGAGCGTATGGATTGGGATAACAGTTGTATGAGCCCCTAATAAAATGTTAAAAATAAAATAAAATAAAATAAAAAAAGGAAAAACAAAAAAACAAAAGAGTTGTATGAGCCCCTAAATAAAATGATTTAAAAAAAAAGTTTGGGTATACCACGGGCTTCTCATTACACCTCTGGCTTTGTTTCTTTGCTTTCTCTACCTTTGAAAGCAAGGGAGCTTATTGGCATTGTTTGTTAGCCTCTCTTTGAGTTTTAGAATTTGCTTCCTCTAGTGCTTTATCACCTTTAAACCTTTGGGGGCTACAGTTCCCCAAGGGTATAGAGACTTTGGCCATGAGGTTTTATATAGACTCGGAGGCTTCAGATAACACATCAGCCTCTGCTTCTTCAGTTGTTTTCTAAAATTTCATGACCTAAGTCATACTCATTCACAGAGACTTAAACTTGCTTTTCTAGATTTGAAAAGACACAAGACTTCTCACTAGATGGATAATCTTCTTTCTCTTCCTCCTGCAAAGGTTTTAAGACCATTTTCACTTGAGCCCACAGAGAACATGTCTCCACAGGGATATTCTCCCAATCTCTGTATGCTTTCTTTAAGTTTATACCTACTTCCTCCCAAGTATCTAGATCTAAATTTCCTTTCTCTGGTAACCATGGATTATACTTTTTCACCACTTGTAGAAACTTTGCATCTTTTCATTCCTTACTACTACCTTCTGTTTTTTGTTGTTGTTGTTGTTGTTGTTTTTTCAGTAAATGTGTGAGAATAATAGGATAAGTCTTAGGTTTACTTCTGTCTTGCCCCACAGTCCTCTTTAAAATATTATACTATTATTCTTATTCCTACTTATCTGCTAATCCCCACACTGGATCCTCACTTCACACAATTTCCCTGATTCACTCTACATTCTGGTGGGGTTGTACAATCGTTATATGGGGTATAACTCAAAAGAGTTCTTTTCCTATTGCCACGTGATGGGCGCCATTTGTAGGTGAAACCAGGCCACGCTCCCCCTGCCCACAACTAATCGCGGGTTTGGTAGACACAATCTTATGGTTATGATATGCAAAGATTATAGTAAAGTCACAGAGAATAATAGAGATAGGAGAGGGTAAAATAAAGAAGTCAGACACATTTCATGGTAGCATGATCACCTCACATGCTGTATCCTACAACTTTCTATCAAAATTAATGCAGACATATGTACAAAATCTCAAAAGACACATACAAAAAGAAGAAATGAAGATCATCAAGAGTCTTCCAACAAGAAAAGCCCAAGACTAGATGGCTTCATTGGGGTCTTTGACCCAGTATTCAGTGAAGAGCTGTCACCAACTCAATACAAAGTATTCCAGAATATAGAAAAGGAAAGCAAACTTTATGAAGCAAATATAGTGCTGACACCAGAACAAGGCAAAGGTGCCAAATACAGAAAACTTCAGACCAATATCACTCATAAACATAAGACATAAAAATTGTTAACAAAATTCTGACCAACAGAATGCAACAACATATGAAAAAAATAATGCACCGTGATCAAGTGGGATTATACCAACATGCAAGGATGGTTCAACATAAGAAAAGCAATCAACGTATCCCACTACATAAACAAGACAAAGAATAAGAATCACATGACCAGATCAAAAGAAGCAAAGAAGGCACCTGACAATATTCAACACATATATCTTATAAAAATACTCATCAAAATAAGAATAAAAGAGAAATTATTCAATAATGACCATATTGAAAAAAACACACCAAAATAATGGACAATATCGTGCAAAATGGGTAAAATCTGACAATTCCTCTTGGAGTGGGAACCAGACAAGGGAACCAGAACCCTGATCACCACTCTTATTCAACATTGAGCTGGAACTCTTAGCCAAAATAACTATTAGACAACAACAAAACAAAAATAATCAGAGAATACAATTGGGCAAAATAATTCTCACTATTTGCAGAAAATTTGATTTGATATTTAGAAAACCACAAAGACTACACAAAAAGATAAGATTGTTGGAAATACTTCAGGAATGTCATAAATAGGAGGACACAAGATTAACAAGCACAAATCAATTGGATTCCTGTGTACCAGGTTAGGGAGCGCTGAAAACAAATATTAAAAAAAATACAGTAGCCACACACAAGATTAAATACTGATAGGAATACACCTAACCAAAGAAACAAAAGACCCGTAAAAACAAAATTATTGGACAGTGGTTCTCAACCTTCCTAATGCAGCGACCCTTTAATACATTTCCTCATGTTGTGGTGAACCCCCAACCATAAAATCATTTTCATTGCTACTTCATAACTGTAATTTTGCTGCTGTTATGAATCGGTTGACCCCTGTGAAATCGAAAACCACTGCTATAGAACTATTACAAGAAATTAACACTATCACAAGAAACTAAAAGAACCTATACAAATGGAAGAATATCTTGTGTTCATGAACAGGGAGACAATATAAAAATATCAATACTACCCAAAGCAATCTATAAATATAAAGACATTATTATCTAAATCCCAGTTTTATTCTCTAAAGAAACAGAAAATATGTGGAAAGGGCAGAGGCCCAGAGTATGAAAGAACTCCTTAAGAACAAGGTAGGAGACCTTGCACGACTTGATCTAAAAACTTATTAGTCAAAACTTCCTAGTACTGGTACAATGACTGATACATAAACCAGTGAGATGGAATAGAAACCCTAGAAATAAAAGCATCCCCTTACAGGCAACTGATTTTCAAAAGGGCCAAAAAACTTAAATGGAAAAGAGATAATATCTTCAACAAATAGTGCTGGAAAAATTATATCTCCGTATACAGAAACCAACTCGAGATAGATTGGAAACCTAAATATAAATCCCAGAGCTTAAAAGATCATCAATGAGAAAATTGGTACAAACTTAAGTGCCCAAGTATAGGGGATATAGATACTACTAAATACAATAAAGTAAACACAATAGAAGACAAAATAGATGACAAGAAGCATTGTTAGGAACCACTGGCCTAGATGCTTTCAGTTCTCTTTTAGACACCTATCATCCCATGGATTTCTCTTCCTCCCAAAAGTATTCCCTTAGCATGTGGCTTGTGTACACTAGCAAATTATTTGCCTTTATAGAATATGAAAAGTTCCCCCACTATCATGACCCCAATTTTACCTTACAAATCCGGCTAGACCAGAGGACGTACACTGGTACAGACAGGAACCAAAAACACAGGGAATCCAGGACAGATAATCCCTCTAGGATAACTGGTGAGAGTAGTGATACCAGAGGGTGGAGGGAAGGTGTGGTAAAAAGGGGGAACCGATTATAAGGATCTACATATGACCTCCTCCCTGGGGGATGGATAACATGAAAGTGGGTGAGGGAAGACAATTGGACAGTGTAAGATATGACAAAATAATAATAACTTATAAAGTATCAAGGGTTCATGAGGAAGCGGGGAGTGGGGAAGGAGGGGGAAAAATGAGATGATATCAAGGGTCTAAATAGAAAGCGGATGTGTTGAGAATGATGAGGGCAACAAATGTATAAATGTGCTTGACATACAATGGATGTTATGTATGGATTGTGGTAAGAATTGTATTAACCCCCAATAAAATGATTAAAAAAGAATATGAAAAGTTAAGTGAAATGAAGGAGTTTATATATTACTAAAGTGACCACAGTCATCTCACTTGATTCACCAGATATTTTCAATCCTGTCCTTGTAAAGTATGTCTTTTTTTTGGATACTTTTATTGGGGGCTCTTACGTTTCTAATCACAATCCATACATTCATCCAGTGTGTCAAGCACATTTGCACATATGCTGCCACCATAATTTTCAAAGCATTCTCTTCCCACTTGAGCCCGATATCAGCTCCCCAGTTCTTCCCCCTCCCACTCCCACCCACCCTCCCTCACGAACCTCCATAAGTTATAGATTATTATTTCCATATCTTACATCATCCTCTGTCGCCCTTCACCCACTTTTCCATTATTCATCCCCTTGGGCGGGGGTTATAGATTGATCCCTGTGATTGATTTCCCCTTCCTCCCCCCACTCTTCCCTAATTCTCCTGGTATCTCTTCTTTCCTTGTTGGCCCTGAAGGGTTTATCTATCCTTGATTCCTTGTGTTGAGGGCTCTTGTCTGTAGCAGTGTGCATGCCCTGGTCTAATCCTATCTGTAAGGTGGAATTGCGGTCATGATAGTGGGGTGAAGGAAGCACCAAATAACTAAAGGAAAGTTGTATGTTTCATCAGTGCTATACTGCACCCTGACTGGTTCATCTCTTCCCTGTGACCCCTCTGTGAGAGGATGTCCAATTGTCTACAGATGGGCATTGGGTCTCCACTCCATGCTCCCCGGATCACCCCCACCATTCATCTTGGGTATGGTTTTGTTCTGGGTCCATTGTAAAGTATTTCCATCCTTACATTTTCTGTGCAAGTTAATAAAAAATGATTATGCATTTAGTAGGCCATCTGTAATCTAGCTGAGATTTGTTCCAGAAAAAAATGCCACACCAAGTACTTTAAAATCTATTCAAGTCCTTTATATTCAAATCATTTGTAATTTATTCAATTAATTTCAACTACCTCTTCTTATTTCATGACCATGCAATATCCTGATATAATAAATCCTCAAGCCTGTGTGACTTCACTTGTGCAATGCCTCTGCTATGAATGTTTTGCCTATCCTTTCTGTTTAGTAAAATAAAATGAATTTTTCAGAATGCAAACTCTGTTGACAACCTCCCTGAATCCTACCTAATGTTTTCCTGCTTGCCACACAGAAACTGCCCATCCTCCAAGAGAAATATCTGTACTAATTTGGCAAACCTTTATACATCCCATCTCTTACTGCCACTGAGTCATTTCCAACTCTTAGTGACTCTACAGGACTTCGTAGAACTGCCCCTGTGGATAGCTGAGACTGTAACTCTTTATAGGAGTAGAAAGCCTCATCAATATCCCTTGGAATCGCTAGTGGTTTCAAACTGCTGACCTTGCAGTTATTAGCCCAACCATAAAACACCAGGCCACCAAGGTTCCTTACCCACACTATATGAAGAATTGTTTTGTGTAGGTGACACTATGAGCACCTTGATAACACAGACTTGAGTTTAATAATCTTTATATCTGAGTATATATAACATTTTTAATATTTGCTGAAATAGAATGTATATTTAATAAAACTCACTTGTCATATAAGATCATGGCATCATTTTGTGCCTCCTGTCCATCATACTGGCCTTTTTTGGCAGCAAGCTGGGACTGGAAGTTGTCTGCTGCCAACCAGAACTGTAAGATATTCACAGCATCCTCTTTTTCCATGTACTAGGAAAGAAAAACAGAAAAAGAATATGAACAGCTATTTCTCATCATCTCTAATCAATAGCCCTAAGTATTAAAAGGCAAAGCCATAAACAAAAAGATCTGCCTATTTTGGTTAAGCCAATCAGCAACTTACTTAGTCATCTGATATTAAAAGGTCAAAACTATAGTCTAAAACTAAACTATTCTTTCGGGGGTAACAAAACACCATAAAGGTAGATGAAAACTCCAATAACTGAAGTACAAATTACATTGATGATGATGAATTAGTGGTTTCTCAATGGCAAACATACAGAGCAAATCAGAGAAGATATTTTATTATCTTTCCATGTATTCTTATTCACCTGAATGAATGCTAATTTAAATTTTTAGCAAAGAAAGAGGTGAAAAAACA
The DNA here is from genome assembly GCF_000313985.2 of Echinops telfairi. NCBI lineage: Eukaryota > Metazoa > Chordata > Mammalia > Afrosoricida > Tenrecidae > Echinops > Echinops telfairi. The sequence continues at coordinate 275,840 of NW_022103933.1, read as the reverse complement.
AATCAGTTGAACAAGTATATCCTAGGGAAGTGTCAATTTGCTTGTGAGACTGTCCTTATTGGCACTTAATAGTCATTTCAGAAACTCTGGTGGCACTGTGGTGGTAAAGAAATTGGCTGCTAACCTAAGGGTTGGTAGAATAAACCTGCCAGCTATATGGGAGAAAGATACGTTACAAATATTAACAGTCCTGTGAACCTTCAAGGGCAGTTATACATGTCCTCTAGGGTCACTATATGGAATTTACTGGATGGCCATCGCTTTGTTTCTTTAACAGGTTGTTAATACAATGGTTAGCTCATCTGCTAACTGAAAGGTTGGCATTTGTAACCTATCCAGTTCCCTTAAGAAAGACCTAGCATTCTGCTCCCATAAAGACCATTATTATTTGTTATTATTCCTAGGTGCTGCCAAGTAGTTGCCTTATTGCAACCTAATGTACAACTGAACAAAACAATGCCCAATCTTGTGCCATTCTCATAATCCTTCCTATGTCTCAGCTCATGTTGCAACCATCTGTGTGAACCCATCTCAATAATTTTGTTCCCCGATTGTATTAGTCTGGGTACTTTGGAGAAACAAATCCACGGCGACTCACGTATAAGAGAG
>NW_022103933.1:242662-274392 GCF_000313985.2 Echinops telfairi | reverse complement strand
AAAGGCGAGGCTTCACCACCCATTTATCCCTCCGCCTTTCAACCAGCACCACATGTGATTATCGGCCAGGCTGGCACAATTAACTAACTCACCGATCCTCTACGTTGCCAGGCACAATGTCCTTGTCCAGGGACTGGCCTTTCTTGCTAAGCTGTTGGAAATACATTAGACAAAATCTCTCTATCTTCCCTTCTAAGAAGCATTCTGATTGCACTTCTTATACATATGTTTTGCTCTTCTGAAAGTCCATGGTATATTTCATATTTTTGTCGGCATAGTAATTCAAATGTACCAAGTTTTCTTTGTTTATTGCTGTTTTTACATGTACATGAGACAATTGAAACAATACAGTTTGGATCAGGTACATCTTAGTACTTTGAACACAATAAAGAGATCTTTTGCAGCAGATTTACCTGATGCAATATGTTGTTTGATTTCCTGACTGCTGCAACTACGGGCACTGATTGTGGATCTGAGTAAAATAACATCCTTGAGAACTTCAATCTTTCCTCTATTTGTCATAGTGTTGTTTACTGGTATAATCTGTACTTTGGTTTTCATTATTAAATGCTTCAAGTCTTCTTCCCTATTAGCAAGTAATGTTTGTTATCTGCGTATTGTACCTTAATGAAACTTCCCCAAAACCTTCATATAGTCCAATTTTTCACAAATTATTTGCTCATCATATAGATTGACTAAAGAGGTGAAAGGCTACAATATGATACACTCCTTTGATTTAATACTGTTGTATTTTCTTGTTTACTTGAAACAACTGCCTCTTGGTCTCTGTATAGGTTCCGTATAAGTGTAAGCAAGCATTCTGTTATTGCTATTCCTTGCAAAGTTATCCATAATTTGTTATGATCCACATAGTCAAATCCCTTTGCATAGTCAATAAAACACTGGTAAATATCTTTCAGGTATTTTCTACTTTTAGCCTAGATTCATCTAAAATATCAATCCCTATCTACATCCTCTTTTGAATCTAGATTGCATTTCAGGCAGTTCCTTGTCAATGCTTTTGAATAACCTTCAGCAAAATTTTACTTGCAAGTACTATTAATGACATTGTTTAATACTTTCCACCTTCTGGGGGATTAACTTTCTTTGGAAAGGCACAAATATGGATCGCTTCTAGTAAGCTCCATCGCTGTTTTCCAAGTTTCTTTGCACAGGTTAAGTGAACACTTCTAGCATTGTATCATTTATTGAAACATTTCACCTGGTAATCTGTCAGTTTCAGAGCCTTTTCACCAATGCTTTCATAGCAGCTTGGGATTTTTGTTCCTTATCCTGAGTTCTTGATCCTATGAAATCTTCTGAAACAACTGAACATCAATGAATTGTTTTTTGGTAAAATGACACTGTGTATGTCTTCATTTCCTTTTGATTCTTCCTGCATCATTCACTATTTTACTCACATAATCATTCAATATTGCAACTTTAAGTTTGAATTATCTCTATGGTTCTTTTAGCTTAAGGATTACTGAGTATGTTCTTCCCTTTTAGTTTTCCATCTCAAAGTTTTACATATTTCCTTATGACACTTATTTTGTCGAGTGGTCCTTTTAACATTTTGGGTTTAGCTCTTTTACATGATCATTTCTTTTCTTTTCTCTAGCCACTGTACATTCGAGTAAATTTCCATCTTTTCTGACATCCATTTTAATCTATTTCTTTCCTATATTTTAATAACATTTTGTTTACTTTATGGATGCTGCCCTTGATATTATCCTTCAACTCATCTAGTTTTCAGTATGTCAAAGACCATCTCAAGATCTGCTTCAACTTCAACTTGCACGTGAGTACCTCAGAGTCTGTTGTGCAGTCAGTGAATAAGGATATTGAACTTCTCCATCATATTTCCCCACAAATTAATAGATTTGCTTCCCACAGATCTTTAATCTGTTAAAAATAGATACTTTAAAAAAATCATTTACTGGGGATCGTAAAGGTCTTATAACAATCGAAATACCCATTGTGTGAAGCACATTTATACATATGTTGCCATCATCCTTTTCGAAACATTTTCTTTCTACTTGAGCCCTTGGTAATCAGCTCACTTTCCCCCTCCGGCCCCCATCCTCCCACCCTCATGAATTCTAGATAAATTATAAATTATTGTTTTCTTTTTTTTAATAATTTTATTGGAGGCTCATACTACTCTCATCACAATCCATTCATACATCCATTGTATGTCAAGCGCATTTGTACATTTGTTGCCCTCATCATTCTCAAAACATCCACTTTCTACTTAAGCCCTTGGTATCAGCTCATTTTCTCCCTCTCTCCCCACTCCCCCTCCTATTATTATTTTCTTATCTTAGACTGCCTACTGTCTACCTTCACCTATGTTTCCACTGTTACTTGGGAGGTGGGGAGTGGGAGGGTGGGATATGTCAAACATTGCAATTGGTTCCCTCTTTCTCCCCCCACTTTCCCCCTACCCTCATGGTACCACTACTCCTATTATTGCTCCTATTATTGTTCCTGAGGTGTTTAACTGTGCTGGATTCCCTGTGTCTAGAGGTCGTATCTGTACCAGTGTACATGTTCTGGTCTAACCGGATTTGTAGGGTAGAACTGGGGTCATGATAATGGGGGGTGGGAGAGGAAGCACTAAAGAACTGGAAGAAAGTTGTATGTTTTGTCGGTGTTATACTGTACCCTGGCTGATTTGTCCCTCCCTTGTGGCCCTTCTGTGAGGGGATATCCAACTGTTTACACAGGGGCTTTGGGTCGCACTCAACTCCCCTCATTCACATTGATATGATTGTTTGTTTTGGGTCTTATGATGCCTGATATCTGATCCTGTCGACACCTCGTGACCACACAGGCTGGTGTGCTTCTTCCATGTGGGCTTGATTGCATCCCAGCTAGATGGCCGCTTGTTTATCTTCAAGCTTTTAAGACCCCCAATGCTATATCTTTTAAGAGCCGGGCACCATCAGCTTTCTTCACATTTATTTATGCACCCATTTTGACTTCAACAATCATGTTGGGAAAATGAGCATCACAGAATGCCAGGTATTAGGCATAAGTATTAGAACAAAGTATTCGTGCATTGAGGAAATACTTCAGTAGAGGCCCAATGTCTGTCTGCTACCTTAACATTTAACATATAATATATGGACATAGATCTATGTAGCTATTGTTATATGTAATTACATTTACATATGTACATGCCTGTATTTACACCCCTATAACTGTCCTTTGCCTCCTACTTCTTTCCTCTTTTTCCTTTCACTTTCCTCTTGTCCCAGTATCATATGCGACCTTCATTCAGCTTTCAGTAATTCCTCTCGACTACACTGCATTTGATCCAACCCACCAGGCAGTCTATGCCCCCCTCGCCATCAATTGTAGATCATTTGTTGTTCCCTTCTCCCTGGGTTTGTTGGCTCCCTGCTTCCTTCCCCCCACCTCACGCTCTCCCATGTCCCCCGGAACTATGGGTATCATTATTTTCTCCTTGGGATTGTTTATCCTGCCTATCTTATATAGCTATATATGAAAAGAAAAAAGTATTTACAATAAATAAATTTTAGTTTTGTAACATTCTACAATGTAATCTATGCAGTCATTTACATCATCAAGCACATATTTTCCTAAAACTGTTCCCTCTCTAATTTTTTTAAAGTAATTTTATTTTTTATTTTATTATTAGGGGCTCATACAACTCTTAACACAATCCATACATACATCAATTGTGTAAATCACATTTGTACATTCATTGCTCCTTCTCTAATTTTTACATGCAAATCACTAGTAATTATCAATGCATCTTGATTGCACATTTGTTCAATTTCAAATAGAAGAAACTGATTGATAAAAATCTTCAATTTCCTCAATATTGGCACTCACTGACATCAAGTCAATGCTGACTCATAGCAACCTCTTGTGAGTTTCCAAGAATGTAACTATTCATGGGAATAGAAGGCCCAGACTTTCTCCATAGGAGCTGCTAGTGGTTTCAAACTGTCAACCATGTGGATAACAGCCCAATTTGTAACCACTACACCAAAGCGGTTTGGTATATAAATAATCGTCATATTAACTGACCTGCCCTGTAGGCTTATGAATATTATGCCATCAATCACAGTGCTCTACTTCATGAGAAGTCTTGAAATATGACTGTGCATGATGAATATGACAACAATCCACTTAAATTTATCATCACAGGCATACTAAGCCAAATAACTGACTGACTCATAATGGTCAATACTTGTCCATTTCAGTTCACCAATTAATTCCCAGGATATTGATCTTTTTATGTTCCACTTAATTTCTGACAACTTCCAATTTTCCTAGATTCATAATTCGTACAATTCATGTTCAGATTATTAATAGATGTTTGCAGTTGTTTTTTCTCAATTTGAGTTGTGCCACAAAGCAAATGAAAGTTCTGAAAGCTTTACCCCATCTAGAACACTATGGTTGACTCTACTTAGAGGAGATAATGTTTTGAATGCCTGCTAACCTGAGGAGCTCATTTTCTAGTACAAAGTAAATATTCCAGTATAGTCATGAACTTTTTACTGGACATTTTTTCAGAAATAGATCACCAGGTTCTTGTTCCTACTCTTTCTTCATTTAGAAGCTCCATTGACACCTGTTTACAATGGGTGACTTGCTGGTATTTGAGATGACAAGGAACCTGATATAGTCATTGCTTGTTATAAATGTTTCACTGGGCAATCCTACTAAGCAAGTAAGTAAAGTAAAACTGCGAAAAGTAGAAAAAATCTTATTACTTTTCTTTCTCTCTTCCAATACCCACTCTGTAAATATTTGTAAAGTGAAATCAAGAATCTAACTTCTGACATTTTAAAATAGCTCCAAATATTTTAAAAAAACATGCGTTTTCATGTAAGCAATAGGTTAAGTACTTTTGAGTGCAACGAATTACTTAATATGGCTCTTCTAGTCATATATTTGTTAACTCTCACCAAACAAGTGGGTGGGACTAGGGAAAATGCTGACAGGATTATATGATTTCCTTGTGAGGATTTTCTAACAGGGTTAATTTTGACTGTAAAAACATGGAACTATAACATGGAGAATGATCAAATTTACCACCTGGTGGTATAAAATGAACCAATTTAGAAGCTAGAAGAGGGATCTCACTGCTAGTAAGAAAAAGATCGAAGAATGGTGTGTCTTTGGACACTGAGGTCTCTCTGTACATCAAACCTCCTTGATTCAGGGGTAGAGTGTTGTGTCAAAAAAGAAAAGCTGCAAAGCCAGACAACAAGAGAGAGTAGTGGTTTCCAAATCCACAGAATAATGAAAGCCGAGTATCTTCCAGTAGTGATTGCATAGTGAGTTGCCTACAGGCATTTAATTGAAGAAGTTAGGTCTGCAGACCCAGAGGTAGAACTGAACACCCTTGTACTGACACTTGTGGTAGAATAAGGTGCCATTAAGTTATTTATCGGTAGTGCTAAAAGAGTTTGTAATGCTGCCCAAGCAAAATTGGCTGAATTTTGCCCAATCCAATTGGCTAAAGGTAAGATAGAGAGACCTGCCTGTGGGCATAGCAGAGAACATGTATCTTGATCAAAGAATTATATCCTGAACATTTCTGATCCTGAATTGTAACCTGTTATACTACATAATAAAATTTATAATTGAGGGTATTCCTGTGAGTTCACTATGGTCAATGCAAGAATAATCCAACCTACCTGAGAAGTAGAGTGCAGTGGGAGGTGCAGGCTAATATCAGAATTGGTAAAGAAGGTTGGCAGGTAAAGGTATATCTGATCTCCACCAGGAAGGCATCAGTCATAGATTGACACTAATGGTGATTCGCCTTCTGCTCACTGGTGACGTCAGAGAAGATTACACACTTGCAGTTCCACCTCTTCATGCTTAATTCACAAACCTTTTTTTCAAACTTATAGTAATTTTATATTGAATTTCATTTTTTCTATAATTTGTTAAGATAATAAAGTGCTCTTAAAAAAATAAATAAAGTGCTCTTGTCATTAAATACTGCTTAAAGCAATAATAAAATTATTAAAAGTCAATTTATATTTTTGGAGATGATTTCTGTGTTCGAATGTTATTTTCTAGAAAGGAGGAAAAGGTGGTCTATTTGGTGGTCCACTTCTGAAAAAATTATCCATCGAAACACTTAAGAATAGTCATAAAGCATTATGTACTATAGGTCTGTTAGAGGAGTCCATCAGGTAGCAAGGGATTCAAAATCTGATTGGGGGAAGTACTGCCTCTGAAATGCAGAGTCCACCTTAATGATGTATTTGGAACCAACCTTTTGAGACCTTAATTTACTGATGAGGCACAACTCAAAATGAGAACAGTGGTAAATATTGATTAATAACCAGAATGTGGAATGCAGAAAGTATAAATCTAAAGAAATTAAAAGCTGTCAAAAATGAAATGGAATACAAGATTGTTATGCTAGGGATTTTTTTTAAAATCAATTTATTGGGGCTCATACAATTCATCACAATACATAGATCAATTGTGTAGAGCACATCTATACATTTGTTGCCCTCATCATTCCCAAAATTCGCTTGCCTCTTGGGTTCCCGGAATCAGCTCATTTTCCTATTTTCCCCCCTCCCCTTCCCTTCCTCTGCACCCCTCCCCCATGCACCCTTGATAATTTATAAATTATTATTATATCTTATATTACACTGCCCGGCATCTCCCTTCACCTACCCCTCTGTTGCCCATCCCCCAGAGAGGAGGTTATATGTAGCTCTCTGTGATCAATTCCCCCTTTATACACCCCCCTTCCCTCCTGGTATCGCCACTGTCACACCTGGTCCTGAGTGGTTCATCTGTCCTAGATTCCCTGCGTTTCCAATTCCCATCTGTACCGTTGTGCATCATCTGGTCTAGCCAGATCTGCAAGGCAGAATTGGGGTCCTGGTAGTTGGGGGGAGGAAGCGTTTAAGAACTAGAGGAAGGTTGTGGGTTTCATTATTGTTATACTGAACCCTAAGTGACTCATCTCCCCACTACCCCGTAAGCTATTATGGACCCATGAGGAAATGGCATGTGGGATCCCATTTGACCTTCTTTAGCTACATAAGAGAGGAGTATACAATTCCATATCTGCCCAAGGAACTCTCTATGAGGCATAAGTTAGGCATGCGTCCACCTGCCAACCATCTTTACCCTATCTGCCACCAACTTTTCTACCATGTTGCTCTATTTCTCTACTCAGTTTAATAATCCGTGGAAATAGAAGCACAGAACTCATAGGCAATACTCATGATTATGGGGTTTATTACTAAAGCTAACAAAACAGAAAAAGAATAAAGGTGCAGGCCTTTTGTTTACAGTGTCCCTTCTTAGTCATGTCGACAGAGATGTCTCTCTCTAGTCCTCAGTCAAAGAGACTCTTGGCCTCTGCCATGCTTTGGCATGTGTTACAAAACTTATTGTTGATAACTGTCTAAAGGGCATCCCAATCTGCAAGTCAGCCTCCTGCCCAACAGCACTCTGCTTTACTCTTTGTGTGGGCCTGGAAATCTGCAGCTTCTCCTAATTTCAGTCTAGAGGCTTCTGATGCCTTTGGTGCCATAGCCATCTGAACAAGGATCTTGCATGCAGTCTGTCAATAGCTCTTCTTCCTTAATGTTCCTATTTTGAGATAGCTCACTTTCTACCCAGAGGAATATCAAAACTGCTTATTGCCCTTGTTAGGGTCTTCTATACCTCATTTGCAGGATCACATCTAATTACCTGGTGGGAATTATTAAGTCTACATATATGAGAGCCATACCAATTAATATCATTGACCATCACTGGTATTGGACATTTTGAATTAGAAAATAATATGGTTTACTCTACCAGAAATGACAAATTCAAGATAAAAGGTGCTGTGTTGTCAAAAAAGAAAAAGTCAAGATCTTAAAGTACAATATTGTCTGTGAAAAGGTAATATATCTATATGCTTACACAGAAGACTAGTTAATACAATTATTATGCAAATGTATGCCCAAAACAAAGAGGAAGGATCAGTAGTTGGAAAACATGGCTTTGATGACAGAAACAATGCTGTAGATAGCATGATAGAGTTTTGCAGGGCCAATGATTTCTTCATTACAAATACAACCGCTCAACAACATGAACAGTGATGACTATATACATAGGCCTTGCCAGACAGAATACCAAGGAATCAAATTGACTTTATCTGTGGAAAGAGATGATGGAGTAGTTCAATATTATCAAGTTAAACAAGGCCAGGGTCTATATACAGAACAGATCATCAATTTTTTACATGCAAGTTAATTTAAAGATGTCAAAACTTGAAGTCCACAATAGTAAAAATATTACCTTGAATATATCCCACCTGAATTTAGAAACTATTTCAAGGACATATTGATTTACTAAACACTAATGATCGAAAAATGGATGAATTGTGGGATGACATCAGGAATGACATACATGAAGAATGTAAAAAGTCATTAGAAAGATAGGAAAAAAAGAATAGATCAAAATGAGTGTAAGGCGAGACTCAGAAACTTTCTCTAGAATGTAGAGCAGATAAAACAAATGAAAGAAATGATGAAGTAAAAGAGAAGAACCCAAAATTTACTAAGGCAACTCAAGAAGACGTGAAGCACTACAAGAAAATGTGTAAAAGACCTGGAATTTGAACACCAAATGGGGAAAAAAAACCACTCAGCTTATCTCAATCTTTATGATCTGAAAAAAAATTTCCAGACTCGAGTTGTAATACTAATGAATTCTGTGGGCAAAACAGAAAACAGAAGAAATACAGTCACTGTGCCAAAAAGAACTAGTAAACATTTAACCATTGTAGCAACAAGACGGATTCACAATGGCTACAACAATGAACTCATTACATAAGACCAAGACTAGGCAGTGTTTCTTTCCATTGTACATAGGGTTGCTATGAGTCAGAACTGACTTGATGGTACTGAACAACAATAGCAGCAGCAGCAGTATATGAACAAGAAATGCTGGTCTTGAAGAAAGAAGTCCAGGCTGCACTGAAGTTATTAGTGAAAAATAAAGCTACAGGAATTGATGAGATACCAATTGAAATGTTTCAACTAATCGAGTGCTTACAGCACTCACTAGTTCATCTCAAGATATTTGGAAGATAGCTACTAGCAAATGACTATAAGTGATGCATATTTTAGCCCATTACCAAAGAAAGTAACCCAATGGAATCAGGGAATTATCAAATACTATCACTATTATCATATGTAAGAACAATTTTGCTAAAGAGATCTGATTTAAAACAGTTGTAGCACTACATGGGCAGGCAGCTGCCAGAAATTCAAGCTGAATTTAGAAGAGGATATGGAATGAGAGGTACTATTTATATACGATGAATTTCAGCTATAAATGAAAAGACTACCAAAAATACAGAGGTTTACTTAGCCCAATATTAATCAAAGTACTAGAAATATAAAATTTAGTTAGTTAAAATTCCAAAATGTAATAGCACCCTCCAGTGCTAAAAATTCATCTTAAATTTAATCAGTAGGGATATTCTAACTCAGGAAGGAGGCAAGAAATGCCATTTAGATAAACAGTGGAGCATGAGTCCTCAAGGAATGGCAGTCTGACAACCCTGCAGAAGTGTAGGTATTAACTGATGGCCTGATAACCCCCAGAAGAACAGTTTCCTGTGAAGCCTGCTTCTTTTGCCACACTGCTTGTGGTCAATGCAAGACCTGTTTTTTGACACACAGTTTAAAGTATAAAAGTTGTTTGATTTTAATTGAACTTTTGAAGCAGTTTAGAGATAGTAAATTCCACTGTTTCCTACTGTCTTATTACTTATTCCCACTGTCTTATTACTTATTACTTGCAGAAATAAACTTATATGTTTCTCAAATCAACCTAGCCTCTCTCTTTGGCTGAAACAGTGACAAGTAATCTTGGACCCATGTTTTCTGGCATCACTAATGCTTCATTGACTATGTAAAAGTATTCTACTATAAATAACATTGTGATTAATTGGGATTCCAGATACTTAGCAGTGCCCAAACAACGTGAACATAACCCATGAGGCAGTTGTTTGAACAGAACAAGGTGATAGTGTACACTTGAAAATCAAGAAAGGTGTGGGTTGGAGTTGAATCCTCTCATCATATTTATTCAATTATTATGCTGAGCAAATAATACAAGAAGCTGGATTACAGGAAATATTTAGTATGAGGATTAAATGAAGCTTTATTAAACTTTGAGAACACAATTTTGCTTGTTGAAAGCAAAGAAGACTAAATGACTACAAACTTCAGACTTCAGTATGGATTACAATATAAACAGGAAAATAAATCTTCATGATGAATAAATAGACAAACCTCATGATAAAAGGAGAAAAGATATAAATGTTCAAGTATTTCCTTTTGCTTAGATCCAAAATCAACGCTCACAGAAAGAGACATCAAGAAATCAAATAACAAAGTGCACCTGGAAAATCTGCTGTAAAAGATCTCTTTAAAGTATTAAAAATCAAAGCTGTTCCTTAGAGCACTAAGGTATGTCTGATGAATATTTTCAATTTCCTCATATGAATGTGAAAGGTGGACAATGAATACGGAAGACTGAAGAAGAATTAATTCCTTTAGATTATGGTGTTGGCAAAGCACAATGAAAGTACCAAAGACTGCCAGAAGTACAAACAAATCTGTCTTAGAGAAAGTACAACCAGAAAGCTCCTTAAAAGTGAAGGTGCATAAGCAAATGTGGCGAAGAAAGCTGATGGTGCCCGGCTATCAAAAAGTATAGCGTCTGGGGTCTTAAAGGCTTGAAGGTAATCAAGGGGCCATCAAGCTCAGAAGCAACAAAGCTCACATGGAAGAAGCACACCAGCCTATGCAACCACGAGGTGTGGAAGTGATCAGGTATAAGGCAACATCAGAACAAAAAGTCTTACCATAGTGAATGATGGGGGGAGTGCGGAGTGGAGACCCAAAGTCCATTAGTAGACCAGTGGAGATCCCCTTGCAGAGGGGTCTCGGGGAGGAGATGAGCCAGTCAGGGGGTGATGTAGCAACGATGAAAAATACAACTTTCCTCTAGTTCCTAAATGTTTCCTCCCTGCTCCAACTACCATGACTCGAATTCTACCTTGCAAGTCTGGCTAGACCAGAGGATGTACACTGGTACAGATAGGAACTGAAAATACAGGGAATCCAGGACGGATGAGCCCTACAGAACCAGTGGTGTGAGTGGCGAAACAGGGAGGGTAGAGGGAGAGTGGATAGGAAAGAGGGAACCGATTACAAGGAACTATATGTGACCTCCTCCCTGGGAGACGGACAACAGAAAAGTGGGTGAAGGGAGACATCGGACAGGACAAGATATGACAAAATAACAATTTATAAACTATCGAGGGCTCATGAGGGAGGGGGGAGCGAGGAGGGAGGGGAAAAATGAGGACCTAATGCCGGGGGTTTAAGTCGGGAGGAATTGCTTTGAGAATGATGAGGGCAATGAATGTACAAATGTGTTTTACACAATTGATGTGTGTATGGATTGTGATAAGAGTTGTATGAGCCTCTAATAAAATGATTTAAAACAATAATAATAAAAAAACAGTGAAGGTGGTGAGACTTTGTCTCACCTACTTTGAAAATTATCAAGGGAAACTAGTTTCTGGAAAGGACATCATACTAGAGGGTAAGAGAAAAAGAGGAAGACTCTCAATAAGATAGACTTGACACAATGGCTACAACAATGGACTCAAACATAACAAGTGTTGTGAGGATGGTGCAGGATGGTGTAGTGTTTCGCTTTGCAGTAATAAGGTTGCTATGAATCAGATCTGATTTGATGGGCACTAACATCGCTACAATGTTATTTTCTCTATATATAAGGTCCCAGAATTTGTATTTTAGAATATGGAATGCCCTAAAAAATTCTAAAATAAAAAATATTTTACCTCAGAGAAATAAAAGAGGGCTGATTCACAGAACAGAATGTCAGCCAGGTAAACAGTTCCACTGGTCAGCACTTCAATCTGGTATTTACAGAAATGATGACTTCGCAGAAAATCACTAAAGTGCCTGCACATGGAGAAAAAGGGCAATTTTCAGAAAATGACCAAGAAAAGAAGAACTTTAACAGAAAAAAACTCCTTCTATGCATTGTACCTTAAAGTTCTAGATCAGCACAACCTTATTTCCTATCATGTCATATCTTATCCCGCTATCTGTATGCAATCTATCCTACCTATTAATTACTTTGTAGCTCTGGGTTGCTATTTACACATTACCTTGTATTATAGTAACCAAAAAATATGCCCTATTTATCTTACAAGGCTGTAACTTCCTGCAAGGCAGTTAACATGTCAAACTATAAATTACACAAAGCACTCTTCATTAATGTGAAGAATACATAGAAGTTTTCAAGTGAGTGCAGGAGTAATTAATTAGGAAATAAAAATCTGGAGGAATTTTAACAATTCTATGTGGAAAATACATATTAAATTTAGCACATGCACTAACTGAATATTATTAACATTTCCTCAAAAAGAAAACCAATTTTGATAGCAGAGAGTGAGTTAGACTGCTATTAATCAAACAATCAAAATTATATTAATCAATATAATGATTTAAGATTTAGCTGTTGGAAATCCAAAATGTAATGGCCCCTCCCTTGCAGTAAAATTTAATTTTAAGCTTAATTAGTATGGATGTTCTATCTCAAGAAGGCAGTATGCAAGGCCATTCTAAGAAGGAGCCAAGCACAAAGCATCCCCCATTTGGATAAGCAATAGAGTATGAGAGGTCAGGGGATGGCAGTCTGGTGACCAATGGAGAATTGTAGGTATCAACGCTTTCCTTCCTTTGATCATTGTAAAACTTATTTTGGGGCACAAAGTGTGTAGTATATAACTTGCTTGATTTTCACTAGATTTTTTAAAGCAGTTTGGGGGTAGCAAATCCCACTCTTTCCTTCTGTTTCATTCTTGCAGAAATAAGCTTAAAAAGAGTTTCCTGAATAAACCTGGTCTGTCTTTGGCTGAAACTGTGACAAGAAATCCCGGACCCTTGTTCACAACAATAGTTTTGGTTTTAATAGAGTTTACATAATGCATGTGAGTGTGTGTGTGTGTGTGTGTGTGTGTGTGTGTGTGTGTGTGTGTTAGGAACCCTGGTAGTGCAGTGGTTATACATAGGGCTGCAGTTTGAAACACCAGTAGCTCCTCAGAAGAAAAACTGGATTTTCTACTCTGTCAGGAGCTACAGTCTCTGATCCACAGGGCGGTCACTATGAGTCATCATTGACTCAATGGAAGTGAGTTTGGTTTTGGAGGCTTATGTGTATGTATATGTATGTACACATAGATATAAATATATAAAGGATAGAAATAATTACATATGTCTAAACTAAGATGTGTTAGAGTATGCTTATGTGATCCTTAAATACTGAAACTATTTAAATTAACAAAGGTAATTTGTCTTTAGTTAAATGAAGTATATTCCTAATACTAAACCCAATTCTCAAAAATGAAAAATTTAAAGTTTGAAGTTAACTCACTCTTGCTCCATTGCACTAAAGACTATGGACTGTGCAGAAACAAAACAGTTGGGATTCACCTGTCCATCTTCTCCACAAATTTTTGCTGTAAAAGAAATGGTAGCTAGTTAAATTTCTAGAAAATTCAAGCTATACACATTTGTGAATCAAACAAGGAAGTAATATTAAAGGCATTAAAATATATATACACACACCCTACATATATACACATATGAAAAGAGTATTCTGATAACATCTTTCTGAACATAGTAAGGGGACCCAAAAAGTTTATACAAAACTTCCATTATCTTTCAATTCCATTTTTCCATAAACCTTATATATTCCACTCGCGTAAACAGTTACAATCTTGGAAACTCACAGAGGTAGTTCTACTTTGTCATATAGAACTGAAATAAGTTGGCATCGACTCAATGGCAGTGAGTTTGGGTTTGGGTTTACAAACCCAAAGCAAAAATTAAGATATTTCAACCATCATAAAATTAATTTCTATACATTAAAACAACTTCCTCTACCCCCTGCAAAAAACAAATGTGAGTGGGGTCTGTAGCATGTATGACAATTAAGACGCTACTATCGTTATTAACATAATAATCAATTTTAGACTGCAGAAGTTACTAGAAATCTCCAGCTTCTTCACCTTTGTCTTTATTGATTGATATGTAAATTTAGCTACCTGTATTAACTGGTCTTATAGTTTCACTAGGCATGTTTTTCAGAAGTGAATAGTCAGGCCATCCTTTCATCTGTGTTATTCTGGAAGTTCTGCTGAATCCTATCTACCAGAGTGACCCTGCAGGTATCTGAATATTGGCACAACTTCCAGCATCAAAGCAGCATGCAAAACCACCACCACAGTATGACAAACAGCCAGGCATACAATGGCATACCATTTTTCTGAAGGGCAATTTGAAACTTTCTAAGCCTTGGGCTGTGTGATCCACAAGGTCAGAAGTTTGAAACCATCAGCCTCTCCTCACTTTGGATGTGGGAAACTGAACAGGAAGAGAATATATACAGCCAAATTCTCTACGTGCACAATTAAGAGTCTGGAAGGCTGACTCTCATGAAGGATAGAGAAAGGTCTCACATATTTGTGAGTAGAAATGACTCCCAGACATATTCTCCAGACTAAAAATCATCCCTACAATATCCCCCCACTATAGTGCTAATTTAAAGAAGTCTCTTGCGAGCCCATGGCTGCTCTTTATTTAACCAAAAGCTACCTATCTCTGACAGCAAACAACTTCTATTGTCCATCTGGTTCAAAGGTCAGTCTTCTGATCTCTGCCTCCAATACTGGTCATGGGTTACTCTGTGGGATACAAAAAAAGGCTTTTCCCTAATTTATCTCTCCGCAATATATGCCAAACCTAAGATGCTGCTTGACAGCACATGGTGGGAGGTCAGATGCTTGGAAATATTCTCCCTAAAATCAACAATTCAGCGCAATCAGACTTTATTGTCTGTCCTGCTATAGGTGGGGCTCACTCCCTGCTGTTAAGGACAGTGGCTTGCTTTCCTGGTGGAGAGCTCAGAATAAGTCAAGCCAGCAGCTCAAGGACCATCAAGGTTAGGCTGCCATCATGAATCTAGGATCTGCCCATCTTGGCACATGTGTACCCCTAATTCTCCCTCTTCCTATTGCGTGCACACCCCTAGATAGTCCCCCTCCCATTGCTGTATTGCCTATGATACTACCCCTTCCTGTGATGTATGCCATTACCTGTAATTAGGGGGCTTGCACACCCCCAAGTGTGGGATTATAAAGACACTTTTCCCCAGCTTTGTCTCTCCCAAAGATATGCCAAATATTAGAGGCTGTTTGCCAGCACTTGGTGGGAGGTCAGATGCTTAGAGATATTCTCCCTAAAGGCATCTGGTGGTGGGTTCTGTAGGTGGGGTTCACACCATGGTTTCCATGAAGAGCCAGAGAACAGGTCATACTTGCTTGGTGACATCCAAAGTTAGGCTGTCATCCTGAATCTAGGATCTACCCATCTTGTCACATGTGTGCCCCAATCCCTCCCCTTCCTATTGCATAGATACCTCTAGACTGTCCCCCTTTCATTACTGTATAACCTATAGTGCAACCCCTTTCTGTGAGGTATGTCTTCCCCTGTAATTAGGGAGCTTGCACGTTCCCAGAGAATATATAAGCTGTGGTTATCAATAATGCTCCCTCTCTCCACGTGGGCCACCAAGTGACACTGATGTGAGCATGCAACCATGAAATGTCTGACTCTATTATTTCAATCTCCCTTCTATCTCTCATGTTCTCTATGACTTTATTATAATCTTTATATATCCTAACCATACAATTGTGCCTATCAAACCCACAATTAGTTGTGGGGGCTAGCCTTTCCCCCATACCCAAGTATATATAAGCCTTGGTTAGAAATAAATCCACACCCCCTGCTGCTGAGACCATGGCCGTCCAGGAGGGGGAGCATGCTACCATAAAATGTGTCTGACTCCTTTATTTTACTCTCTCCTATCTCTCTTAATCTCTATGATTTTAATTTGATCTTTATATATTATCCCAGTACAGTTGCGCCTATGGACCAGTGATTGTTGTCAAGGGCTGGATGAGCTCAGGGATATATCTAAGGTTAGGACACTGCCCACCTTGCTATGTTATGTGTGATTGACGGGACTTGCATGCCCCAAGACCATTTATGCCTGTTGGAAAACACATATGAGCTCACTCTCTTGTTTCTTACTTCTGGAAAGGTGAGCCCTTTCACTCTTTGTCTTTCTCTTTATTTTCCCCCAATTACACAGCTGCTCCTCATAACCCTTTCAGTTGTGAGGCTGGAACTGTTTGGGCCGGGTCCAAACTAGGCAGCCCTGTTTGGACTAAGCTGAAGCCGGTCCAGGACCTGCACCTGCTTCCCTACACATCTCAAAGGTCAACAGCAGATGACACCAGAAAAGATAAATGCCAGATAAGATAACCAGTGAAATCAGATGCTCTGGGTTCAGAGAAAGCCTCAAGGAGTTGACAAGCAATTCTCCGGAGTTTCCAGAACCCATATGCTAATTGCCATACATTCCTCAACACCCCTTTAAAAACCCACACCCCCAGCTGCTGAGCATGACTTCCCTGACCTGTTGGCCTAGGTCATGGAACCTCGATCGGGAGCTCCCCCTAATAAAGTTATTTCTGTTTCTGCTCTCCCTTGTCCTGTCAGTTATGTCTGTCTGTCTCCCTGTACCTCAGTTTCACTTTTACATTTGGTGCCTGAAGCCCAGGAGGGGTAGTGACACGGGCTCCGTGCCTTCTCAGCCCTGCTTAGGCTGGGAAGTATCCCACCCCTACTCTCTGCTCGAACCTCCGGAGCCTGTCTGAACAAGTGACTTCTGGTCAGTATCTCTCTGTGTACGTTCATTCTGTCTCGTTTGTCGCTCCGGACACTGAGGACCAGCAAACTCATACGGGAACTTAGGGGTTGGTGGGAGGCTAACTAGCTTAAAGCCCTGAAAAACAAGTACGCAAGAAAGCTGAACGTGGTGCCGCCGCAGGGGTTTATTCTGCAACCCTAGTACCAAGAGGAGCTGGAAATAACTGCCTTTCCCCAAAAGGGGTGTGACGATAAGGCCAGTTTCTCATGTCCATCTTTTCTCATGTGGCCACCAGCCTTTAGTCTCTGTGTTTACCTCCTGGGATTCCTGCTAATAACAGACTCCTAGTACTAGTCCTAACAGTCACTGCACCTTCTGACAGCACTGGAATGCAGAGGGTGTGTCTGAGCCTTTTCTACTTGTGTGTTTTGCATTTGTAGCTCTACAGTGCTTTCTCTAAAATGTTCTGCTTCGCCTTCCTCTCATCCTGAACGAAGGCCTGACCAACCTCCATTTTTACCTGCCATAAAGCCAGGTCCCCCTCTCCCTCCTCTGCTTCCATCGTCTCTCTCTCTGATCCGAAGCCCCTGTCTGCTGGTTAATGCCGTAGGCCTGACCCAGGGAACCTTACTGTTCCGGAGAGTCCAGGACTATCCCACTGGGACACTAGTTCTAATCAGGACGCCTCTCAGGGTTACCGGGCCACCTCCTGACTGACGGGTGTGAACAGGGACCAGGGGACGCCCTTCTCCTCTGTCCATACGCCCTGAAGTTTAAGACACAATGGGAAGTCTTCTGTCCCAACCCCCTAAGGGTAGACCTTTGGGGTGCCTACTGCCAACCTTACTGAATTGGGTTTGGTTCCTGATCTCTGTCCTAAACACCTGGTCTTTTTCTGTAACCAAGTTTGGCCTCAATACCAATTGGACACATAATCAGAAGTCCTATATGTTCAGGTCTTTTTCTTTCTTTGCTCCCGTCCCTCTCTACTACCTGTCACCCTGATCAAGTTCTATTAGCCAAACACACTCTAAATCAGGTACCTGGCAGTACTCCCCTTCCGTCCTTCTCCGGACCCCCTGAGTCGTCTGCACCCCCAGTAAGGCGTCCTCCATATTCTGGGTACTCCTCACCATCACCTTCCTCTGCTAACCCCTCAACTCCCAAAGGCTGAGGCAACCGTGTCTCTGACACCTGTCCCCTCTTCCCCAGAGCCAGACCCTTCAGACTACCTGAAGTCTCAGTCTCTCTTTCTCTCCCACCTCCCGGACTTCCTCCCTGCTCAGGCTCCTCTAAGCCAACACCTGCAGCATCTGACAGACCTCTCCCAGAAAGGGAAGCAGCACACAAATCCATGGTCACCGCCCTGAGACTGGCAGGAGGGAGGGGTCAGAAAGCTCTGTGAAGTAAGGACTTTAATCGCCCGCTGCACTTTTGATTTCAATATCCTCTGAAATCTCGACAATTTCTGCCAGTAAACTCACAAATAGTCTTAGATTCTCTAGGTCCAGGCTTCCTTTTCTCTGCACTCCTGTCCCTTTCTCTGTATTTCCTGATTACCTTCCCAAGTCCTCTTGACTAAAGAAAATTCCTCCTCTTCTCCTGCTTCTGTTCCCCCTCTGGTGTCTACCTTTTCAGACCTGCCTTGACACCTTGTCTCTCCTCCTATTCACCCCTCTCCCTATTCTGGCCACCTGGAGCCCCCATGTCCTCTTCTCCTGATCTACCTACCTTGCTGACGGAAACCGAGTCTGCACTCACCAGGTAGCAAGAACGAGAGATCACAGAACCCACCTTCTCCTTTGTCTGCTCTGGAAAGTGGCCAGGACTGAGAGAGTGGTTCGGATCATGTTCCCTTCTCTCTCGCTGATTTATCTCAGATTGAAAAGCATTTAGGCTCCTTTAAATGATCCCACCACCTATATTAAGGAGTTTCAATATTTAACTCAAGCTTATAATTTAGCCTTGCAAGATATTTTTGTCATTCTTTCCTCAACCCTAACTGCAGATAAAAAGGAACGCATTTTTCTCACAGCTCAGCAGGTGTGTGTGTGTGTGTGTGTGTGTGTGTGTGTGTGTGTGTGTAAAGGGGTGGTGAGGAATGTATGGCAAGTAGCATATGGGGTCTGGAAACTCCAAGAATTGCTTGTGGACTCCTTGAGGCCTTCTTTGAACCCAGAGCATCTGGTTTCACTGGTTATCTTATCTGATGCCATCTGCTACTGACCTTTGGGATGTGCAGGGAAGCACGTGCAAGGCCCGGACCTGCTTCAGCTTAGTCCAAACAGGGCTGCCTAGTTCAGACCCAGCCCAAACATTCCAAATTCTTAATAGTGGTAATGGGCGACGTGTTCTGTCTTAACTACTTCCTGCTGAGATAGGGGAAAGAAGAGGGTGATTAAGAGTTGGAAGGTTTGGGGCCAGGTCGGTCGGCAGCAGACTGTAAGAGTGGAGAAGAAGCTGATTGAAGGTCAGGTTGGAGATATTTTTCATTTGTTCCTGTAAAAATTTAAACACACACGGAGCTAAAAGTAATAGTACACAGATTATTATCAGAGGTCTTACGAGACGCATGATCCAGGTCATGACAGGACTTTGAAACCATAAGGAAGGGCTGGTGGTGCTCCACTGAAATTTTAGGTCATGGAACCTCATCCAGGAGCTCCCCCTAATAAAGCTATTTCTGTTTCTGCTCTCCTATCAGTTATGTCTGTCCGTCTCCCTGTACCTCAGTTTCACATTTACCAGAATCTCACATTTGGCAAACAGTTACAGTTTTGGAAACCCATGAGGGCAGTTCTACCCTGTCCTAGAGGTCACTATGCATCAGCATCAACAGATGGCAGTGATTTTGGATAGAAAGTGAACACAAAACCAAACTTGATAGAGAGGGTGAAAGAGCTACTCTGTTGATAATCAGAGTATTAGAAATTTAATATAAGATTTAGTTTGTTAAAAATTCAAAATGTAACAGCCCATGCCCTTGCAATAAAAATTCCTTTGAAGCTTAATCAGCAAGGTTGTCTTGACTCAGGAAGGAATTAAAAAGTGCACATAAAGTAGAGAAAAGTAGGATAATTGCCTAGTGATCATTGCAAAACCTGACTTGAGTATTGATTGTATGCTGTGACATAGTGAAAATGTCAGTTTTATTGCTAATCTTTTCCTGTAATCATTGTAGGAAAACTATTTCTTGTATATTAACTTGAGGGGTCAAGATTGAACTCTGAAACAGCTCAGAGGGGAAATCTAGTTGTTTTCCTTCTGCAAGAGCTTGCAGGAATAAGCTTAGAATTTCAAGAATCAATCTGGTCTCTATTTTTGGCTAATATAGACTTCCTAAACTCCTTGTAGCTGGCCACAAACTCATTGCCCTCAGCTCATAGTGAGCCAACAAGTATAGGGTAGAACTGCTTCTGTAGGTTTCAGAGATTGTAACTCTTCACAAGAGTAGAAAGCCTCATCTTCTGAACAGATCCTTTGAATTTGTGAAAAGATTGTTACTGATGGCTAGACAAAATCAAAGGGAAAAGAGGTAAACATGGCAGGAACTTTAACACAAAGAATACATTTGAGCAGGTACCTCTCCAGCACAAAATAAAGTGAAGGGCAGATAAGACACAGTTCTTTATCCATAGAAGATATCCTGTTTCCCCAAAAGTAAGACATCCCCCGAAAATAAGACCTACTTACAGTTTTGTCTCTCACTGAAATATAAGGCATCCATCCCCCTGAAAAAAAGACCTTCCCGAAAATAAGGCCCCCCCGCAAAGCTAACATAACTCTGGACTCTGGACTGTAGCAGCGGGCGCTGCCACGCAGCTCACTGCTGGCCACAGCACAGCCGGAGCAGACAGGAAGTGTGAAGTCTCTTTTAATAAAACAATAAACAATAAATGTGTACCATATTCTTCTTCATAGAAAAATAAGACATCTCCTGAAAATAAGACCTAACGCATCTTTGGGAGCAAAAATTAATATAAGACACTGTCTTATTTTCAGGGAAACAGGGTATCTGAGATAGTGCAAAGGTTGGGCAGAGAGAGAGATCAGATGTCCATAATATGCCAACAACGACTAAATAAACTCTTGGGTTTGGGTTCTAGAAGCAAGGGTGCAGCATGGAGTCTGGGGTGCAGGGATGCACATACTTGCAAAGAGGAGGTACACTACAGAGAACTAACCAATAACAGAAAACCAGTGGAAAGTCAGCCAATGGTGGGAGGTCCACTAATAGGAGAATAAAAATCCGTTCTAAACAGGGTTCTATATTCCAAAGTTTTCAGATGATAATTGATTCAAACTTCTCTTCTTAAACAAATGAACCAATTTTGCATTTCAAGGATTTCATCTAGAATTGTCCTCATCTATATTTAATCACAAGATCTCAACATCAAAATGTTTACAGTGTGTGCTTTAGAAAGGCTTAGTCAAGTTTTATCGGTAGATAAGGAATTAATGTTTGACTAAGAATTGTTCAGAGTTTGTGACTGACACATCATAAATGTTCCTCCCTTCCTCTATGCTTCTTTTTGCTTTACCAGATTAAAGTAGATTGCTTCTGTATTAGAGCTCATATTCTGAGCACTCTGGTTTGCAAAAGGCAATGACAGCCCTAAATCCACAGTTAACCAAGGATGTAAATAATCTTGCCCTCAGGCAGAATGAGTGCGATTGCCTCCACCTCTCTCTGGCCAGTCCAGGGAGGGGCAATCTCTCTCTTATGGGCTTGCCTAGGTGTGCTCTAGATGGAGGTCACTGTACTGTGGACAATAAGGGGGTTGTATAGTCCTGTGTCGTGCCTCATCAACCCCCCTCCTGCTACCACCACCCAATGCCTTGCTCAGAAGGCGCAGGACCAATTAATCTTGTAAGCCCTTCTAACAATCCATGAGTCTCAATCATGGTTCCATTCCTGCTTCTGAAGCCCCACCTTTAACTGTGATGTATTCATCTGCCACCCATCATGTTTTATGGCAGTTTCCTTTGCCCACGCATGCTCTTTTCAAAGCGTGGTATCCCAAAGAACTCTTGGACACTATTTCAACCTCGAGTTGGTGTCTGCCTCAACTGGATGATGAGTCTGTGTCTTTGTCTCTTTTCAGACTCAATACCTGTTCTCTTTAAATTATATTTGGAATGGGGTCTCCTTTATACCCTAAAACACTTATCCTGCAGGAGGAGACTCTTGCAATTTCTCCCAAGATGCTCAGTAGTCTCCATTTCAAGAAATACAATTTTTCCTTCGATAAATTTTTTTAATTTCTAATGGTGTGCTAGTCTAGTGTTTCCTCTATTACAGATGAATTGTCCTTTGAGCACTAGATACCATCCTCTACAGCGTCCTCAAGGTTACCCTTGAGAAACTATTCCTCCTCCTTTATCCTCTCTTCTACAGCAATTAATTACCACCCCAATAAACTTTTCATTTTCTGCCGCCTCATTCTCATCAACAGAAACAACATGTTTGTATTTACTTTGGCTCACATTCCCTTCCAGCTCATCTTAGAGCAAAATAACTCAGAGTCATGTATACTTGCTGTCTCCTTTCCTCCTACTCTCCATAATTAAACTTTTGTCCCAAATAGTCTCCGTGATTAAGATAACCAATGTCTACTGAGCTGTCAAATTAATTTGATTGTTAGTCTTTTTCATCTTAGTTATCAGTGTCATTTAGTCTTTGACTAGTCCATTCTTCCTAGGAACATTTTTTTCACTTGGCTTTTCATCAAATCACTTAGCTCTAAAACTGCTTATATGCTGACGATTGCCAAACATGATCTCCAACCTGGCTTACTCTATGAACTGCCTACATGACATTCCCCATTTG
The DNA here is from genome assembly GCF_000313985.2 of Echinops telfairi. NCBI lineage: Eukaryota > Metazoa > Chordata > Mammalia > Afrosoricida > Tenrecidae > Echinops > Echinops telfairi. The sequence goes on along the minus strand of NW_022103933.1, from coordinate 251,717 downwards.
TATTTCTAATACTTAATTCATTAAGAAGCCTACACTTATTTTATGTTTATATACTTAGCCTAACCTATGTCACTTACGTGTTGATCCACCCTTCAACCTTTGTGGAATTCTTATAACTTTATGTATTGTTCAAACACAGATAAATGGTGGGTAATTATCTGAAAGATTTGGATTGAAGGGCTATCTACGCAACTCTGCCCGAAAGGCATTAAGACAACTAGGAAACTGCTTGTGTATCATAAATATTAATTGTTTTATTTCATTGTTATAATGGACATTACATCTTATGATTATCTTACGACTTGAGTAATTAAAAAGTATATGACTACCCCCAAATCCACCTTACAGTATAAAAGTATATTAATTTCTATGCACTCTGAGCAAAATCTGGATACCATTCAGAGAACCTACATTACTGTCAGTATCCCTATTGATATTACCTTTGAATAAATGTCTCTTTTTCTATAACTAGGAGTTAATGAATTGGCTCTGCTGAATTGCGGCACAAACCTTAATTAGAAGTAACAATTATATTCCCTATAAACCCTCACTCAATTCTCACTGTATAAGTGGCCATTCCACTCTTCCAGCTACTCAGATTTTTTTTCTAATTTGTTTTCATATCCTTTACTTTCAAACTAGCAGCAAAACCTGTGAACTCTATATGAATCATTACATAAAAGAGTATAGGAATACCAAGAGTCCATGGAAAACTTGTATAACAAAATTAGGTAGAACCCAGGATTGATGAAACTGTAGGGACAGCAAGCAGAATTGGGGAGAGGAGGGGATATTAAAGGGGAGACGATGTCAAGGAGTCCAGGAAGAAAAAAAGTGTTTGGAAACTGACTGTGTTAGCAATTGTACAATTCTGGTTGGCGTGATTGAACAATGAAATGATATGTTTTATGTATTAAGTCCCAATTGATAATATTTTTTAATGAAATGAGAATAATTAAAGTTAAAAAAAATTAGGTAGCGATGATGTGTAATAATAGCTAATGTGGAAGTATCTTCAAATTGTAACTTAAAGTAATGCTATATTAAAGTATATACATATATTAAAATAAGAGGGCTGTAAGAGGCCCCAATAAAATTATTTGTAAATACATGTATGTCTTATATATATCTATATCTATATAGATATAGACATATATATGGACAAATAATTAGAGTAGGATTCAGGATGAGGTTCAAAAGGAAAAGTGACTTACCTAAAATCATATAATCAATTTTCTAAAATGTATTAACAGATACTGGGATAGAAACTTTCTTTTTCTAACTGGAAGGAGTTTTGCAATCTCCAATAGTAAGTAATAATTATAAAGTACTGTAGTAAGGAATGAAAAAGCTACACATCCAGATCTTGTGAATTCTAGATCTGACCTGCCAAGCCTTTCATAATACAGCCCATCTTGAAAGATGTTTACATATATGAAGAAGCAGTTGTGTGAACAGAGCAAATACTCTGAGAAATTGGGCATAACAATTAGATTTTATGTCAAATTTCACTTGTTGAGGGGTGGAATCCAACCTATTAATCAGGTCATAGCCTCTTTGCTATAAAAGAGAAAGTGTGAACTTCTTCTGTGGGGGGAGGTCAGATCCTTGCTGCCAGACTGTTGTCTCATCCCACCACGAGGTAGGCCTGCTCCCTGCTGCTGGAGACAATGGACAGGCTCCTGTGGGCGGAGCTCACATCCTACTGATAATGGTCTCTATCAGTTGGGCCAGGAACAGGCCAAACTGGCTCTGTCCCTCCTCTTCCTATTGCATGTATGTCCCTAGACCACCCCTTCTCATTGCTATGTAACCTATAGTGCAGCCCCTCCCTGTGACTTTTGTCTCTAACTGTAATTAGTGGGCTGGCATGCCCCCAAAGGTATATAGGCATGGGTCAGCGAGAGAGACTCTCTCCTTGCTGCTCACTCCCTGGTCACTCCCCTCTATTCCCCTTCTCCCTTGTTCCCTTGCCCTCCTTCCCTTCCCCCTCTCTCCACGTGGACCACAAAGCTGGGCTGAGGTAAGCAATGTTACCATGTAATGTGTCTGACTGTATTATTGTATTCTCTTATGCTCTCGATGACTTTATTATAATACTTATATATCTCAACCGTACAATTGTGCATTACTGAACCCATGGGTAGTATTATTAGTATTAGTAGCAGCGGGTGGGGGCTGGCCCCTCACCCCCCTCCTCAACATTTTAACTTAATACTACATTCTTCCTCTTTTGTCCCTTTACCTTGCTCAGACCCTATGCCTACCTCTAGGGGTAAGTACAGTCTCATGTAGCTGCAAGACCCTGAGAGCTGTCAGTGTCTGTTCTCCACTGACCTTGAATTCATGTACCTCTGCACCACTGGCCTGTGATCTTCCTGCTCTATTTTATCCACCATCAACCTGTAGCTATGTGATTCTGAAGAGGGCTCCAGCTAGCACTGGACCCATGAACTTAAACTGGACTAGGCTTAGATGCCTTCTTGATATATTACTTCTTAATATAAATCTCTTTCTTATACATATATGTGAGTATGAGGGTCATGGTTTTGTTTCTCTAGAAACCCAGACTAACACATTGGATTATATGAAAAAGTATGAGGGATCAAAATTAGAGGAAGGCTCCTTAACAGCCTGCGATAAGCAGATGACACAATCTTGGTCAGTAAAAGTGCTGCTTACTTGCAGCACTCATTGATGAAGATCAAAGACCACAGCTTTCAGTAAAGATTATGATTCCAACATAAAGAAAACAAAATTCTCATAACAAACTAGACAAATAAGCCAGATCATGGTAAATAGATAAGATTGAAGCTGTCAAAATATTTATTTGGATCCAGGATCAATTTTCATGATAAGAATATTCAAGAAATATTGACTGAAAGCAGAACACAACAGAAAGATATTTCCCTCTGTTTTATTAATTATACAGAGGTATTTTACTGTTTAGATCATAAGCATTATAAGTAACATTGTAAAAACCGGCACTCTGAGAACAACTTATATTTTCCTCATGTATAACATATACATAGAACAGGAAGTAGTCATTCAGAACAGAACAGGATGATATTGTATGGTTTTACATCAGAAAAAGTGTCACAGACTCATATGTGTGTCATATTCTTTCATCATATGTATTCATTCAATATGCTGAACAAATAATCCAAGATGCTAGACTATGTGAAGAACAAAGCATAGAGATTGGAGAAGATTAATTAAATAACTTTTTATATGCAGAAAATAAGGAGGAACTTACTAATGAAGTTCAAGGACAACAACCTAAAGAATGAAGTGTACCTTATGTAAATAAAACAAAAATTCTCACAACTGGATCAATATAATGAGAAACAGAGAATAGCTTGAAATGTCAAGTCTTTCATTTTACTTAGAGCCACAATCAACAAATATGCAGTCAAGAAATCAAATGACATATTGAATTGAGTAAATCTGCTACAAAGTACCTGTGAGAGTTACATATCTGTTGTCAATTTGAGTGAAGAGGTGGAGTTCAGCCAGTCAATCAGGTTGCAGCTTGATGACCTCATTTGGAGGTGCTAATGAGATAATGTATATATTCGTGTGTAAGCCATGTTTTTCAGGACATTTTTGATGCAGTTTTTGTGGTAAAATTAGGTGCCTCGGTTGATATTAGGGTCAGCTTATAGTCGAGTATATATGGTAAATAGCTCGCAGGAGGTGGGACACATGCTCACTCCCTGAGAGATTCCTGTTGAGAAGACACCTGGAGCTATGCTAGAGTCCTGGAGCTGAAGAAGCCACCTGGAAACCCCTGCGAACACTGAGATACTTCCTCTGCCACTGAATATACAAGATTTTCTACCCACTGGCCTGTGATCTTCCTGCATTCAGCATCATTGCATGTGTTGCGTGAGTCTGAAGAGGAATTTATAGATTGGTATTGGACATATGGGCTACAATCGGACTTATGGACTTGATCTGGACTAGGCTGGGACGTCTTCTCAATATTCAATTGCAAAGTAGGATATGCCTGTCCCAAGCCCCAAGGTATTTCAGTTGCCCCACATGCATACAAAAGCTAGAAAATGAGTAAGAAAGACCAAAGGAAAATAGATACATTGAATTGCAGTGTTGGTGAAGAATACAGACATGGAATGCCAAAAGTATGAGCAAATCTGCTGTAGATTTAGTACAATAAGAATGCTTCTAAGAAGAGAGGACAGTGAGACTGCATCTCCTATTCTGGATATGTTGTCAAGAGGCATTATTCTTAGGAGGGCATTTGGCTCCATAAAGTGGAGGTTCAGTGAAAAATGGGTACAGTACCAAAAAGATTTACACAGTGCCTTTAGTCATGGATTCAAACATATCAAGAATTGGCAAGGATGGTTCAGGACCAGTATAATGGTTAGGGATTAGGTCAATTAAAAACTCCTAGTGGAGTTCAAGCTACTAAATGTCTCACAGCCTGATGACAACTCCATGGTTATCATGAGCCTTTTTGTATATGAGAGAGAGACTTAGAAGAGTCAAATTTTCTTTAGTCCTTTGCCTTCTGCTAGAGCTGGATCTTTTATCTGGTTCCTTAGTCTCCTACTGCATCATCTGCAGGTCCAAGGAGCCAACAGCGGACTACAGACAATGGACTTGTTCAGCCAATTTTAGACCTCTGCATCTACCAGCCTGTGCCTCCTGCTGTCTCTGCTTCCTCATCCTACTTCCTGTTCATCAGCTTCCATGTGTCAAGCCTGACCTGAACTAGACTGGACTTAGCTATTTCTACAACTGTTTAAGCCATTTCTTGATATAAATCTCCTTCTGTACACAACACATACAACCATCACTGGTTTGTTTCTCTAGATCACTCAACCTATTGCACATAGGGTTGCTGTGTGTTGGAACTGACTGAAAGTACCTAAAACAATAGAAAAATACATTTGTATGCCCCAGAATATACATATATGAAGGAAACAATTCCCGCTCTTATAATTATGAATTAGGAGCCCTGCTGGTGTGGTGGCTTACATATTCGGGAAAAGACTGAGCTTTCTACTCCTGAAGACAGTTAGACTTGGAAACTCACAGGAGGTTACTATAAGTCACTAGTGATGCAAGAGCAGTAAGTTTGGTTTGGTATTGTGAATTGTTTTGGTTTTTCTATTCTGGTCTTTTTGTTTGCTTATTTAAAGGGAATGAATAAGGTATTGAGAAAGCTGGTCCTAACTTATAGTTTGGAAAATATTGCCAATATTGAACAGTCCTTTGTATGTGAGTTCTGGAAAGAGATCGATAGATTTCAAATCCTAGACAAACTACTTAGCTTCTATGTGTTTCATTTTTTCATGAATAGAATAACCCTATTTATCGCAATGGGTTTAGGATATTAAAAACTTATCCATGGATGAATAAACCAGATGGAGCCTAGCTATCAGAAAGAATAACACCTAGGGTCTTAAAAGATTGTCTTAAAATAAGCAGACATTTAAGGGTAGTGGGGGGGGGAGCTAAGCCCACATGGAAGAAGCACACCAGCTTGTGTGATTCAAGGATTGAAAATCGTAAAATCCAAGATCAGAAAAGTAAATTTAATTGTAATTAGAGCTTAAACTGAGTACTGATTTACAGAACGCTAACCCAAAATTCATTTGCATAGTACCCACATAGGTTAAGTCTCCAATTAATTTTCTCTGGCCAGGGATATGAACAGCCTTGCCTTCAAACAGAATGCATCAGAATTAATGCAGGTAAGGTTTGGATAAATTTTACATCTTACCACTTGTTTTCCCTTTTGACCCATTTTTAATTTTATTATTTTCTGCTGTGTGATTAAAGTTTTTGTGTCTTATTTTGTTAATATTATTTTTGTCGGGATTCTACTTTTGGATGATTTTCTTGATATGAAATCCAGGATAGGTATCTATAGAGGCAGTAACTAGATTCACAATTTCTTAGGGTTATGGCAGGGGAAGTTGGGGGGAACTGGGGAGCTAATAACGATATGTACAAAAATAAAAAGAATGTTCTAAAATTGACTGTGGTGGTGATTGCACAACTATGTTCAAGTCATTGAATTGTATTGTGGATGTATGTGAATTATATGTCAATCAAATAGCTTAATAATGTTTATTCATGGAAAGTGTTTAAATTGTCTTGGGAAAAGTAAATGCTCATTAAATGTATATTATTATTTATGCAGTTTTTGTAATTCAGTTCAAATGCTAAGAATATAGGTCAAACATGTAAGAGAGTTTTAAAGTGAGCTGCAAACACATAAAACAAAATACTCTGAAAACAGACTAGGAAAAAAGATGACCATAAAATTTTCAATTACTAAAAATAGTCAATTGTTCAGCCATAGCGTCATGTACCTGCTTACCTATGATGTCATTTCTCATAGCTTCTGTAATTGGTATTGGCTTAGCAGCATCAGGAGATATATATCTGGTAAAGGTATTCACTGCGTCTTGTTCAATACCTGCAAAAAATGAAAAGAACAATTTTAAAAAACAAAAAGCATAGATTTTACAATAAAAAATAGGAGTAGCTAAAAACAAACAAACTGAATTTCATCTAAACTGAAGAGTGTTGAACACCAAAAAATGTTTGGAACAAAGTGAAAATACAACTTACAGATTGGGAAACAAATTTGGGAGTCCATAATTGTCATCCAGTTTTATTATCTAGAATAGAGGACTACTTAACAAAACAAGCAATCCAATCCAAAAATGGGCAGAAGTACGTTTTTACTTTGATGAATAAGTATTTTATCGAAGATATGCAAATGACCAACAGGCACATGAAAAATGCTCAATAACACTGTCATTAAAGAAAACAATCAATTCTCACACAGAGTGATCCTACTGAACTGAGCAGAATGGGCTCATACAGGTATCCAGGATCGTAAATATTTACTAAAGCAGACTACAACATCATTCTCTCTGGGTGTGACTGGTGAGTTCAAACCCTAAACCTTTCTGTTAGTACTTAAGCACAGTGCCACGAACATTTCTTCATTAGTGATTTTGTTAAATGACAAGGAGTCAGCTTAGATTCAGATACCCTACACACAACAGAAGGAAACATTGCGTGGCCTGCACCATTCCTTATAATTGTTATATTTTTGTCCAGTGTTGTAGCTACTGCGTCAGTTCATCTCACTGAAGGTCTTCCTATTTGTCACTGATCCTCTACTTTATCAAGCATGATAACCTTTTCCAGGGACTTGTCCCTCCTGAAAACACACCAGAATACATGAAAACAAGAGTTGACAAAGACATGGCTTACTGATGGGAATGCACAGTGGTAATTCAGCACTACCGTATGGCCAGAAATCCCAATTATCAGTATATATCTACAAGAACTGAAAGCAGGCAAAAAAAACAGAAACCAGAAATCTTCATAGTAGCACTATTCATTATTCACAAGTGAAAAGGTAGAAACAACTTAAATGCCCATCTAAGATGAATGGATAAACAAAATGTATATACAATGAACATATTATTCCATTAGTGAAATAGTCTTGACACATGCTACAACACAGATGAACCTATGAAACATTAATACTGAGTGAAGTAAGTCAGTCACAAATAACAGCTTTTGTCTATCCTACTCATATGAAATATCTACAATAACCAAATGCATGGTGTGGTAGTCACCTAATCTGGTGGTCAATTTGAGGATTAAAAGTGTAGGGGTGGAGTCTAGCCTATCAATCTGGAGATAGCCAATGAGACTTCTGTGTGGGCATGGCCTTCTCATGAAAATTCTGGGAAATTCGGTATTCCTTCTTGGAGGCAGGAGACACTATCTCTCTCAGTTTACTCCCTTGGAGACTGTCTACTGACAAGGCTCACACCATGGGAGACATAGCAGCTGACAAGATACATGGACCCACCTAATGCAGCCCTGGGTGCTGGAGAAGCCATGCAGAGAGCCCTGCCACCGCTGAGATCTTTCCAATGCCACTGGATCCAAATACTTTCTACCCACTGACCTGTAATCTTCTACATTCGACATCATTGTACGTGTTTCATGAGTCTGAAGAGGACTTTATAGATTGGTTTCGGACATATGGGCTAATATCAGACTTATGGACTTGATCTGGACTGGGCTGGAATGTTTTCTCAATGTTCAATTGTTCTTGTACATAAACATCTCCCATATATATATTTATAAATGTTTCTGTAGTCTACCCAAACTAACACATACAGAGACCACACTTTATTACTGACTACCCCAGCCAATCCACAGGAGAACGAGGTGGCAGTATGCTTCTGTCAAGCTGATGTTGTTCGGTATCATTAGGTACCTGCGTCACCAGGGCTCCTTCATTAGTCATTTTGTCGTCATATCCTGAAGAGTTGGTTTGGACTCACAGACATTCTATGTACTACAGAATGAAATACTGCCTGGTCTTGGGCCATCCTCATAATTGTTATGTTCGAGTGCACTATTGCAGCCACTGGGCCAAACCATTTAATTGGGGGTCTTTCTCTTTTATACTTTATTTTACAAAACATAATGTTCTTTTCCTGGCACTAGTCTCCCTTAATAACAAGTCCGAAGTACATGAGAAGTTTCACCATCTGTGTTCTAAAGAGCACTGTGGCTGTTACTTCCTCCAGACAGATTTGTTTGTTCTACCTGTCCATGGTATTTTCAGTATTCCCTGCCAACACCATAATTCAAATGCATCAATTTTTCTTCACTCGTCCTTATTCCGCTTTCCATATGAGGAGATTGAAATCTCTATTTGAGAACGAAAATATCAATGGTTTGGTTAAGTACTTTAGTACTCAAAAGTAACACATTGCTCTTTAAAACTCTGAAGCCCTCTTTTGCAGAATTATTTGATGTAACACATCGTTTGATTTCTTAACTGCTGCTTCCATGAGGTGTTGATTGCCAATTCTAGTAAAAATTACAGTCTTGGAAAACTTATAGGGCAAGTCTGCTCAGCCCTAAAGGTTTATTATGAATCAGAGTGGACTCAAAAGGCTGGTTTTCTTTTTCTTTAAAAAAATTTCTTTTAAATCATTTTATTAGAGACTCATACAACTTCTTTTTCTTTTTTACC
>NW_022103933.1:224898-242562 GCF_000313985.2 Echinops telfairi | reverse complement strand
GGGGGGGGCGCGAGATGGAGAGAGGAGAGTACATATTTCAGGTTCATTCCATTTCTGTTAAGTGTGATGGAAGAAACAGGACACATATGGTAATGATTGAGCAATATGAAAATAATTGATGTAATTGAATTTTACATGTAAAAATATTGAATTGGAAAATGATTTACCACAAAAAATTTTAAAAATTAGAAAACAAAAGCAAAACTTGGAATGCAACTGAAACAAACCCTACTCACATCAACCCTTTAGGACAGAGTAGAACTGCCTCTGTGGGTTTCCCGAGAAGGCCACTCTTTTTGGAAGTAGACAGCCTCACCTTTCTCCCCAGAGCAGTTGGTTTTGAACTGCTGGACTGTCAGCGGCCCCACACATAATCCACACTCTATATATATAAAATTATTACAAAGCACACTTATTTTTGTTTGATGTACGTCATGAGTAAACAAGCTCAAAAGCCTTCGTTTTACATTTTGAAATATTTGGTGAACCATATTTTAAAAAGTTGTATGATCAGCACCACAATCAATTTTAGAACATTTTCTTCATTCTTGTATTAGTTATTAGCTCTCCATTTCCTTCCAGACTCCCCTGACATTGCCCTAAAAACCTATTAATCCAGTTATTGTCCAATATACTTGTCCTAGATTTCATAACAGTAATTATTTATGTATGTGCTTTCTTGCATATTTAAAATTTTAAATTTTATTGTTGCTGAGCATACAAGAAAACATGTACTATTCAAAAATTTCTACATGCATAATGCAATGATTTTAAATTGAATTGAATGATTTTAAATTCAAGTTGTGTAAGCATTATCACTTTCCTTTTCTGAGTTTTCTCCCATTAAAATAAGGTCACTGTCTTCTAAATTTCCCATCTAATCTTTTGAGTTGGTAGTGTCAATTTGATCCCATACAGATAGATCTTAAAAGAGTACAATGCTCAAGGCACACATTGTGTACAAATTAGGCTAAATTTTTGTTTGGTTTTAGGAAGACTTTAGGGATATTTTTTGTTAGATGCTTAAGATTTAAAGATCCTATCAGGCAGGAAAATTAGATTAATGGAAACATAATCAAAATGGAAATATTCACACATTGTTAAAAATATAACCAATGTCACTGAACAATCTGTGCAAAATTATGCAATAGGGATCTAAATTGTGTAAACCTTTACTGAAATCAATTTTTGTAAAATGTTTTTAATTATTAACACAGGACAATTTCAGGGGTTCATCCAACTTTCATGATTTCTAAGGATTTAAAATTCTGTTCTGCATTACCTGCCTTTTGATTAAAATTCAACTATAGAATCTTTACTTAAAATGTTTAGCAATGGTACCTAGGCACCATCGAATGTCTTGTAGCAATGGAAACGGTTGTTCAGAGGTAATTAGCCACACATTGCTCCTCCAATTACGGACTCTTCATCCTCTGTTGCCCCAGAGCATCGGTTCTCAACCTGTGGGTCACGACTCCTTTGGGGGGGCAGACGACCCTTTCACAGAACAGAGACACCGCTCCTCTATCTTTCTCCAGGCCAGTCTGCCCACATGCAGCTATGACCACATAGGAGTACCCAGCCAGTGTGAAGACTTTTATCCATGCTACAACAGGCTTCAAGACAAAATTTCATGTATTTGTCATTAGAAATAAATAGTTCACAACATATAATTATATAGTTTTTGTGATTAATCACTATGCTTTAATTATGTTCAATTTGCAACAATGAAAATACATCCTGCATATCAGATATTTACATTACAATTCATAACAGTAGCAAAATTACAGTGATGAAGTAGCAATGAAAATAATGTTATGGCTGGGGCTCACCACAACATGAGGAACTGTATTGAAGGGCCGCAGCATGACGAAGGTTGAGAACCACTGCTGCAGAGGAATAGAGACCAACTGTCTTAAGAACACTCCCACCCCCACAAAAAAATCAATTCACCGCCATCAAGTCAATGTCAGCTCATAGCGATCCTATGGGCAGGGCAGAACTGCCTTTGTGTTTCTGGGGCTGTTTACAGAAGAAAGTCTGTCTTTCTTCCAAGAAGGTGGTGTTTCAAACTGGACCTTGCGGATAGCAACCCAATGCATAACCATTATGCTACCAGGGCTCCTCCATAAGATGTCAGCACTACAGAGTAACCCAGGAAGTAGAACTCAAGCACCAAATACATTATTAGACTAATTAATTGGGATGTCAATGAAATCATCACCCTGAGTGTCAAACCAAGAAAATAAATCCATGTGATGTTTGGTTGAACTTAAACAGTCTCAGCGCTACTTTCTGTCATTGTTGTAAATATATGGGGGAGCTTCTAAAAGTCTTGATAAACAAAAGATAAAATTTTCCATAAAAAAATCTGAAATCTCTCTGTATCTATAACACTTTCTCCAGTTGAACTCTTTATAAGTGCACAACTTATTGTCAGCAATTACAGCCATCGACTATGCAATCTTATACCTGACTGAGGCAATTTTTCATTAAAATTAAAATAAAATGATAAGCAATAACCCTCCTCCTGCCCTTCAGCCAGAGGCTTAGAGGCAAGAATGGTGAGACTTCCTTTTACATCCTTTGGACATTCTGTGAGGAGAGACTAGTCCCTGAAGGATAGTAATGCTTTGTAGAGTAGATGGATGGACAGCAAAAGAGCGGAAGGCCCTCCACTAGATGACACAGTGGCTGCAACAATTGACTCAAGAATAGAAACAGCTATGAGTATGGCACAGGACTGGGCAGTGTTTCGTTCTGTTGTGCATAGGGTTGATATGGGGCAGAACAGTCATGATGGCACCTAACAACAGCCTTTGAGAACCACAAACATTGTTTGTCTATGTTTAAAGGTGTTTTACATAAGATCACACTACATTTGTCCCTTTGTGAGTGAATGATTTCTCTCCACCTGACTTCCAGCTCCATCTATCTTGTAACATATATCAAGTCATCAGTTCCCCTACTGGCTGAGTACTAGTCTATTGTACATATATAAACCCCATCTTATTTATCCATTCATCGATTGATGAGTATTTAAATGTTCCCACATTTCAGTTTTTGGGAATAGTGCCACATCAAACACTGGTGTGAAATTTTCTGTTTGAATCTGTTTTCTAGTCTTTGGGGTATATATGTGGGAACAGAATTGTTAAGTTATATGGTAGTACTAGTTTTAGGTTTTTAAAGAATTGTCACTGTTTTCCACAATGACTGTGGACCATTTTGCATTCCTACTAGCAATTTTCACACATCTTCACCAAAACTTGCTGCATATAATCTTTCAAATTATTTTAAAATACTTAAAATTTCTAGAAAGACTTCATATACAGGTAGATTTAAAATGGGTTCCACTATGACAACTCCATTTCAGTCAGTTTTGGCAAGTCAAATAAGTTTTTCTTATTAATTGCCATGTGTTGTCAGTATTTTTATACACCCAATAAGGTCTTTTGAGGCTTAAAAACATCACATATAAATTGAGACTAATGTTCTACAAACTTTATGAAGCACCCTTGTACATAAAAAAGATACAAATCATAAAAATTTATTCTGACTATGAAGAAGAGTTGAATGATGCTGGCATTTTGTCAGCTGGTATAATAACTACTTGTAAAAGGTATTGGATCATGAAGTTTATCCTTGGGAATAAAGATGGCATTTCTAGTCAGAAAAATAGTGAAAGTTATAGGGATGGTCTTTCCCCCCACTTCATATATTATACAGTAATATCTCATTTACTTCCTGAATCTGCCTATAACTTTAACTAAAGTTATAGTTAAAGTTTCTAGTAACTGAAGCTCAACCTAATTTAGAAAAAAATATTTGGGTAATCTTTTCACTGTAAAATTTATTGATGTTTCTCTCTTCATTATTTTTGTATTCTTCAGCATTTATTTCCTCTTCAAATCCATTAAGTCCTAATGTGTCCATTCTCCTATGAGAAAATAGTGTGGAGGCCACATCTGACCGCCTTTTATTTATTTATTTTTTTGATGATTAAAAAAAGTTTTATTAGCACGTCATACAATTCAGTAATTCAATCATATCAAGCAGAGTTGTACAATTATCACCATATTTAATTCTAGAACATATTCTTCTTCCTTGTACTTATTGTTATTCATTTAATTATTTTTTTCTATTTTTCTTTGATTTATTAGGGGCTCATACAACTCTTATCACAATCCATACATACATCAATTGTATAAAGCATATTTGTACATTCACTGCTCTCATCATTCTCAAAACATTTGTTCTCCACCCTGGCATCAGTTTCTCATGTTTTCCCCTCCCTCCCTGCTCCCTCCTCCCTCATGAACCCTTGATAATTTATAAATTATTTCGTCATGTCTTGCCCTGTCCAACGTCTCCCTTCACCCACTTTTCCGTTGTCCGTCCCCCATGGAGGAGGTCACATGTAGATCCCTGTAATCAGTTCCCCCTTTCCAACCCACCCTCCCTCCACCCTCCCAGTATCGCCACTCACACCACTGGTTCTGAAGGGATCATTCGCCCTGGATTCCGTGTTTCCAGTTCTATCTGTACCAGTGTACATCCTCTGGTCTAGCCAGATTTGTAAGGCAGAATTGGGATTATGATAGTGGTGGGGGGCGCCTTTAGGAACTAGAGGAAAGTTGTTATGTTTCATCGTTGCTACATCGCACCCTGACTGGTTCATCTCCTCCCCGAGATCCTTCTGTAAGGGGATGTCCAGTGGCCTACAAATGGGCTTTGGGTCTCCATGGCACACTCCCCCCCTCATTCACTATGATATGATTTTTTGTTCTGATGATGCCAGATACCTGATCCCTTTGACACCTCATGATCGCACAGGCTGGTGTGCTTCGTCCAGTGGGCTTTGTTGCTTCTGAGCTAGATGGCCACTTGTTTACCTTCAAGCCTTTAAGACTCCAGATGCTATATCTTTTGATTGCTAGGCACCATCAGCTTTCTTTGCTACATTTGCTTATGCACCCATTTGTCTTCAGCGATCCTATCAGGGAGGTGAGCACACAATGATATGATTTTTTGTTCTTTGATGCCTGATAACTGATCCCTTTGGCACCTCGTGATCACGCAGGCTGGTATGTTTCTTCCATGTGGACTTTGTTGCTTCTGAGCTAAATGGCCGCTTGTTTACCTTCAAGCTTTTGAGCCCCCAGACGCTATATCTTTTGACAGCCGGCACCATCCGCTTTCTTCACCACATTTGCTTATTCACCTGCTTTGTCTTCAGTCGTTGTGTCGGGAAGGTGAGCATCATAGAATGCCAATTTAATAGAAGAAAGTATGCTTGCATTGAGGGAGTACTTTAGTGCTGACCTCCTTTTATGCCAAGGTTAATTGCCTTGAGGCAGAGGTCATACATGCTTCCACCCTTCAACTTCCTTAATAATATACAGACACCAGCTATCCCTTGTATAACACTACTTCTCTGCTGGGTTCGATAATTGACTGCAACGGCCACACAGAAATCACACACAATACTCACAATTATGGGTTTATTAATTGTGTTACAAAATGTACAGTACACAGTTCTTTAATTTGTTACACTTCTTTGCCAGGCCATTAGGCAAGTCTCTCTGTGATTCTTTGGCTTCTGCTTTGATCCAGGAGCTTAGAAGCCTGCTGCCTCTGAATCCTATTGCCATTGGTGCTTCAGATATAAGTCTCACATGTATTCCATTGGTGGCTCTTTCTTGATGGTCATAGGATTCTTTCTCCCTGCTTCTGAGATGAACCATTCTTTTTTTTTTTTTTTTTTGAACCATTCTTATATACCAAGTGGAATGGAAAAACTGACCAGTCTCTCTAGATTAGTGTTTCATTCACCCTATTTGCATAGTCCCACCTGATCATTTGGTATGGATTACAAAGGCATGAATAGAAATAATTTAACAACATTCTTCTTTGTGTTGTGTGGGCTGTTCCACAACAACGTCATGTTCTAATTCAGTGTTCTTGTCATGTGATTTGTTACATATCTCTTCTATCATATTATCTTGATCAAATGTATAAAAGGTGTTCATATAATTCAGCAATTTTTCTATATCCATGCAAGCATTTTTCCACGACTTCCTCCCAGGAAAGATGCAATGTTCTAAATACACAGATGGGCCATAAATGGGGTTTGTCTTAACTTGAATATATTGCATCTCAGGGCCTTGTACATGAATTCATTCAGTAATTTCAGCAATCTAGAAGGTTAAAATAGCTGTAGAAGTTTCAAACAATGAAAATGAAAATTGTTGCTTTCAGGCCATCTATGCAATCTTAAATGATACTGAGGCCCTTTAAACAGTTTTTGATTTGGGTTACATCTATGTACAGTATTAAACCTGACTGCCATCTAGTCAATTCTGACTTATAGTTAACTTACATAGACTTTCTGAGGTAAACTTTATGGAATAAGCAACCATGTTGCTCCTGAGGTATGAATGGTAGGTTTAAATTGTTGACAATGCCTAACCAATAGCACCACCAAAGTTCCTTATATGTGGTGTTAAAAGTAATAAATATGAATTCCATTAATATTATTTCTTCATTTATCAACTAAGTCATTAATTGAAATAGTTTATTGTGCCAGCCAGGCCGATAAACACAAGTGGGATTAACTGAAGGGCAGAGAGATAAATACCTTGGTGAGTCTTGCCTTTCTTGTCTCGCTCTTTGATCATCGGACCAGTGTGCGGCTGCCTTGCTTGTCCTGTGCCTCAATTTAAAGGCTACACTACCTGTGGGATGCCTAGCCTGTGGACTGTGTTGCTGTAAGTTGAGGTCCCTTTAAGACATCACTGGAGCTGGGGACTGGCGGTTGGTGACCTGGCTGGCAGTTGGTGACCTGCCTTCTGATTGGCTGCTGTGCTGACATAGCCTAGCTCTCTCTATAAATAGAGGAAGATCTGGCAGCAGATTGGACTGGAAGGACTGCTAGTCTCTCACATCTCTCTCACGGCAGTGAGTTGAATTGAGCCATTTGTAGTGCTTTATAATTTAACTGTTTCTTTCTTGTATTATATATTTAACTGTATATGATTTAACAGTTCATTCCTTGTTCTATATCTAATTATCTTTATAAATAAATATATTAAATTACCAGCAAGTTGGTTTTATCTCTCTAGAGAACCCTGTCTAACACATTAACTGACATTTCACATTTAAGAAAATAATAAAAAATCTATTACCTATGTTGGACATTAACAATATACATCTGGCAATAACAGTCCCTGATGTATGCAAGCCAAGTGGCTGTGATGGTTAATGTTAGATGTGTCATTTTAACTGGATCCGTGGGTTGGAGTTATATAATGATATAATTTGGCAGCCATATAATTATGTAAGAGACCAGTTAGCATAGTGGGTTACACAATGGGCTGCTAACCACAAGATCACCATCTGTTCAAAAGATGAGGCTTCTAATCCCATATAGAGTTAAACTAAAAAACTCACTGCATTGAGTCAATTCAGACTCAGAGCAACCCTATAGGATAGGGCAGAACTAGCAAAGGGGGCGGTAGTTCAAATACGTTTAGGAACCTATGTTATAAATCTTTACGGAAGCAAGAGTTTCATTTTACCCGCATGGAGCATGGTGCCAATCATTTGGTTCCGAGTTTAATGCTTACCTGACAACTCTGGGCTCTGTTGTGCAATCAGTTACTGTGCTTCAGCTGTTAAGAGACAGATTGTTATGGTCCACACAGTTAGAATGCCTCAATATAGTGAATAAAACTCAAATGAACACCAGAAGTTCAAGCAACACTGAAAGCATTAGCCCAAAAAAGGTTGCAGGAACTGATGAAATACCAACTGAAGTGTTTCAAAAAGCTAATGAAGCACTGGAAGCATGCCATCGTCTATGCCAAGAAACTTAGAAGACGGCTAGCTACTTGACCAAGTGACTGGAAGAGATCCCTACTTGTACCCATTACAAAGAAAGGTGACCCAACAGAATGCAGAAATTATGGGATATTATCACTGATATCACATGCAAGCACTTTTTGCTTAAGATCATCCAACAGAGCGTATAGCAATACATTGAAAAGGAGCTGCCAGAAATCTGATTGGCCAGTAAACATGTGAGAAAGCGTTCCTGATCATTAGCCATAAGAGAAATGCAAATTAAAACAACTATGAGATACCACCTAATACCCTCAAAGATAGCCAAATTAAAAAAAATCAGAAAGTAACAAGTGTTGAAGGGGCTGTGATGAGGTAGGAATTCTTGTCCACTGCTGGTGGACCTGTAGGTATGTACAGCCACTATTGAAATCCATTAAGCAATATCTAAAACAGATGGAAATTGAGCTACCATACGACCCCGCAATCCCCCTACTGAACATATACCCAGAAGAGGCAAGAAACAAACCACAGCCAGATATCTGTGATCCAATATATTTGTTGCAGCAAAGCTCACAATTGTAAGCAGTTGGAAACAACCCAAATTTCCATCAACAGATGAATGGATTAAAAAACTATTGTACAGAGTACCTTGGGAACCCTTCTAGCAGGCCACACTGAGTTAGGGCACCTGAGAGCCCACCTGAAGCATGGCCTCTGGCCCCAGAGAAAAACAATGGGCTTAAGCAGAGGAGACCTGAGCCAGGTCTCTGTGTCCTTACACCCAGGAAATGGCTCAAGAGGAGCTCAAGATGGGTAGGCTGCGAGCCCCATACCACACCACCCCCATGCAGTCTACCATGATCAACATCCAGAGTGAACCCCATATGTCTGACCATGTCATCTGGTCCCTTTTTCAACATGCTCTTCCTCAACTGCTGCTGCATGGGCTTCATGACCTATGCCTACTTCTTAAAGTCTAGGGACCAGAAGATGGTGGGAGACATGACTGGGGCCCAGAGGCATGCGTGTACCACAAAGTACATGAACATTCTCTTTACAGTCCTCGGCCTCCAGGGAATCCTCATTTTCATCATTCTCACCATGGACACAGTGATGAGCTTCCAAGCCCTGTCACAGATGATGGGCACTAGCCACTGCACCATGCTGTGTCCTGAACCCTCCTGCCCTACCCAGCTGGATGACCTGACCCCTGGCCTGCCATCCCCGCTCCTGTCAACAGCTGATTGCACATGTATCGCCATCTCTCAGCAAGCTCAATAAAGTGCCCAGGTGTGTAAAAAAAACAAAAAAAGACCCTGTTGTACATATACACAATGGAGTACTACACATCCCTAAAACGCAGCGATAAATGCATGAAGCACATTTCCGCATGGGAAGAACTGGAGGAAATTATGTTAACCAAAGTGAGCTAAGCACAAAAGGACAAGTAAAACATCAGTCCACTGAGGTAAGCTTAAAAATGCAAAAGGAGCATAGGGGAAAAGCTGCTGTATACATACATTCCAAAGGTGAGGTCTAGGTACTATGGCAGGGACCAGACCCATTCTAGGGATACATATGGCAGCCAACTAAAAAGGAGGGGGGAAAAAAAAAAAAAAGACATGGGTAGTGGGGAAACAGGGCACTAACCCACCCAAGGGGAGGGAGTTGCTTATATCTCCACAGGGAGAGAGGGACCAGACTTCAACCAGGTAGCACCAAGAAATGAATGCAACATACTGGCATGAAGCAGGAAACCAACAGAGAGGTCTGAGGGGCAGAACCCAATCCCAAATACAGGAAGAGCCCCCCACCCCCCCACCCAAAGAATTCACTTCAGAGGACAACACTGAAGCTACAGCTCAGGAAGAGGGACAGGTCTCATCAGAACACACAGAAGCAAACATAGGGGGAGGGAGATAGAGTGGATCACATATCCTGGCCCACCAAGCACTGAGGAAAATTTTCCTGCTCAGACCAGCCAATGCAGAGAGGACCATAGGGCTGGCCACACCATGAGATACAATGTCCCTCACAGATCCATAGCGCTACAGGGGACAAGACTAGAGACAAAGTGC
The DNA here is from genome assembly GCF_000313985.2 of Echinops telfairi. Taxonomy (NCBI): domain Eukaryota; kingdom Metazoa; phylum Chordata; class Mammalia; order Afrosoricida; family Tenrecidae; genus Echinops; species Echinops telfairi. The sequence goes on along the minus strand of NW_022103933.1, from coordinate 232,639 downwards.
AAGAATTGTGCCCAATCTGACCCCACCACACTGGGAAGAAACACTAAAGGCATGCAACATAACAGCAAAGGGAGCAAAGCAATGAAATACCAAAAATAGACTGTGGGGCCAGGGTGTGGCATCCCATCAGACTCGACCAGGTCAACAAACAGACCGGGAACTATTTATAGCCTTCACTTTTGTTGGTTGTTGGTTTGTTTTGTTGTTGTTTTCTTTTCTTGTGTTGCTTTAATTTTCTCTATCTTGTTTTTGTGCTTACTATTATCTCTGCATGTCTATCTAGATAAGATAGGTGGGATAAACATGAGGAGAAAACAACAGGACCAATGGTCTGGGGGAACACGGGAGAGGGGTAGCAGGGGAAAAGGAAGTGGGGGTTAACAAACCCAAGGACAAGGGAACAAGGAGTGTTCTAAAATTGATGGTGAGGAGGACGTAGGATGCCTGGTAGGGCTTGATCATGGGCAATGGAACCGAGAGGAATTACCAAAACCCAAATGATGGCCAAACAGGATAGTGGGAAAAGAGGAAAGTAAAAGGAAATAGAGGAAAGAACTAGGAGGCAAAGGATGTTTATTTCTAAATAGAGGCATGGACATGTCAATATATTTATATATATCGAAAGGGAAACAGATCTATGTACTTATATTTATAGGTTTAGTATTAAGGTAATAGATGGACATTGGGCCTCTACTCAAGCACTCCCTCAATGTAGGAACACTATATTCTAGTAGCATGGCATTCTGTGATGCTCACTTTTCCAAATGATCGCTGAGGACAAAATGGGTGCATAAGCAAATGTAAAGAAAGCTGATGGTGCCCAGCTTTCAAAAGATATAGCGTCTGGGGTCCTAAAGGTTTGAAGATAAACAAGTGGCCATCTAACTAAGAAACAACAAAGTCCACATGGAAGAAGCACACCAGCCTGTGTGATCATGAGGTGTCAATGGGATCAAGTATCAGGCATCAAAGACCCAAAACAAAAAATCATTGTCAATGTGAATGAGGGGCAGGGGGGAGTGGGGACCCAAAGCCAATTGGTAGACAACTGGGCAACCCCTTACAAAAGGGTCACAGGGAAGACACGAACCTTTGAAACATACAACTTTCCTCTAGTTCTTTACTGCTTCCTCCCCCCGCCCCCACTACCTTATAAACCCATCTAGGCCAGAGCATGAACACAGGTACAGATAAGAGCTGGAAATACAGGGAACCTGGGACAGATAAACCCCTCAGGACCAATAACGAAAGTAGTGATACTAGGAGAGTAAGGGGAAAGTAGGGGAGAAAGGGTGAACCAATCACAATGATCAACAAAGAACCCCCTCCCAAGGGGATGGGCAACAGAAATGTAGGTGAAGAGAGACATCAATCAGTGTAAGACATGAAAAAATAATAATAATTTATAAATTATCAAGGGTTGATGAGGGAGGGAGGGAGGGAGGGAAAAAAGTGAGGAACTAATACCAAGGGCTCAAGTAGTAAGAAAATGTTTTGAAAATGATGATGGCAACAAATGTAAAAATGTGCTTGACACAATGGATGGATGGATGTATGGATGAGTTGTACGAGCTTCCAATAAAATGATTAAAAAAAAAAAGGAGCGCCAGAGGTTCAGGCTGGATTTAGAATAGGATATGGAACTAGGGATATCATTGCTAATGTCAGATGGATCTTTACTGAAAGCAGAGCATTCCAGAAAGATGTTTCCTTGTGTTTTGTTGACTATGCAAAGGTATTCAGCTTTGTGGACCATAACAAATTATGGATAGCCTTGAGAAGAATGGGAATGCCAGTACACTACATAATGCTCATGCCAAACCTGTACATGGATGAACAGGCAGGTGAGTGAACATAAGTAGAGCATACTGCATGGTTTAAAATGAGGGAAAATGTGCATCAGGGTTGCATCCTTTCACCACACTTCTTCAATCTCTATGCTGAGCAAATCATCAGAGAAGCTGGATTATATGGACAAGAATACAGCATCAGGATTGGAGAAGGGCTAATTAACAACCTGCTATATGCAGGTGACACAACCTTGCTTCCTGAAAGTGAGGAGAACTTTAAGCACTTGCTGATGAAGATCAAGAACTGCAGCCTTCAGTGTGGATTACAAATCAACATAAAGAAAACCAAAATCATCACAACTAGGCATCAGGTCAAATTTAGAAAAGACTGAAGTTTTCAAGGATTTCAATATGCTTGGATTCACAATCACTGCGGACTGAAGCAGCAGTCAAGAGTCCAAACAATGCGTGGTATTGGGTAATTTTTCTGTTGCACAAAACCTCTTTAAAGTGTTGAAAAGCAAGGAGATTACTTTTGAGGAGTAAGGTGTGCCTGACTCAAGTATTTGTATTTTCAATGGCCTCATATGCATGTGAAAGTTGAACGTTGAATATGGAAGTTGGAAGAAGAATCAATTCATCTGAATGATGGTGCTGGGAAAGAATACTGAAAGTATCCTGGACTTCTCAAAAAAAACCCAACAAATCTGTCTTGGAGGAAATACAGGCAGAATGCTCCTTAAAGGCAAGGATGATGAGACTTGGTTTCAGGTACTTTGGATATGTTGTCAGTCCTTAAAGAAAGACATCATGCTCGGTAAAGTAACTGAAAAAATGAAAAGCCCATCTGTAGGCAACTGGGCATCCCCTCACAGAAGGGTCACAAGGAGGAGACCAGTTAGTCAGGGTGCGATGTAGCAATGATGAAACGTACAATTTTCCTCTAGTTCTTAAATGCTTCCTCCCCCACACTATCATGATCCCAATTCTACCTTACAAGTCTGGCTAAACCAGAGGATGTACACTGGTACGGACAGGAACTGGAAACACAGGGAATCCAGGACAGATGGAAGATCCCTTCAAGACCAGTGGTGAGAGTGGCGATGCCGGGAGGGTAAAGAGAAGGTGGGGTAGAAAGGGGGAACCTTATAAGGATCTACATGTGACCTCCTCCCTGGGGGATGGACAGCAGAAAAGTGGGTGAAGGGAAATGTCGGACAGTGTAAGATATGACAAACTAATGGTAATTTATAAATTATCAAGGATTCAAGAGGGAGGGGTGAGCGGGGAGGGAAGGGAAAAAACGAGGAGCTAATACCAAGGGCTCAAGTAGAAAGTAATGTTTTGAGAATGATGAGGGCAACAAATGTACAAATGTGCTTGCCACAATGGATGTATGTATGGATTGTGATAAGTGTTGTATGAGCTCCTAATAAAGTGATTTTTAAAAAAGCAAACTCATTGCCATGGAATCAATGCTGACCCACAATGACCCTACAGAACAGAGTAGAATGGGAGAGCTGCCTCTCTGAGTTTCCAAGACTGTAACTCTTTTTTTTTTTAATTCTACTTCACAATTCCATTAATTTTTTTTTAGGAATACCTTTAATGGGACATAATCCAAATACCATACAATTCAATAGGTCTATCATATCAAGAAGTGTTGTACAATCATTACTACAATCAACTTTAGAACATTTTCTTTTTTTCTTATGCTTCTTGCTACAGATCCCCATCTGCCCCAAAAACTTCCCTGCCAACTCCGAAGAACCATTAATCCAGTTACTGCCTCTATGGAGTCACCTATCCTGGATTCCATATAACAAAAACCCTGTAAAAATACATAACAAAGACTCAAAAAAGCTAACAATAATAACAAAATAAAATAGAGAAAAATATCAGTTTGGAAGAAAACAGAAAATATTTTAAAATAGAACAAAGCAAAGAAGTTTCCGAGGAATCCTGAAAATAGACTTCTGAGTCAGGGGGCAAGGGCTTGGCACCTTATCAGACTCGATCAGCAAATATTCATAAATATCAGTAGACAGGCCTGGATCTATTTATAGGATTTTTCCCCCTTCTTTTTTTTTTCTATGACTATTTATATATGATTGATAAACAATCAACAATCCCGAGGAGAAAAGAAAGGGACCAACTGCTGGGGGGGTGGGGGCGGGGATGGGAGAGGAAGAGGTGGGGAAGGGAAGGGGAGTGGGGGAGCCAACAACTCAGGGACAAGGAAGCAATAAGAGATCTAAAATCAAGGAGGGTATAGAATGCCTCTCGGGGTTTGATCAAGTGCAGTGTAGCCGAGAGAAAGTATGGAGAACTGAATGAGTAGAACATGATAGTGGGACAAGAGAAAAGTAAAAGGAAATAGAGGAAAGAATTAGAAAGCAAAAGACACTTTTAGAAGTATAAAAACAGGCATGTATATATGTAAATATTAATATATAATGATAAGGATGTACATATATTTATATGTTAAGTACTAAGGTAGCAGATGGACACTGGGCTTCTACTCAAGCCCTTCCTCAATGCAAGAACTCTTGGTTCTAATAACCTAGCATTCTGTGATATTCACCTGTATGCCATGATGATCATTGAAGATAAAATAGGTGTATATGCAAATGTGGTGAAGAAAGCTGATGGTATGCCCAGCTATTAGTTAGAAGATACAGTATCTGGGATCTTAAAGACTTGACATTAAACAAGCGAACATCTAGCAGGGAAGCAACAAAGCCCACATGGAAGAAGAAGCACACCAGCCTGGGTGATCATGAGGTATCAATGGGAGCAGGTATCAGGCATCAGACTCGAAACAAAAAATCATATCGTGTATGAGCGGGAGTGCAGAGTGGAAGTCAAAGCCCATCTGTAGACAACCGGACATCTGCTTGCAGAAGGGTCACAATGAAAGGATGAGCCAGTCAGGGTACAGTACAACACCAATGAAATATATAACTTTCCTCTAGTTCTTAAATGCTTCCTCCTCCCCACTGTCATGATCCTAATTCTACATGACAGATCTGGCTAGACTGGAGCATGTACATCAGTACAGATGCTAGCTCTAGACACATGTAATCCACTACAAATAAACCCCTCAGGAACAGTAATAGAAGTAGCGATACCATGAAGGTAGGACAAAGGTGGGGGAAGAAGCAGAAGTGGGGAACCAATTGCAATTATCAATGTGTACCCACCCCCCAGGGGGACAAACAACAGAAATTTGGGTGAAGGGAGACAGTGGACGGTCTAAGATATAAAAATAACAATAATTTATAATTTATCAAGGGTTCAGGAAGGTGGAGGCAGGTGAGAAAAAAATAGGAGCTGATACCAAGGGCTCAAGCAAAAAGCAAATGCTTTGAAAATGATGATGGCAACATGTACAATGTGATTGATACAACTGATGTATGGATTGTTAGAAGATAAGAGCCCCCAATAAAATTATTTTTTAAAAAGAAAACAACTTTAAAATGGGTAAAAAGGGAAATCAAACGAAAAGGTGTTAGATTTTTAACTTATTTGTATCTGTCATATTCCACTTTCCAATGTATTCTGTATGACAGCAAGGCTATTCACATCCCTGGTCCATGTTCAGATGGGATTCACTGGAGGATTCATCCACACGTATTTCCCCTTAACTTTCTTTTGGGTTTTTTTTTAACTGCTAGAACTTTTAGATGTATCAAAAAGAGGGATAATTCAGATGTTACATTTTTAACCATTAAATCAGGTGTTATAAGACTGTAACTCTTTATCTGAGTAGAAAGCCCGGTCTTTCATCCTAGGAGTGATGGTGGTTTCAAACTGCTGACATTATGCCCGACATGGAACCATCAAGTCACCAGGGGTCTACCAGGGGCAACAACAACAACAAAATAGAGGAAGATCTTTCACAAGATGGATTGAAGCAGTGGCTGCAACAACAGGCTTAGACATAAGAACAATTGTGAGGATGGCAGAGGAGTGAGCAGTGGTTTTTTCTGTTGAATTGAAAACGACTAGTTAGTATCTAACAACAAAGACAACCGAAAAGTTTTGCAAACAAAATTGAAGAGGAATTCATATGCAACATTCTTCTGTGGCTCAAAAGAAGCTTGGTGGTATAGTGGTTATGAATTGAGCTCCTAACCAAAAGGTCAACAGTTTAAAAACACCAGTCTCCCAGGGAGAAATATGAACTTCCTATAACCAGTTATAAACTTGGAAACCCATAGGGGCAATTCTACCCTATCTTATAGGGTCCCTTATAAATTGGTATCAACTTGAGTGCAGTAAGTTTGGTTTAGTTTTCTATAACTCAAGAGATTTTATTTGCATTAAAGTAAATACATGACAGCATTAAACCAGTATCAAAGCAAATCCACATAAAAAAAATCTCATCTTTTAATTAGATTAAAGGATGGCTCTCCAAAGAATGCAACTAAAACCAGTGGACAAAATGCAGCTGAGGTAACAGACAGATTTAAAAAGGAAACCAGGACCAGAAATGAGATTTCCTTTTTTTTTTCCTCCAGCATTTCCTGGCCTTGAAACAAAGGTAGAGAAAAAGAAAAGAAAAGAAAAAAAACTAACTAAAAATTCACCCTGATGGGTAGAAAGAAAATATTCCAAGATAAACCCTGATTTCCAGTCCAAGGAGCATGATCATGGTACAGTGTGGAGAAAATCTATTTTATTTTCCTTTCTCTCCCACTTCTCAGTCCCCAGATGATGGCTCAAGGGAGATGAGGGAGGAATACACAGCGCTTTCAAAGTTAGCTACCTGTACAGGATGGATTATATATGCAAAAATAAAAATCTCAAGACCATAGGATAGTGTGAGCCCCAGCACCCTCCCCCAATGACCACAGCATGAGGTAATGCCAGGCAGGTAGCCCCTGGGCATTCGGGGGAGAGGAGGAAGTGATGCATGAAGGAAAAAGAGGAAAAGTCACAGGTCATGGAAATTAGTACTGACCTCCCCCCACCCCCCCTCAGACAAGATAGGATACAGAATGGAAGACACCTGGGTGGGTGTGGGGGAGGGGGGGTTGAAACCTACATAGTCTGCTGCTCAGAGGGACGGGAGTGGGGAGCTCCTAGCCCTGTTCAAGTACATGGTAGAGGGGCAATCTCCCCAAAATGAAAGAGGGTGGTTCCCTCAGGGTCCCTAATGGACAAAGCCCATCTCTTACCCTCCTGGGCAGGGGCCTCTGTCCTGAGGGCATGCCAAGGAACAATGGGGAAGTCGATGTGGACAAACCAGTTCCCAAACTACTTCCCACTTCTCTATCCTCTAACCAGAAGTGGAAAAGGAAGAAGCCAGAGTTGAAAAGGTGAATTAGGGACTGAGCTGCAGCTGCCTCTGAAGGGGGAATAGTCCCCTGGCCTTCCTTCCTCCACCTTCATGCCACTTTGGAGACTTCCTTTGGAAGCAGGCTGGAGGCCAAGAAGCTCATGCCCCAGTACTTCCCTTAAATCCTGCTGCAAAAACAGGATTGACTTCCTAAAAAAAACAGTCATAAATCTTGGGTTAAAAACTAATTTGTAACCAGGTGCCAGCCACAATCAACCATCTACGTGAGATTGGAGCTCCATCAGCCATGCGGCCTGCCGATTCTTCCCTAACACTCTTAGGGTTCCTAACCTGAGTCAGTCCAACCAGTCCTGAGAACTAGCTACCCAAATGGGGGCTGGCTCCTCCTGAGAAGAGGGCAGTGAAGAGAGTCATATTTTTTTTTAATTATTTTATTGGGGGCTCGTACAATTCTTATCACAATACATGCATACATCCATTGTGCCAAGCACATATGTACATTTGTTGCCTTCTACTTTAGCCCTTAATATCAGTTGCTCATGTTCCCCCTCCCTCCCCACTCCTTCATGAGCCCTTCATAATTCATAAATTATTATAGTTTTGTCATAAGTTACACTGTCCGATGTCTCCCTCCACCCTCTTCTCT
>NW_022103933.1:222200-223227 GCF_000313985.2 Echinops telfairi | reverse complement strand
TTACCCATAGAAGAAGAAATTAACTAAAAGAAAAAAATTTTAAGCAGAAAGAAAAACCTGTAAATAGATCAAGGTCTGAATTTTGATCTCTAGCCATGTCCTTCAGTCAGGACCAATGGGGTACCATGCTCTGACCCCAGAGTCTGTCCTTTGTACTCCCTCAGGGGCTCTCTGTTCTGTTCCCTCGGTTGCTCTGCTGCACGCTTTTTGTGGCTTGCCTCGGTGTCTCAGGGTCAGTCTGGGCCAGTCCCGACACTGAGTCTCCAGTGTTGTCCCCCTTAGAGCCCGGGGCCATCAAGGGACAGCGTGTCTCGTGGTGGGATCAGCCATATTGTCCACCCTGCCCATTGGCTGTTCAGAGCGGGGATGTCGTCCTCCAGGCCTAGTGGGTCTTGATATGCTCCATTCTCTTTTCCTCCCCCTAAGTGCTCCCATTTGCTCTGGTCAGACATTCCCCTCTCCCCTAGCTGCAGCTTCATTGCCGTCCTCTCAAGTAGATTCTTCTGGGGGGAGGGGAGAGTCATATCTTTTGAAAGAACAATTGAAGACCCAAGTGCAAGTGGGGAGAATCCCTAATGTTTTTTCCTTTATTCTCTTATCACATTCTTTTCAATTCCACATGGCACATATTCAAAAATAGACCACAAGCTTGGACACAAGTCAAACATGAGTAAACACAAGCACATAGAGGTTACACAGACATCTCTCTCCGATTACTGTGCCATAAAGCTGAAATTAACAGAAGGACGGTGAAGAAAACTAGGGCAAACAATTGGAGGATGTACAATTTCCTATTACAAAAGGAGTGGGTATTGACCCAGATCAGAGATAAAATCAGAAAGTTACTAGAGACCAATGAGAATGAAAATATGATGTACCAAAACGTGTGAAACACAGCAAAGGTATTTATCAGAGGAAGACTGATAGCAATAAAGTCACACATTAAGAAATAAGAGAGACTCGTGGATAATATGCTGACACAAAAATTACATCAACTGGAGCAGAGGCAACAGAACAACCCTACTAA
>NW_022103933.1:214394-220591 GCF_000313985.2 Echinops telfairi | reverse complement strand
AGTAAAGATGTCAGTTCTGCCCAAGGCACTATATAAGTTCAATGCTATCCCAATACAAATACCACCATTCTTCAAAGAATAGGAAAAACAGCTAGCCAACTTCATATGGAGGGGGAAGGAGTCCAGAATTAGCAGAGAACTCCTCAAAAAGAAGGACAGGGAGGTAGAAAACACCTGACACAAAAGGTGAAAGATGACATCACAGAGCCTACAGATGGGCATAATAACTAAAAATATCAGTGGATTGAACTCAGGCATTAAAAGGCAGTGGCCAGCAGACTGGCTTAGAAAACACAAATTGTTTATCAGCTGCCTGCACATCTGAAGATTACAGCAGAAATAAGCTGAAAATCAAAGGCTGGTGAAAAACATACCAAGAAAATGGCAATTCAAAAAAAGCAGGGGTTGCTTTATTAATCTAGGAAAAATTGATCTCAAGGTGCAAGCCATTACAAGAGATAAGGAGGGGGAACTATATCATGATCAAGGGAATTGTAGACCAAGAACCAGTGACCATAATAAATATGTTTATGCCTAATGAGAGACAGATGAAATTCATCACTCATACAGTCCAAAAGATGTAAAAAGAAATTACAGGCTCAACAATTACAGTAGGTGACTTTAATAGAGTACTATCTGAGAAAGATAGATCACTGGGAAAAAAGCTTAGCAAGCAGGCTACACATCTAAACATTACAATTAGACAACTTAACCTGAAAAGATATTTTAAGAGCTCTCCACCCAAATTTTTTTTTAAATTGAGATTCTTTTCAAGCCTGCAAGGCACATATTGAAGAAAAACCACATGCTGAGACACAAGTAGAATCTGTGTAAATTCAAGCAAATGGAGATCATACAGATTTCTCTCTCTGACCACTATGCCATAAAGCTAGAAAATTTTTAAAAAGTATGATTAAGAAAACAAGGACAACCAATTGGAGAATACATAATTCAATATTGCAAAAGGGGTGGCTACTGGCCCACATCAGAGAAGAAATTAAGAAATTTCTGGAAATTGATGAGAATGAGAATACAACGTACCAAAAATTTGAGACACAGCAAAGGCAGTTATCAGAGGAAGTTTGAAAGCAATACATGCACACATGAAAAAGGAAGAGTCTTATGACTGACCTGCTGACATAAAACTTACAGCAATTAGCAGAGTCAATAAGACAATCCTACTAATAGCAAAATTAAAGAAATAATAAAAATCAAGGCTGAGATTCATGAGAAAGAAAACAGCCCTATCCACTTACTGGCACCAGGGAGGCCACATGATGCCTGGAGTTACTGTAAAAGAAGTGAACCAGCAGGAGTGCATCAAAGTTATGGCAGCCTTCCTAAAAAAATCCGTGAAACGGAAAGTCCCAGAATGGGTACACTGTCAAGCTAGCTGTAGTAGTCTGGGTACTTTGGAGAAACAAATCCATAGCAACTCATGTATAAGAGAGAGTTTTATGTAAAGAAAATGTGCATCATGAAAACATCCCAACCCAGTGCTGCCCAAGCCCACAAGTCCAACATTAACCCATTAACTCAACACCAGTCCACAAAGTCCTCCACCTCACAAAACAGAGGCAATGATGCCGACTGCAGGAGGAAAGATGAGTCAGTGAATGAACAAGCATCTCAGCACTAGCAGGGGTCTCCATAAGGCTGCTCCAGCACGCAGGGCTGCATCGGGATAGGTCCATGTAGCTTCTCCTTGGGGATGTCTTGTAGGAAGTCAATTTTGCAAGATGAAGCAGGGAACTGCTAAGGCAGCTGCACCCGGTGCAACCATCACAAAACAAGAGACCCGAAAACTAGAAAGGCGAGGCTCACCACCCATTTATCCCTCTGCCTTTCAATTAGCCCCACGTGTGATTACTGGCCAGGCTGACACAATTAACTAACTCACTAGCCAAGAATAAAAAAGCTTGCTATCTATGATGATAACTGGTTCTACACACGAGCTGCCTCCACAGCACGGCACCTGTACCGTCGAGGTGCTTCTGGGGTCGGCTCCTTGACCAAGATCTATGAGGAGTGGCAGAGAAAGGGTGTCACTTCAGCCAGGATCTCAAGAGCGTGGCCTGCCAGGTCCTTCAAGCCATGATGGGACTCAAGATGGTGGATAAGGATCAAGATGGCAGCCACAAACTGACACCTTAGCTACAGAGAAATCTAGACAGAATCGTCAGATGTGTGGCAGCTGCCAACAAGAAACATTAGAGCAAATGATGCTAGGTTAATAAATTGCCTAATTCGTTAAAAAAGAAAGAAAGAAAGAAAATTATAGGAAATATAAATGAAGCTGAAAGTTAGTGCATTGAAAATATTAACAGAATAAACAGACCACTGGGGAACCTAACAGAATAAACAGACCGCTGGGGAACAAATTTCACCAGCAAGGATGAGGGATGAAATAGGGGACATTACAACTGACTCTAATGAAATCAAAAAGATGAATGTACAGTACTACAAAAGGTTGTACTCCAATGAATTCAACAGAAGACATGGACAAATATGTGGAAAAACAATTCCTCCCTAGATTATCTCAGATGGAAATAAAGGATCTCAACAGAACCATAGAAATAGAAAAAATAGACAGGTTGTCAAGAGATTGATTACCAACCAAAAAATCCACCCGACCAGATTGCTTCACAGGAGAATTCTACCAAGTATTCAGGGAAGAACTGACACCAATCGTACATAAATTCTTCCAGAACACAGAAAAAGACAGAAAACTCCCAAACTCTTTCTATGAAGCGAACATAACTCTGATACCTAAATGGGCAAGGATCCCACAAGAATCAAGAACTACACACCAATATGCCTAATGAACATCAATATAAAAATCCTTAATAAACATACTGGCAATACAATGCAAAAGTACATAAAACAAATAATTCTCTATGGCCAACTGGGATTCATACCAGGGATGCACAGAGGGTTCAACATACAAAAGACCATTAATATTATTCACCATTGAGGGCAATGAATGTACAAATGCGTTTTACACAATTGATGTGTGTATGGATTGTGATAAAAGTTGTATGAGCCCCTAATAAAATGATTTTAAAAAAAGAAAAGAAAAAATATATATATTATTCACCATATTGATATGAAAAATTCTAAGAACCACATGAGAATGTCGATAGATCCGGAAAAACTATTTGACAACATCCAAGACCAATTCCTGTTTAAGACATTCAAGAAGATAGGAATCGAAAAAGCATTCTTCATTATATTACAAGTTATATATGAAAAACCAACAGCCAACGTGCAGCCAATGGAAAAAGGATGAAAGTGATCCCACTGAAAAAAGGGACAAGATAAGGATTGCCTTTGTCCCCACTCTTATTTAACATCGTACTGGAGGTCCTAGGTAACAACATAAAGCAAAGGAAAGATATCAAAGGTATTCGCCTGTCTAAAGAAGAGGTGAAATTATCGTTATTCGCAGATGATAGGATTTTATATATGGAAAATCCCAAAAGCTCCACAAGAGGTTTACTGGAAACAATAGAAGAATATGGCAGAGTGGGAGGATACAAGATCAACAAATAGAAATCTATTGGACTCCTTTACAAAATGAACAAGATCACAGAAGAGGGGATCAAAAAGGTAGTACCCTTCACAAAAGCTAAACACATTGAAATATATAAGGATATACCTGATTAAAAAACAAAAGAGACAGCTTTGCGCAGTGGCAATATCGTAGCCAATGAGGTTTACCCCAGGAGCGATTATAGCTAATTGAAAAAAAAAGTTGTATGAGGAAAACTGCAGAACACTATTACAAGAAACCAAAAGTGACCTCTACAAATGGAAGAATATTCCATAATTCATGGATTAGAAGACTGAATATAAGTAAAGATGTCAGTTCTGCCCAAGGAACTATATATGTTTAATGCAATCCTGATACAAATACCATCATTTTTCTTCAAAGAATTCGAAAACCTGATTACCAACTTCATATGGAGAGGAAAAAAGCCCAGAATTAGCAAAGAACTCCTCAAGATGAAGGACAGAGTGGGAGGGCTTGCTTTACTGGACTTTAGCACCTATTATACAGCCACAGTGGTCAAAACAGCAAGGTACTGGTATAAAGACAGATACTCAGACTAATAGAAAAGAACTGAAAACCCAGAAATAAAAGCATCAGCATACAGACAACTGATCTTTGATAAGGGACCAAAAAATATCAAATGGGAAGCAGATGCCCTCTTCAACAGTGAAGCTGGAAAAAATGGACATCTCTCTGCAGAAAAATGAAGCAAGACCCTTATATCATTCCATGCACAAGAATAAACTCAAGGTGGATTACACACCTCGAGGTAAAACCCTAGACTATTAGGGCCATCAATAAGGAAATTGGGATAAACTTGAGAACTTTGGTGCACCGAATACATAGGCTAACAGAAATATGGAAAGAAACAAATACAAAGGTGGCACAAATTGACAAATGGGATATACTGAAGATAAAACACCTGTGTACATCCAAAGAATTCACCAAGAGAATAATAAGAGAGCCCACAGACTGGGAAAAATCTTTACCAATGATACATCAGACAAAGGCCATATCACTAAAATCTATAGTACTCTGCTGGCTTTCAATTAAAAAAAAGCTAATTGCCTACTGAGGAGGTGAGCAAAAGACCTGAACAGAAGTATCACAAGGGTAGAAATCCCAATGGCCAATAAATATATGAGAAATGTTCCTAATCATAAGCCATAAAAGAAATGCAAACTAAAACAACAAGATACTACCTAACATCCTCAAAGATAGCCAAATGCAAAAAAATCAGAAAGTAATAAGTGTTACAGGGGTTGTGGGGAGACAGGAACTCTCGTCAACTGCTGTTGGACCTGTAGGTGTGTACAGCCACTATGGAAATTGATTTGGCGTTATCTAAATGATGGAAATCGAGCTACCATATGACCCAGAAATCCCCCTACAGGCCATATACCAGAAGAGGCAAGAAACAAACCATGGCCACAAATATGTGTTCCAATGTTCATCATGGCACAGTTCACTATTCCAAAGAGGTGGAAACAACCCAAATTTCCATTAATAGGAAAAACAATTAAAAAACTGGTACATACATACAATGCAGTACCAGGCATCCCTAAAAAGCAGTGATGAACACATGAAGCATATTGCCCCATGGGAAGAATTAGAGGAAATTATGTTAAGCGGATAAGGCAAGCACAAATGTAAAAGTACAACATGACTCCCCTCAGGTAAGCTAAAAAAGGAAAAGGGGCATAGGGGAATAGCTACTGTATACATACATTCCTGGGTGAGGTCCAGGTATTATGCAGGGGCCAGACCCATTCCAGGGATACATATGGCAGCCAACTAAACAGGAGGGGAAAAGAAAGAAAAAAAGAAAAGTCATGGGTAGCGGGGGATCGGGGCACTAACCCACCCAAGGGGAGGTGATTGTTTATATCTCCACAGGAGACTGAGAGAGGGACCAGATTATTTTGTCACGCCAAGACATGAATGCAACATACTGGTATGAAACAGGGGGCCATTAGAAAGGTCTGTGGGGTGGGCCCCAATCCCAACTACGGGGATACCCCACCCCCGCCACACAGAAGAATTCACTTCAGAGGACAGCACTGAAGCACCAGCTCAGGGAGAGGGGCATGTCCGATCTGAGCACACAGGAACAAATGAATAGTGAAGCAGAGAGAGTGAAATACAACCTGGCCCACCAAGCCTGTCCAGAGCAGTTAATGCACACCAAGGACCATAGGTCTGGACCCACCAGGAGTCATGACGTCCCTCACTGACATATAGAGCTTCGAGGGACAACACTATAAGTACAGTGCCGGAATTTTGCTCAATTTGCCCACACCACATGGTGGGCATGTAACAAAGGAGCAAGTGAAGCTAAGCAATTAAGTCCCCCAGGAATGCCAATAACAGACTTTGGGTGTGGCAACCCACATAAAAGACTGAAAAACATTCCTTAAGGTCAACAAACAGGCCTGAAAGTATTTATATGCTTTTCTTTTTTTTATTGTGGTTTTTGTTGTTGCTGTTTTGGTTTTTTCTTTTTTTTAATCATTTTATTGGGGGCTCATACAACTCTTATCACCATACATACATACATTGTGTCAAGCACATTTGTACATTTGTTGCCATCATCATTCTCAAAACATTTTCTTTCTACTTGAGCTCTTGGTATCAGCTCATTTTT
>NW_022103933.1:183515-213035 GCF_000313985.2 Echinops telfairi | reverse complement strand
CCCTGGCCCCAAAGTCTATTTTTGGTACTACCTCGGGACTTCCTTGCTCTGCTCCCCTTGCTGTTTTATTGCATGCCCTTAGTGTTTTGCCTTGGTATGGTGGGGTCAGATGGGGCACAATTCCCATACTGTGCTTCCCATGTTGTCCCCTGTAGGGCTATGGGTAAGTAAGGGATGTCGTGTCTCATAGTGGGGCCAGCCTTATGGTCCGCTCTGTGCATTGGCTGCTCTGAACGGGGATATCATCCTCAAGACTTGGTGTGCCAGGATGTGCTCTACTCTCTCTTCCTCCCCCTTCATTCGCTCCCGTGTGCTCTGATCAGACATGTCCCTGACCCTGAGCTGTAGCTTCAGTGCTGTCCTCTGAAGTAAATTCTTCTGGGGGTAGGGGCGGCTGTACATGTAGTTGGGATTGGGGCCGGCCCCTCAGACCTCTACTGGTTCCCTATGTCAAGCCAGTATGTTGCATTCACATCTTGGAGCACCGGGTTGAAGTCTCCACCCTCGTTCCCTGTGGAGATATAAGCAATATCTTCCCCTTGGGTGGGTTAGTGCCCTGCTCCCCACCTACACATGCCTTCCCCCCCACCTTTTCAGTTGGCTTTGCTTTGTCTTGTTTTTGTGCTTGTCTCTGCAAGTCTATCTAGATAATATAGGTAAGATAAACAATATGTACAATATGTACAAAGGAGAAAACAATAGAACCGCCTGTTGCGGGGGTGACATGGGAGAAAGGGAGGTTAGGTAACCGAAAGGGCTGTTAACAAACCCAGGAACAAGGGAACAACAAGGTGAGGAGGGCATAGGATGCCTGGTAGGGTTTGATCAAGGGTAATGGAACTGAGAGGAATTACTGAAACCCGAATGAGGGCCGAACATGACAGCAGGACCAGAGGAAAGTAAAAGGAAATAGATGAAAGAACTGGGAGGCAAATGAGCATTTATAGAAGTCTAAATACAGGCATGTACATATTTTAATATATTTACATATAACGATAAAAGAGATCTATGTACATATATTTATATGTTAAGTATTAAGGTAGCAGAGAACAATGGGCCTCTCCTCAACTACTCCATCAACACAAGAACACTTTGTTTTAACAACCTGGCATTCTGTGATGCTCACCTTCCTGACATGATTGCTGAAGACAAAATAGGTACATAAGCAAATGTGGTGAAGAAAGCTGATGGTGCCCAGCTATCAAAAGATATAGCATCTGGGGTCTTACAAACTTGAAGATAAACAAGCGGCCATCTAGTTGGGAAGCAACAAAGCCCACAAGGAACAAGCACACCAGCCTGTGTGATCATAAGGTGTAGATGAGATCAGCTATCAGGCATCAAAGACCGAGAACAAAAAATCATATCAATGTGAATTGATTGAGGGAGGGCGGAGTGGGGACACAAAGCCCATCTGTAAACAATTGGACATCCCCTTACAGAAAGGGCATATGGAAACGATGAGCCAGTCAGGGTGCAGTGTTACACTGATAAAACATACAACTTTCCTCTAGTTTTTTAATGCTTCCTCCCCCTGACTATCGTGACCCCAATTATATCTTACAATCTTGCTAGATCAGAGCATGTACATGGGTACAGGTAAGAGCTGGGAATCCATGACCCTGTGGAACCCCTCAGGGCCAATAATGAGAGTAGCAACACCAGGAGTGTAAGGGAAGGTGGGAGAAGAAAGCGAGAACTGATCACAATGATCTACGTATGAACCCCTCCCAGGGGGACGGACAACAGAAAAGTGGGTAAAGGAGACATGGGTCAGTGTAAGACATGAAAAAATAATAATTTATAAATTATCAAGGGTTCATGTGGGAAGGAACATGGGCGAGGGAGGGGGGGGAATGAGCCGATACCAAGGGCTCAAGTATAAAGAAAATATTTTGAAAATTGATGATGGCAATAAATGTAAAAATGTACATGACACAATGGATGTATATATGGATTGTGGTAAGAGCTGTATGAGCCCCCAATAAAATATTTTTTTAAAGATGCTGAGAACCAATCCATGATAAAAAAAATTCCTAGAAAAATAGGAAATCTAAGGAAACTCAGATTCACAAAGAAAATATAAAAAACAACCCAACAATATCATTATTATATAATGACTTTAAAATTGGATGTGTTCCCCTAGACTGGGTACAGAGCAAGGATATCCACTCTAATACATAATGCAAAAATTCTGGGTAATGCAAGATGGCAAAAAAGAAAATAAAAAGTATACACTTCAGAACGAAGAAAAAAAGAAAGAAATCAGGTAACTGAAAAACTTCCAACAAAAATAAGTCCAAGGTCAGATAGTTCTGTGGGGAATTTTACCAAATACTCAGAGAAGAATTGACACCAATTCTACAGAAAGTATTTCACAATATTGAAAACAAAAACAAAACTCCAAATTCATTTCGTGAAGATTCTACAAAAACCGGCAACAGAATTACCAGAATAGAAAATTACAGAACAATATCCCCAATGAACATAAGTGTAAAAATTCCCAACAAAAGTCTGTGCATTATAATTCAACAATACATTTCAAAAGGGCAAATGCTGTACACGATCACTGTTAAGAACTAAATAAAAGAAAAAGGTTTTTAAAGAAAACAGACTTTGATGGTTCCCTAGAGGTGGAGGAGGGGAGGTTGGGAAGGGAATGAGCTGGTGGCATGATGGTTATGTATTGGTTGGGTTGTAATCTGCAAAGTTAATCAGTTTCAAACCACCAGCCATTCAGCAGACAATGGGCCTTTCTACTCCCATAAAAAGTTAGTCTTGGAAACCCAACAGGGGCAGTTTTACCATGTCCTATTGGGTCGCTATGAGTCGGCATGAGTCGACTACATGGCATTGAGTTTGGCTTGGGGTTTTCTTGTTTTGTCTTGGGGGGATGAAATGGCAGATGAAGAAAGGCTTCAGAAGGTACATAGGTATTAACATGGGTGAAGGGGAAAGCAGTATTCCACAAGTGGTAGAAATAAAAAAGTTGGGGGCAGGTCAACTATGGGGAGTTAAAAAAATAGTTTTAGTGTTTTAATATAAAATGTATTATCTGAAATGTAACCTCCCCAACACCGTCTCCCCCCAATACACAATTAAAAATAAAAGAGAGAGAAGCAAAGTCAAACCAGGGGCCAGGCTGGGAGCAGTGTATGAATTCACATAAAGGATATGACAAGAAAAAATGGTTTAAACGTTTGGTAATTTTAATGAATGTTTCTATGGTTTTGTAACAATATTTATCACATGCATATAATTAGATGTAAGAAACAACTAAAACCACTATTTTTTAGTAAAAAAAAGTTAACTTAGAGAACTCACACCCAATTTTAAAATTTATCATGAAATTATATCAATCACAACAGTATGGTAATGATGAAAGAATAAACGAAAGTCTAGAACAGTATATTGTCAATAAGTAAGGTTAAAAGTGCCGGGTCGAAGAACCTTGATCTAAACCTTCAACTTTATAAAATGTTAACTGAAAACAGACCATCTATCTAAATATAAAAATGTAATACTTCCAAAATATAACAAGATAAAATTTTTTATGATTTATTACACAAAGAGCTCTTAAGTATGACTAAGCAGGACTTCATTTTAAAAAACCCTCTTGTTCTATAATAAAGATAATAGTTAAAGAAAAATAGAAATAATAGCTAAATAAAAAGCAAACTATAAACAAAATAAAAAGTTTTTGTAACAGAGGATATAGAAAGAATTTTCAAAAGCACTGATAAAATAGAAAATAAAAAAATATGGGAAAGATATGAAAACTTTCCCTATAAAGGACACCCAAATAGAAATTATACAAAATAAAAAATACCAACATTATTAGTCATTAGGGAATTACATAAAGTGAAAGCAAGATTTAAAAAATATAAAGTGAAATCAAGATATACCAGTACATAAATACACATCTGGTAATAAAAGAATAAACAAAACCTGACTAGACCAAATGACCTGACTAAAGTGAAGCAATGAGAGCCCCTGTGAGAATGGAACATATTGCCAAGCTACACAACAGCCTGGCGCTTTTTTTCTTAAATCCCCTATCCTTCTTAATTTAGGAAGTACTGGAATGTCTACTTCAATGGTTTGTTTACTTTGTTACTCTTTCCATTTCTCTGTCCTTTTGTGCTGCATTTCAAAAGTCCCTTTTTTTTTAAATGCCTTCATGCTCTATTTTTATTTTCTCACCCCTCCTTCACTTTCCTTCCCCTCTCAACTTCCCCATATCCCTCAAAGTTGCCTTCTTTTGGTGTGAAAGCCATTTTTTCCTTTATAATAGTGTTTTTATATAGTATTTATCTTTATCAGATTGGGTAACTTTTCCGAGCATAACGTCTTCCAAACTTGCCCACCTCTTTTACTTTTAGAAATATATAATATTCTATCTACCACTTATCTGTCAGTTCATCTACTACTTGTCTGTTTGTCATATTGTGGTGGGTTTTGTGTTGCTATATGGTGGTTTGTGTATTATCTTATCATTTATCTTCCTACGTGACTCTTATTTCAAATAGCAGCAGGGTCACTCATAGTGAACAGGTTTCAGCAGAGCTTCAAGACTAAGAACAGACAAGGAAGAACTGGCTGCCCACTTAAGTTGCTGCTGAAAACCTTATGCATAGCTTCAAAATACTGTCATATACCGAAGGTTTAATAAATGAAAGCAGAACATTGGCAGAAATAGTGACAGAGGATGAGACCCTCAGCCACTAGAAGTGCAGCTGAGGCGCTGCTTTAAGTATGAATCGAGGAATAGTGGAAGTCATAAAAAATCTAATGAAATGCATAAAGCTTGATATCTTAAACATTAATAGATGTAAACGGGCTAGTATTGGCATTTTGAATCGGAAAATCTAATGATTTACTATGCTGGGAATGACACAATCAAGAGAAATTGGGTTGCCTTCATTGTCAAAAAGGACACTTCAAAATCAATCTTGAAGTACAATGCTGTCTCTGTTAGGATTATATATTGATATATCTTGAAGGAAATCTAATCAATGAAGTAATTATTTGAATTTTGGCACCAACCACAAAGGCTAGTGAAGAATTCTACCTATATGGTCAGCATAAAATTGATGAAACATGCAATCAAGGTACTGATACAGCCCTCTAAGTTAGGTGTCAATTAAGTCCAGATGGAAGAAGCACACTAGCCTGCCTGTGTGATTCAAGGATTGTGAATGATAAAGGGAAGAAATGGTATCAGTGCTTAAATTGTGAACACTTGGTTTGCAGAAGGCTATGGTTGACAGTGGAGGCCCAAAATCCATTTGCAGTGTCCAGTCACAGATTAAGCGTGAATACCCTCTCATTAGAGTTGAGGCATAGTGAATAGCGCTATTATCAAACAGAGAGCACTGTAAACTGCCTTATGGCAGAAATAGTTAGGTCAAATATACTATCTTAATTTATCTCTGGTGAAAATATATTATCTCTGGTGAATCCTCTCTGACCATGGACCAGGGATGTGAATAAACCTATCATGCAAAATGACTTGGAAAGTGGATTGTTGCACATACATTTAGGTTAAACTTTAACACCTTATCATTTGATCTTCCCTATGATGATTTTAAATCTGTTCCAGGAGTTAATATTTTATGCTTTTTTTTCAACTGAGGTTTTTTATCTGTTTTACTTTTATTGTTGTTAGTTGTTTTCTTTTTAATGCCTTTCTGTATATGAAATTCAGGATAGACAGTAACTAGGTTAATGGTTCCTTGGGGTTAGGGAAGGGGAGGTTGGGGGAAATGGAAAGCTATTAACAATGAGTATAACAAATAAAATGATGTCAAAAATTAATTAGGGAGATGAATGTACAGCTCTTCTTGATGCGATTGAAATGTTGAGTTGTATGTTACGTGAATTTTATGTCAATAAAACTGTTGGGGGGGAAACAGTAAGCATAGAACAGAAAAAAAGAGTATTGATAATTATTGGCAATTGTAACTCAAAAGTTAAAAACACAGAGGAAGGAACAGCGGTTGGAAAATATGGTCTTTGTGATAGAAAGGAAGCTGGAGATCACATGGTAGAAATCTACAAAACCAAGACCTTGTTCATAACAAATACTTTTTTTCAACCATGCAAAAGTACATGTGTACTACTCCATATGGAATACACAGAAACTAAATTGACTACAGCTGTGTGAAAAGACGATGGGAAAGTTTTCTATCAACAGTTAGAGCAGGCCAATGGCTGAATGTGGAACAGACCATCAATTGCTCATAGATAAGGTAACCTTAAAGCTGAAGAAAACAGAAACAAATCCAAGAAGCCAAATATTACCTTGAGTCTATCCCTCCTGAATTTTGAGAACATCTCAAGAACAGATTTGATGCATTGAACACAGATGACAGAAGACCTGATAACCTGTGGGAGGACATCAAGAACACTTATGAAGAAAGCAAAATGTCATTTAAAAAAAAACAAGAAAGAAAAAAAAGGTGGATGTCAGAAGAGACTCTGAAACTTTCTTTCACTTATAGAATAGCTAAAGCAAATGGAAAAAATGATGACAGCAAAGAGCTGAGTAGAAAATTTCACAAGGCAGCATAAGAGAAGTCAAAGTCAAATATAATGAAATATGCAAAGGCCTAGAATTAGAAAACTAAAAGGGAAGAACACTCACAGGTTATCTGAAACTGAAAAAAAACTCAAGAAAAAAATCAAACCTCAAGTTGCATTATAGAAAAATTCTATGGGCAAAATACCATGATGCAGGAAACATCAAAAGAAGATGTAAAGAATACAGAGTCCTGTACCGAAAATAATTGACATTTTACCATTTCAGGTGGTAGCATACGAGCAAGAATCAATGGTGCTGAAGGAAACTCAAACTGAACTGAAAGCATTAGTCAAAAATAAGGATTGAGGAATTGATGTAATACAAAGTGAAATGTTTCAACAAGCTGATAAAACACTGGCAGCACTTACTGGTCTAGTCCAGGAAAGCTGAAAGACAACTAATTGGCCAACTGACTGGAAGAGATCCATATTTGTACCCATTCCAAAGAAAGGTGACCAAACAGAAAGCTCAAATTATAGAACAATATCATTGATGTTACATGTAAGTAAAATTTTGCTCACTCAAAATCATCCCACAACGGTTGCAGCAGTGCAATGACAGGGAGCTGCCAGAGGTTCAGGACAGATTCAGAAGAGGACGTGGAACAAGGGATATCACTGTTGATGTCAGATGGATCATAGCTGAAAACATAGAATACCAGAAAGATGCTTAGTGTTTTGATTATGCCAAGGCATGTGACTGTGTGGATCCTAACAAACTACGGATAAACTTGAGAAGAATGGAAATTCCAGAAAACTTCATTGTCCTCATATGGAACTTGTACATGGATCAAGTAGTTGTGGGAAATGAACAGGGGAATTCTATGGTTTAAAATAAGGAAATGGGGTTGGACGGATCCTGAGGACTTGACATCGGCTTGTGTATTAGCACGAGCAACTGACAACTGAAGAAGAGATCTCTAGAAGTGCTAGATGACTTAGTGACGAGCAGGTGGCTTTCACCCGTATTTCGTTATCTCTAATACAAGTGCCTGCTTTTTAGTCGATTGCAATAAAATGTTAATAAGTGAAAAAAAAAAAAAGGAAATGTGCGCATTAGGGTTGTCTCCTTTCACATACTTATTCAATCTTACTAACAACTATAGATAGTGCCGTGATAACAGAGTGTGGCTCTACCTGTTAATATTTTGGTCTTTATTTCTTTGAAGTTTATATTGAGTAGAGAGATTGCTAGGTCATGTGGTAGTTCTTCTGAAATTCCATCAGTAGCATATGAGAATAACAATCTTTCTATGACCTCACCATTTGTCATTTTCTTTAAAACTTTTTTTTTAGCAATGCTGGTGTGAGGTAGTATTGCATCATTGCTTGGTTATTTCTCTTATAACTAATGGTCACAAGCATTTATTCACGATTGTTGGCTGCCTGGATGACATCTTTGGTGAATTCTCTATTTATGACTTCTACACATTTTAAATTAGATTATACATTGTTTAATTATTGAGATGTTGCAGTATTCTATAGATTTATGGTATTAACCTTTTAATCCATCACTGCCAAAAATTGTTCTGCATATATCCAAAAACATGCTGTATATGTCTAAAATAACAAGTTGATTAGTCATGTGTTTATTCTGTATCTTTTTTCTTTCCAATTGTCTCTTTCTCCAAGAGTGGTATGCTAACCCATCTGCAGTATATCTACTCAGACTGAGCTGCTGCCAGATCCGCTCTAGCGATAAGCAAGCATCTCTAACAGCCTTATTATCAGGCAGAGACCATTGTAATCTTGAATATGCTCAATCAAACTTGACGCTTAGCCAGATGACCTCTCTATATACCCGACCTGAACTGGTTCTGGGTACAAGTAACTCTTACTTGTTCCATGACAGAAATTTCTTCCCTGGCTTTTGGAATGTTGATGAGGGTCTTTTCTATCTTACTCATTATTTGTATTTTGGTCTTCATATTATTATTTTATCCTTACTGCCTTATTTCAATTTTTGCTTTTTATTGTTTCTGTTGGTTTTCCTAGTTTGTGAATCACCAGAGTGGATGCACAGTATAATTAATTAGTATAAGAGCTAACAGGGGATGCAGGCATGGGGAGTGGATGATAGAAAGGAAAAAGGGATTCAGAAATAAAAAATGAAGGCTGGAGTGGGGAGAGAGCATTAGAACTGACTGTGACTACACAACTCGTAATGGTAACGATTTTTAAATCATTGATATAATTGAATGATCGAACCGCTGAATTGTATGATATGTAAATTATGTGCCAGTAAGACTTAAAAAAAAAGTGGTGTGCTACTATTACTATAGTATTGTCTATCTGTCACTTTAAACTGTAAGAGATTAATGTACTTTGAGAAAGTTTCACTGGTACATAGATGTTTCTTATGGTTGTGTCTTAATTCTGGCTTGAACCTTTATACAATAACCATCTTTGTCTCTAATGATGGCTCTTCATATGACATCCATTTTAGCAGAAATTATATTGCTATTCCTGTTGAGGTTTTTTTTTTAGTTAGCTTGATATAATTCTTCTCATCCTTTGACTTTTAGTGTTTTCATCTTTTTGCCTAAAGTGTGATAGATGTTTTCTTGTCCATTCTACTAGTGTTTGTTTAAGTGGTGAGCTCAATCCATTTACCCTTGCTTGTACAATTTTATTGCTGTCATTTTGCCATATGATTTGTATGGTGTCATTGGTTTCCTTGTTCAGTTTTCTGTGCTTATTTCATTGTGGGTGTCCCTGCCATCTTCATTTGCTTTGTTTTTATCATCCAGGATGCTGTTGGTTGAGCTAGTCCTTTGCCTCAACCATGTGCTGCACTAGTTAAGCTGTAGCGCCAGAACAATTGCTTGAACATAACTGGGGCTTCCAAGCCTCTACTGGCAGCCCTTTTAACCACCAGCAACATGGCAGTGGGAAGGAGCAAGGTCGGAAGCAAGCGGAAAATATTCTTAAAATAGAATAAATTCAAAATGGTGCAAAGGGGAGATCTAATGACACGGTGTTACATTGCAGCCTAATTACAGTTGTTAAAATACACTTTACAATGCTCTTGTATGATATTAAGGCTATTCACATTTGTTAGCCCAGGTAGACCAGAGAAACAAATTCATAGACATTCATAGATATCTAAGGAAGAGCTTTCTAAATATAAAAAACAAGTGTATATTGAGAAATCATCTCAGCCCATTCCTGATCAAGTCCGTAAATCCGATATTAGCCCATATCTGATACCACTCTATAAACTCTTCAGACTCACACAACACATGCTATGACACTGAATGCAGGAAGATCACAGGCCAGTGGGTGGAAAGTTTTGTGGACATAGTGGTGGTGGAAGCATCTCAGCGCTGGCGTGGATCTCAACGTGGTTCCACCAGCTCCAGGTCTGTGGCTCTATTAGAATAGCTCCATGTGGCTTTTCAACAGGAATATGAAGCAGAAAGAGTATGTCTGGCCTCCAGGGAGCTGTTTATTTCCATCCTGCCTCCAAATGAGGTTATCAAGCTGCGGCCTGATTGACCGGCTAGACTCCACCCCTTCGCAAGTTGACAGGATATGTAACTGCCACAACATTCCTAGACTGGTCAGTTGGGATTCACCAAATATTTAATCCACATAGGGACCCTACAAATAAGATTGTGGGCTTCTATTATCATATGTAACATTCTACAAACTGGGTGTTTAGAATTCAGGCTCTATTATTATTCCTTCCTCCAGGTTTGGATTTTTTGTTTATAATCTCTGGATCATAAGGCTGGTATACTTTTCCGTGTAGACTTTTGAAGTGTTTTATTTCCTCTTCTGTTTTTTCTTATTCATTTCTGGTCTTTTCCTGGATCTGTTAGAATCAGCTGAACATCATTTTTCTGAACTCCCTCATGGATAATACAATTTGTTCTTCAGAAAAGTCCATTGAATCTACACTTTCTTCACTCACATGTACCACTTTACTTTGTTTTGTCATGTGTACTGAGATTGCTTGCTTTTTACAAGACAGTGTTTCTTCTTTGTTTGTTTCTATTTGTTGTTCAGGTATTATTGAATTTGGTAGTAATCCCTGGCCACTAGTTGTGGCTAGTGATGATTTTGGATGTGGCTGGATCACACGATGACAGGAAATTCCGAAAAAGAGCTGATGACAGAAGAAAACAAAAACAAGAACACAAAAATCCCCTCAAATAACAGATATACCAATTACCCCACTCACATACACATAGTAGGAAAAAGAAAAGGAAACATGTAAACAAAACAAAATCAACAAAAATCAAAAATCTCAATGCCTTCTAGTCCATGCCAATTCATAGCAACCCTACAGGACATGGTAAAACTATGCCTGTGGGTTTCTAGGGCTGTAATTCTTTAAAGGAATAGAAAGCTCCATCTTTATCCCTTGGAACAGCTGGTGGTTTCTAACTTCAGTCCTTGGAGTCAGCAGCCCAAAGTGTAACCACTACACCACCAAAGCTCCTTACCAAAAAAACTAAAACCTAAGAGGAAAAAATAGCAGAACCCAAAGTCAGTGTCATATGCTGTTTTTGCCAGGGCCCCAACCTAGCTGTTACCCTTTGTGGTAGCCAAGCCAGAGAATATAGGCCAATGACTGTGGTAGCCACTTCTAGAATGTCCATGTAAAGAAAGAAATGCCCCAAAAGATCAGCCTTTTTTCTGCTAATGTAGGACTAAGAATGTGTCTTTGTTCAAGCCAAATATCAGAAATAGGTTGAGTGTTAAGTCAGTGTGTCCATAGCTGCCACAGAGCAAAGTGTGGTTGTCCTTTGTTCTCAAAACTAGTGGGAGGAAGCTGATTTAACTCAGCTTCTCCTTTGTAATAGAGTGCAGTCAAGTCCATTTTCCTTTGAGTCTGTTCTCCCAGGAACATAGAGAGAGAGAGGTACCACTGCCATCTGTGGGTTCAGATTAGTGTTTTCTGAGTCCACATGCTGAATATGAGGATCAAGGTAGTGGTCCATTTCTCCAACTCTCAGTCCAGAAAATTAGAGGGCTTTTAATGCTGGCGGAGAGGGTGGTTGAGAATTTACCATTTGCTAATCTGCCAGCACAAGCTCTTTCTCTCATTTTTCCCTGTTAGTGTCTGGCTTGCTCCTTTCATTCTTTGGGGGTTCCGATGCATGTTTTTTGTCTTTTTTTTGCTTGTTTCTGTTTTCTCTTAGAGTGAGTGAACCAAGAGCTTCGGCCTAGGTGGCTATGCTTTTTGAAGCTGAGCAGTTTCGTATATAATTAAACAAACACTTTACAATCTAGGGTAAGAAAGGAAACCATATATCTATACAAAAATATGTACACGTGCTCATAGCATTTTATTCATAATTAAGGTTTTGGAGAAGAATATAACATGTACTATCATGAGAATTAACAAATCTGTCTTGGAAGAAGTATAGATAGTATTCTAACATGTGTGTGTACCATAGTTTATTAACTCTTGCACTGATAGAAATTAGGTTGTTTATACACAACATAATATGCAATAGAATGGAATAATTTGAATCTATTAAATACCTAATAATATGGATGACTCTGAAGGAAATTATACTAAGTAAAATAAGACAATTAAAAAAGAGCAAATATTGTATGAGACCACTATTATCTAAAGTCAAGAAAAGGTTTTCACATTAAGAAACATTTTGTAATGATTACTAGGAGGGGAAGATGCATGTCTAACAAAAGGGTTGACACATATGAACATAGGTAAAGGAGAAAAAGCTAAAACCCACATTCATCAAGTTAATTCAGATTCCTAGCAACCCTACAGAGCAGAGTAAAACTGTTCTTTGGGTGTCCAAGGCTGTACATATTATTATGAGAGAAGAACACCTCTTTCCCCTATGGAACAAGTCGTTGGTTTGAACTCCTAAACTTCCAGTTAGTAGTCCAACTTGTTATCCACAAATTTGTGGAAACCAAGGTTCCTTTGAGTGAAGAGGAAGATAAAACAAACAAACAAATAAATAAAATGGTGCTGGTTGTAGATGACATTTTACCAGCCTTAAAAAAAAAAGTATGGCTAATGTTATGTAAACAAAACAAACAAAAAATTAGCATGAAATCCTACTTGAATCTTTCAGGTATATGTGTAGAAACAAGTCCCATATTTATAATTGTCCTCCTGCTTATTATGGCAACCATCACAAGAGGAAACTGCTATTAAGGCCTTCTTATCAATAAATCTGCATTTCAGAAGAAATCTTTCCCCTCCATTACTGTTGGTATCAATTTAAAGGCAGTGAGGTTTTCTGTTTGTTTGAATAGGGGTGGGGGTAGGGGGTAGGAGTGTGCCTTAGAAGGGTTGATTATGAGACCATCTCATGTACTTTGGCTATGCTATTAGGATGAATCAGTCCCTAGAAAGGATGCCATGTTTGATAAAAGATCACTGAAAAAGAGGAAGATCCTAATTAAGCTGCAAAAATGGGCTCAAACACATCAAGGATCATGAAGATGGCGCAGTACTATGCAGATTATGGTTCTGTTGTACATGAAGTCACTATAAATTGGAACTGACTGAATGGCACCTAAAAACAACACTCATAATCAATATCTAGATACAAGCCAAATGTACTTCTATAGGTGGAGATAAACTATGGTACATACATAAAATGGAATATTCTTTCCCAATAAGAGGTAATGAACAAACAACAAAGATGAATTTCAAAGTCACTATGTTGAGTGAAAGATACTCGCTTCAGAAGGTTACATCCTATATAAATCTGTTTATATAGTACTCTGGCGTAGGCAAAATTATAACGAATAGAACTGATTGGCAAGGTTTATGGGTAGAATAGGGTTGACCACAGAGGTTGTTTAGGGGGATGTAGGATTGTTCTTTATTCTGATTATTGTGGTGGTTATGCAAAACTATGCATGTGTTAAAACTCACACATCACAAAAAGGTTAAATTTACTGTATATAAATTCAGTAGGTAAAACTGTAGATTACTTAGTGAAAAGGGGGGGGGGAAATCTCCATTAACACTTTCTAAAGGATTCTATTGCTATTTTTGAAAAGCCTTGGTGGTCCACCAGCTGCTCCATGAAAGAAAGATGAGACCCTCTAGTTCCATAACAGCTTACACTCGCAGAAACCCGCAGGGCCAGTTCTGGGAGTCAGAATTGACTCCAAGGCAACTGAGTTTAGCTTTGGTGAAATTACTATTTTCATTCCATTTTTAACTAAATTACCATCAAGGCAAAGACATATTCCAAAAACAATAAATTAAAGACACAAATTTTAGACTTCTATTTCTGAAAGTAGAGGTGATGGCATGTTCAAGGAAACTCTTCTCTATACTGAATTCCCAAAATACATGAGACCTTGTGAGACATAGTCTGAGGCAGAAACAAACATAAGAGCCATGGTGGAGTAGTAATTACACAGCGGGCTGCTAACTACAGGGTCAAAAGTTTGAAACCATCAACCATTCTGTGGGACACAGATAAGGCTTTATACTCCCATTAGGAGTTACAGTTTCAGAAACCCACAGGGGCACTAGTACTCTCTCTTATTGGGTCACTGTAAGTTAGAATCTACTCAATGATAATGAGTGAGTGTGAATGAGAAACAAACATGGTAATTCCCTTGTGTGCAATCTTTGAATGAAGCAGTATTTTGGAATCCAAAATTTTGGAGTTAAAAAATTTTTTTATTAACACATCATTTTATTGGGGGCTCTCAGAGATGTTATAACAATCCATACATGAATTGTACTTTGTACATTTGCTGCCATCATTGTTTTCAAAACATTTTATTTCTGCTTGAGCCCTTGGTATCAGCTCCTCTTTTTCCTTTCCCTTCGCCACCCAATTTGGGAGTATTTTATAGAAGTAATTACACTATGTTTGTATATACCTCAATAGTATCAAAGCAATAACCTACACTAAAATACATTCATATTCTACTATAAGTTCATAGCAGTTCAGGTCAAGTTTTGTTCATTTTCCAAATAGCTTTTATAGGTAAAGCTTTCTGGAATTCTGAGTTACAGATATGGAAGGAGGGACTTATAGAAGTCCCTCAGTTAAAAATCAAGACCAGTAAAAGAAAAGAACAGGGAATTCACCTGAGAAACAAGCCACTGGCTCTGGAAGACCTTAGAGTTGCCCAAGGACAAAACAGAGCAGATTAGAATAGACCATGCTTACAGCCAAAAAGGAACTATCACTCACTGTGGTGAGTTCAATATGAAAGGTGGGGAGGAAGTTTAGAAAGAGAGAGAGATAGAGACAGTGTTCAGATACCAGAGGGAAAATAACGTCACTTGACAATTCCAAATAACAAACCTGCCCTCATATGGCTCTCAGAAAATAGAAGAAAAAAATTCATTTTACGTGGCTCGGGTACATGACAAAAGCAAGTCCAAATATACTCTAGAATAACCCAATTGAAACAGTCCTCAAAGTATTCTCACAAATTGACTAAGATATATGACAAAAAAATTATAAGTGGGTAAAATCATAAGCCACTAAGAGTATCAGTCTGCAGAAAGAAAGAAATCCAGTATCAGATCTACAAAACCTGTGTATATTGGAAGTTTCAGTTAATAATTACTTGTTTAATAAATTTAAAAAATAAAAGAAGAGATTAAAAGTGGGATCAAGAGATTGAAATAAGCAACTATGAAAAGTTATGTGAAAAATTCAGGGAAAAAAATAATTTTTA
Source organism: Echinops telfairi (assembly GCF_000313985.2). Classification (NCBI taxonomy): domain Eukaryota; kingdom Metazoa; phylum Chordata; class Mammalia; order Afrosoricida; family Tenrecidae; genus Echinops; species Echinops telfairi. The sequence continues at coordinate 197,801 of NW_022103933.1, read as the reverse complement.
GAAATGAAAAACTCAGAAACTTTAAGGTAAAAATAACACATGACTTAGCACAAAGTCAATAAATGTCACCTGGTGGGAATTAAGGGAGTTCTGGTGGCACAGTAATGAGCCTTGGTGGCACTGTAGGGTCAGCATCATGAATCAATCACAAACCACTCTAGGGGAGAAAGATACCTTAAAGCTTTACAGCTCAGAAACCTTATGTAGGATGCCAATGAGTTGGAATTGACTCAATGTTGGCAGTGACACAGTGGTTAAGTGTTCAGCTGCTAATTGAAAGGTTGACGGTTCGAGCCATCACCCACTCCACAGAAGAAGGATGTGGTTGCCTGATTCCATAAAGACTTATGGTCTTGGAAATCCTTTGGGACAGTTCTACTCTGTTATATAGGACCACTCTGAGTTGGGATTGACTGGACAGCATTTGAGTAGTATTAGGAATTAAAAGACAATTTAAAGAATTTATCTGAAAAGTTGAGTAAAAGAAAAGGCGATTGAGATTGAGACAGAGCTGAAATATGAAAGATGGTTTGATTTAAAAATGTGAAAAATGATTTCATTTCAAAATCAGTAGAAAGGAAGAGTAGGGCAGGTGACATTTTTTCATTTATTAATTCTGCTACCAAATCACTCTAGATACCCTTTTTGTTCCTTTTTGTACTCCATTCTCCAGTACTCCCAAATTTGCAAGTACTGAGGGGGAAAAGAATTATTCTAATCTTGTTATTCATCATATCAAGTTCTTCTATATGAATTAATTAAAAGGAGGTGGTGGGGAGGACAAAGAGAGAACAAAGTCACATACTTACTTTTCATTAGTTTCCCAGATAATTCCTTTAGTGGACTATTTCTACTGGCTACTGTAAGTCTGGTTTCTGGGTTTTCCAGGGAAATATGATAAGTTCCTCTGGTCACTTCAAGATGAAGGGGATGGACATCATCACATTCCTGGGAAAGCAACAAGTGATTCTGACTGTTGTTAGTTCTATTATTCAGGTCAATTCTTTCTGACTGAATCATAAGCAACTGGGCTGAACTAGAATCCTCCAATCTCTTGTCAAGAGACTCCATTACAACAGATGCTGCAGTTTCATACTTTTTACTTGGAGAGACAGGTTCGGCCAATGAGCTCTGTTTCACTGTATTCAGACTGTGTGCTCTTATACGGGACCAAGTTGTAGAGTAAAAAATTTCAGCCTCTAACCAGAATTTAACCAAATGCTCCATTCTACGAAGTTCCATGAATTGAATGAAATAAGGGAGGACAACAGAATCATGCAAGACTTGTTCAAGGGTCTTTGAGAGGCTTGATTTGGTCTCTTGTGTTTGGTACTCCAGACAAGATCTCCCTAAAAAGATAGAATGAAAAGAATTAGTACCACATTAACTGATATTTGAGATTGACAGATTAGTCAGCCACTAACATAATGGTACATCAGAAACCTTAAATTAAATTTACCTCCTAGCAATCTAAACTCATTAAGAACTGGAAATATGAGGGGTCTTCAAAAGGCTCACAGTAAAATTCCAATATCTTTCATTCAATTTCTCCATGAATTTTTGGTGGCTTTCTTGTGTTACAGATTTGGTTTCTAAACAAAGAATTGTGCAATAATTATTTAATTAAAGGGCTCTTTATTACCTAAGTAACCATCATATCTCTTTAGATGTAAATTAAGAAATATATATCCCAAAGAAAGGGAAAAGGCAAAAAAAAAAAAAGAAAGGGAAAAGGCTAATAGAAATGTCAAAACATCCAACTTCATTACAAATTCCAGAAAAGCAACTGAATACAAGATAAACTTTGTCTGTCAAATTGGAGTATTTTTTATACTCAAAATACAAATAAAGCCTAGCATTGACAATGGCAAAAGGAAACAAACAACACTCTCATCCACCAATGATGAAAATGTAAACTGGACAAATCTATTGGAAGACGTATTCAGTGTGAGATATTAGAACCTTAGGGATATGTGTTTCTTTTAAAATAATTTTGTGGTAAGATATATAAAACAAAAACATTGTCTAAAATAATATTTTTAAGTGGACAAGTCTGTGAGCGGCTTTAATTACATCTACCTCTATCTCCTTTCTATATTCTGTGGTTTAGAAATCAGGAAAAGTGTGTATAAGTATTACATCTTTTGATGATACATATTTAATCTATATGTTGAGCAAATAATCTAAGAAGCTGGTCTATTTGAAGAGAATTGGACCATCAGGACTGGATATACAGGTGATACAATCTTGCTTGGTTCCTTGCTCTAAGTGAGGAGGACTTATAGCTTTTGTTGCTGGGGATCTAGTACTGTGGCCATCACTATGAGTCATAATTCAATGTAAAGAAAACAAAAATCCTCAAAATTGGACCAATAGACAACATCATGATAAACAGGAAAAAAGATTGTCAAGGATGAAATTTTGCTTGGATTTACATGGAAACTGCAGTCATGAAATCAAATGAAGTACTAAATTGGGCAAATCTTGTTAGATAAGACCTGTCTTAAATGTTGAAGAGCAAAGATGTCACTTCACCGGCTTTGTACCCTGTTCTGTTCCCACCTTTTGGCTATAATGACTAATGCTGCAAAGCACATTGGTGTGCATGTGCCTGTTTGACTTCCAGCTTTTGTCTTTTCAGTATTATTTATGGATTAAATTGTGTAAACAAAAAATGTGTTGAAATTTGCACTGTCAGGGTCCTCTAACAACTGCTGTTCATCATGCGAACTTTTCAAACCAGGCCAGGGACTAAAATAATTCATGTGTGACAACAAACTGTGTGGTGGAAAATAAATTCCATTCCATAAGCTAGCTGCATATTTAGGAAATATCCACTTCCTTTTCCTGTTCAGTTAGGATCTGAAGTGCCCATACAACTCTTCTCACTCTCATCCCTAGCGACCCAGTACTGTGGGTCAGGGGTACCAGCTATACACTTGGGAGTTCACATGACTCTCTCCATGTCAGAGTACACACAGGCCCCAAGTCTGGTTTATCCTCTATCTCCTTGAGGTACTAGCCACCAAGTCTGGGAGTCCACGTGACTGCCTATGCCTCAGACTGGCTGACTCCCTTGCATCTAATAATTTGCGAGAATAGAGCTCACAAGACACACCATACCTGCAACAACTTTAATCTAACAAAGGACACAAATGAAGAAATACCTACAGGTATTTCTGTGAGGGATCATACCACTTAACTTTCATTCCCAAAGATGGATGCACTATCCTCTCCTGTGCATTTTCACAAACCAGGAAGCTCCAACTTCCATTACTGACTTCACCCATTGCCATGACAGATTATACGAGGGCTTATAAGGCTTAGTCAGCATCTGGCCCCAACTGGTTCCTCTTGCAGCTAGTCAGACCTCTAGCATAGGGTATTAGACAAGATCTCTGGAACCAAGACCGAAAGTCTCAATTCAAAGTAATTCTACACCTCACAAAATTATAACTGTGTACCTGAAAATAAATCCATGAGTTGCACAACTGGTTTGCACTCACCAACTAATCACAAGGCTGGTGATGTGAACCCACCTAGGTGCACTAGGGAAGAACCTGATGATATGCTTCCTTAAAGACAGCAGGCAAAAAAAAAATAAAGGGCTCATAACCTTGAACACATGGGGTCACCTCGAGTCAAAATCAACTCAAAGGCAATGTGCTTTCTAATAGGTATCTGCAAATATGATCTCGTTTGGAAGTGGGTTTTTGTTTGTTGCTTTTGTTATTGTAGAATGTGTCCTGAACCTAATTTTTGAGCTATAGAAGAATAGAAAAGACACACACACACCGAGGGAAGATGCCAAAGAATTCCAGGGACCTACAAGGGCTACCAAAAGGGAAAGATTCTGCTATAGCAATGAAACCCTGAATTGTAATCCCAAAATTGTGAAAGAAAAATTTCCTGTTCTTTATACTTTTTTAAAATCAAATAATGTTTTAATTGATATATCTTACTCATTCCAATATATCCCTTCCCTTCCCACACAGTTCAGTTCTGTTGTTCAATCCCATTGGTGGGGTTAAACAATCATCAATGCTCTCAACTCTTCTCTCCCCGCATTCCTCCACCCACCCACCACCCCCTACCCCAACCCAACCCCACCCCACCCCACCCCCACTTCCAGTACCCACAGGGTACCCTTACTCCTGTCACTGTCTGTGAGGGGTCACTGATCTTGACTACCACATACCAATCAATCTTGAATATACAAATGTATGTACATAAATCTAACATGATTAATGGGGTATATCAAATAAGTATCTTAATAATAAGGGGAGGAAATATTAGAGAACTAGACAATAGTTACGCAGTTCATCAGTGCCATACCGCACCCTGGATTTATCCTCCATTCCATGAGGCCCTTCTAAGAGGGACTGTCCAATTGCCTTGCTGGTGGGCTTGGGGTCTCCACTACATCCACTCCCCTTCATATCAATTTGACTACATGTTTTTTTTAATTCTGATACCTCTTCCCATGACACCTAATGATCACGCAGACTGGAGCACTTCTTCCATGTGGGCTTTGTTGCTTCCCTGCTAGATGGCCGCTTGTTTAACTACAAGCCTGTAAGACCCCAAATGCTATATTTTTGGTAGCTGGGCACCATCAGCTTTCTTCACCATATTTGCTTATGCACCCATTTTGTCTTCAGCAACTGTGACAGGAAGATGGGTATCATACAGTGCCATATTATTAGAACAAACCATTCTTATACTGGGGTAAGATGTAAATAGAGGCCCAAAGTCTATCTGGTTCCTTGTTGCATTTACATATTACACATATGTAAACAAATACACACATATTCACAAATACATATATGCATATATATTGATATGTGTTTGTTTTTTCATCCGACCCCACAATTATGTTTGCTTGTTGTTCACCTCTCAGTAATTCCTCTCAGATACAATTCGATTGATCAAACATGACCAGAAAAGCTACACCCTCCTCGTGGTACATTTCAGAACACTTACTATTCCCTTTATGTACCTGTCATTGTTAGCTCCCTGCTTACCTTTCCTCTCCCACCCTACTCCCCTCCCACACCCTCCAGAAACGTGTCTGCCCAATGTCTCTGTAAGACTACATATCCAGCATTTCTTGTATAGATAAACACCAAAACACAAAAACTAATAAAAGAAATAGAGGATAAAAAATAACTTAAAAAAAAAAAAAAAGCAACAACATGCAGATAGCCACCAGTCTAACGGTAATCATGACATAGAGGGATTGCTGGGTCATATGGTAACTCAATTTCCATCTATTTGGGGTATTGTAAAATCACTTTCCACAGTGACTGTAGGTATCTACAAGACCACCAGCCGTGAAGGAGAGTTCCTATCTCACCACACACCCCTCAAACATTTGTTACTTTCTGGTTTTTGTTTTGTTTTGCTTTCTGGTTTTGTTTTTTAATTTTGTTTTGCTTTCTGGTTTGTTTTTTAATTGGCCTATCTTTCTGGGTGTTGGGTAGTATCTCATAATTGTTTTGATTTGCATTCCCTGGATGGCTAATGATCAGAAACATTTTCTCATGTTTATTGGCCATTCAGGTTTTATCCTTTGTGAATCTTCTGTTCAAGTCTTTTACCCACCTCCTCAGTGGGCTATTCATTTTTTTCTTGTAAGCTTGCAGGATTCAGTAGATTTTAGTAATAAGCCTTTTGTCTGCTATGTCATTATTCAATATCTTTTACCAGTCTGTGGGCTCTCTTATTACCTACTCTCTTTAAGTCTTTCGATGCACACAAGTGTATCTTTAGAATGTCCCACGCATTTTATCTTCCTGAAAGTGTGTAGCCTTCCTAATTTCTGATAGCCCATGTATTCCCTGTGCTAAGGTTCTTAGCTTTGTTCCAATTGTCTAACTGATGATCGTGATAGTTTTGGGTTTTACCTCAAGGTGTGTGATCCACCTTGAATTTGTTCTTGTACACTGAGTGAGTTAAGAGTCTTGTTTCATTCATATGCAGACTGAAATCCAGTTATTTCCACACCATTTGTTGAAAAGGGCATCTGCTTTCTATTTGATATTCTTTGGTCCTTTGTCAAAGATTAGTTGTCTATATGCAGCTGTTTTTATTTCTGGATTTTCTGGTCTTATCCACTAGTCTGAGTATCTATCATTATACCAGAACCATGTTGTTTTGACAACTGTGGCTGTACTATAAGTTTTGAAGTGATGTGATGCAAACGCACCTACTTTGTTCATTTTCTTGAGGATTTCTGTGCCAATCCTGGGCTTCTTCCCTTTCCATATGAAGTTGGTAGTCATTTTTTTCCATTGCTTTGAAAATTGATGTTAAAATATGCATCAGGATTGCGTTGAATTTATATAGTACCTTGGGCATGATTGTCATCTTTACAATATTGAGTCTTCCAATCCACGAGCATGGGATATTCTTCTACTTATGAAGATCACTTTTGGTTTCTTGTAATAATGTTCTATAGTTTTCCTCATACAGATCCTGTATTTTTGGTTACTAGGTATATCCCTACATATTTCAATTTATGCTTGGCTTTTGTGAAAGGTACTACCTTCTTACTCTCTTTTTCTGTAATCCCATCAGTGGTATGTAGCAAGCCAATGGACTTCTGATTGTTGACCTTCTATCCTGCCAGTCTACCATATTCCTCTATAGTATCCAGCAATCCTATTGTACAGTATTTGGGGTTCTCAATATATAAAATCATATTATCTGCAAATAATAATAATTTCACTTTTTTCCCCAAACGTATATCTTTGATATCCTTCCGTTGCCTTATATGATTAGCTAGGACCTCCAAGATGATGTTGAATAGAAGTGGGGACAAGGGGCATCCTTGTTGGGTCCCCTTATTCAGTGGGAATGTTTTCATCTTTTCTCCATAATTGTAATGTTGCCTGTAGGTTTTTCATATAAAGCCTTTATTATATTTAGGTAATTTCCTTCTAATTCTATCTTCTTGAGTGTCTTAATTAGGAATGGGTGCTAAATGTTGTCAAATGCTTTTTCTGTGTCTATTTATATTATCATGTATATTACCTTATACTTTTTCTTCTTAATTTGATGGATAAAGTTGATAGTTTTTTGAATGTTGAGCCATCCATACCCCTGGTATGATTCCCACTTGGTCTGCATGGATTACTTTTTTATATGTATATACTTTTTTATTCTATTGGCCAAAATTTTGTTGAGGATTTTTGCATCTATGTTCACTAGAGATTTCAGCCTGTAATTTTCTATTCTTGTGGAATCCTTGCCGGCTTTGGTATGTGTTATAGAATAGCTTCATAGAATGTGTTTGGGAGCTTACTGTCCTTTCCTATGTTCTGGAAGAGTTTGTGTAGGATTGGTATCAGCTCTTCCCTGAATGCTCGGTATAATTTTCCTGTGAGCCATCTGGGCCAGGACTTTTTTTAGTTGGGAGTTCCTTAATAACCTAGTCTATTTTGTCTTTTGCTATAGGTCTATTCAGGCTCTTGATGTTCATATGAGGTAATTTGGGGAGGATTTGTTTATCCAGGAATTTGAGGTATTTGTCCTTGTCCCCCAAGTTATTGAATTTGTTGAAGTCCAGGCTTTCATAATTGTGTGTAATTAGTCTTTTAATTACATTGGGGTCCGTTGTAAGTTCCAGTTCTATCCCTCATCCTGGATATTGATAACTGCTCCTGCCTATCTTTTGTTAGGTGGGCTAGTGGTTTGTCAGTTCTGTTGATTCTTTGAAAGAATCAGTTTTTTACTGAGTTAAATTTTTCCACTGATTTTGGTTTTCCCTGTCATTTATCTCTGCCCTAATTTTTATACTTTATTTTATAGACACTCTTTATAACATACATCAATGCAGATAGACTGAGCCTAAAACTTCCAATAACTTATACGATTGCTAGGAATGAAGCACATATATCCACTGGCATCAAACATTCCATGGATGATCCATTTATGTTTTTGAAGCGGGCATACAAGACAGACAGCTTTGGTAAAGTGAAACTCATATTTGTAGAAAGGAAACAGCAAATCATATAATCGTACTATGATGAGTATGACAAATTATACAGAAATAGTGTTCCATTAATGGTCAAAAAACCCTTCAAGATCTATTATGAAGTGATATGTTAATATCTGTATACCTACAAGAAAGACTAGTTAATGTAACTATTATGCAAATTTACACAGCAACCACAAAATCCAATAATGAAGGCATTGACCAAACCTGTAATCTAAGATGCACTGATTTGTGGGAAGAGACAATAAGGAAGACAATATCAACCAAAATAAGGTCAGTGGTAAACATTAAGTGCAAAAGTTGACGCTAAAGAAAATTCAAACACATCCACGAGAACCAAAGTACACATGAATTCAGAAATCATCTCAATAATAGATTTGATGCACATTGCCCCACACCACCCTCTGCAGTAATGCCATTCTTAAGATGCTTCTGACAAGCTCATGGTTGCTTACTATTTGCTTGAAGGTTATCTGCCTAAAGGTTGTCTGCCATGGAGAGCAATCAGACCCTATTGTCCACCCCACCCTAACTAAGTATGGCCCACTTCCTTCTGATAAGTATCATAGATTTTTCCCCTGGAAAAGAACTCAGGGACACCTAAGGATAAACCACCTGTGTTGGTGGAAAGTTCCACTGAAATGTGTCCATCATGGGTGACCCAGCTGTTATTTGAAACAGACAGTATAGCTTCCAGTATCACAGCAACACAGATGCCACAGTAAAACAAACTGACAAATGACTAGCGGTTCAATTATGCTGAATATGAAAAAGTAAAAAAAAAAAACAAAAATTAATGTAAAACAGGCCTATATATTTACATATGACAGTAGCTGTGTTTGAGAGGTTTTTATTTTATCTTAATATGCCTTCAAGTTACTGTCTAGTATCTATTACTTTCCACTCCAAAGATTGTCTTTAGCACTTATTTTAAGAAAGGTCCCATTGTAGCACATACTCTCTGCTGTTATATGGGAGTCTTAATTTTAACTTTTAAAAAAATCTTTTTACTGAGGGCTCGTACAACTCATCACAATCCATACATCCATACATTGTGTGTCAAGCACATTTGTCCATTTGTTGCCCTCATCATTCTCAAAACATTTGCTTTCTACCCTGTTTCCCCGAAAATAAGACAATGTCTTATATTAATTTTTGCTCCCAAAGATGCAGTAAGTCTTATTTTCAGGGAATGTTTTATTTTTCCATGAAGAAGAATACGGTACACATTTATTGTTTAAATAAAAGAGAACTAGCACTTCCTTTCTGCTCCTGCTGCGCTGCAGCCAACAGTGAGGTGCACAGCGGTGCCCACCACTACGGTCCAGAGTCCATAGTTATGGTAGCTTCGGGGGGCTTATTTTGGGGGAGGTCTTATTTTGGGGAGGGATACCTTATATTTCAGCGAGAGGCAAAACTGTAAGTAGGTTTTATTTTCAGGGGATGTCTTACTTTCGGGGAAAGCCCTTGATATCAGCTCATTTTCCACCTCCCTCCCCACTGCCCTTTCCTCATGAACCCTTCATAATTTATAAATTATTATTTTGTCCTATTTTACACTGCTTGACATCTCCCTTCACCTTGATCCCCCCTTTATACCCCACCTTCCCAGTATCAACACTCTCAGCACTGGTCCTGAAAGGATCATCTGTCCTGGATTCCCTGTTTCCAGTTTCTATCTAGCCAAATTTGGAAGGTAGAATTGGGGTGTTAGTAGGGGGAGGGAAGCATTTAAGAACTAGAGGAAAGTTATATGTTTCATCGTTGCTACACTGTACCCTGACTGGCTCTTCTCCTCCCCCGAGACCCTTCTGTAAGGGGATGTCCACTTGCCTAAAGATGGGCTTTGGGTCCCCAATCTGCAATCACCCTATTCACAATGATATGATTTTTTGTTCTTTGATGCCTGATACCTGATTTTTTCGACACCTCGTGGTCACACAGACTGGTGTGCCTCTTCCATGTGGACTTTGTGGCTTCTGAGCTAGATGGCTGCTTGTTTATTTTCAAACCTTTAAGGCCCCAGACAATATATCTTTTGATAGCTGGGCACCATCAGCTTTCTTCACATTTGCTTATGGACCTACTTTGTCTTCAGCAATCGTGTCAGGAAGGGTGAGCATCATGGAATACCAATTTAATGGAACAAAGTGTTCTTGCATTGAGGGAGTACTTGAGTGGAGGCCCAATGTCCATCTGCTACCTTAATACTAAACCTAAAAATACATGCACATAGATATATTTTAATCCTGTACAAATATATTTACATATGTACATGCCTGTATTTAGACCTCTATAAATGTCCTTTGAGTCCTAGTTCTGTCCTCTATTTCCTTTTACTTTCCTCTTGTCCCACTATCATGCTCAGCCTTCATTTAGGTTTCAGTAATTCATCTCGGTTACATTGCCCTTGATCAATCCCTACCAGGCCTCTTACACCCTCCTTGCCACTGATTTTGGATCACTTGCTGTTCCCTTGTGCCTGGGTTGGTTAAAACCACTTCCATTCCCCCGCCTCCCCCTCTTCCATGTCACCCCAGAACCATCGGTCCTGTTGTTTTCACCTCCAGATTGTTAATCCAGCCTATCTTATCTAGATAGACCTGCAGATATAATAATATGCACCAAAAAAACAAGATAGAAAAAAGCGACAAAAGAAAACAAAACGACAGCAACAAAAAAAATTAATGACAAAAAAAAAAAGAAAAGCCTGTAAATAGTTCAAGGTCTGTTTGTTGACCTTTAGGAGTGTTTTCTGGTCAAGTCTGATGGGGTGCCACACACTGGCCCCAAAATTTATTTTTGGTACTCCCTTGGGACTTCCTTGCTCTGCTCCCCTTAGTGTTCTGTTGCACACGCTTCGTGTTTTCCCTCGGTGTGGTGGGGTCAGATTGAGCGCAATTTTAACCATTTGAAAGACAGTTTTGCCAGGTATGGCCTTCTTGGTTGAACACCATTTTCAACCTCATTTTCTTCTAGCTTCCATAGTTTCTATGGAGAAATCAGTTGAATCCAACTGAGGATTCCTTGTATGTGACATTTACTTCTCTCTTGTTCTCAAGATTCTTTAAACTTTGGTATATGAAAGCTTGATTATCTCAGTATGTTATCTCTCAGCATGCTTTCTTGAATGTGTAGACTCGTCATTCATCAAACATTCTTCAATATTCTTTCCCTTTGTCTTTTCATTCTCAATGAAATGCTTGCTTATTGTTGGTCTGCTTGATGGTTTTCAACAAGTCATTTTTCATCTTTTCTTTTTGTTCTTCAGGTGTGTTCATTTCAATTATCCTACCTTCAAACTCAACAATTCTTTCTTCTACTAGCTCAAATCTTCTTTTCAATCCTTCCAGTGATTTTTTAAAAACGTATTGGTGTTACAGTTATAAAATTTGTTTTTCTATAAAATATTTTATACCTTTTATCTTTATTGCATCATTCTTTGCATGTATCATTTTCCTGATTTCCATTAGTTCTTTGTTTTCGTTAGTTCTCTAAGCATATTAATAATTTTTTTATGCTTTTGACTACTAACTCCATTATATGGGCTTCAGAATAATCTATTTGAATATTAATTTTGAATATTCATTTAGAAAATTACATAATTCTAAATATAAGACTTTCCCTCTTCCAAGGGTTGGTTTGTTTGTTGTTGTTGCTTTTCTATGAATTTGTGAAGACTATAGTAGTCTATCTGTTTAGTGACCTCCAGTATTATTGCAACCAGTCTTTTAGATTTGTGTAGACACATGTCTTTGTAGCTTGTACTTGGCTAATATTTTAACAAATATTCCCTTAAGCACAAAGTGGGTAGGGGCGAACGGAATCTCAATTTTTAAAAATGGCTCTGTATCAGAGCCCTTGATTAACAATTAGGCAGGTCTGCATTGAACTTAAGGATAGCCCACCGTGAAACTATAGGGTCTTCTCAAGGTAACTTCTGATTATATGTCTTGCTTTGGACAAGCATGTGTCTTTTTCCATTTCTTCATACAAAGAGTGCCTTTGAAAGCCTTTGTCTAAAAGAAACTTTCTCCTTGACTTTTTCATCAAGTCTTTATGTACCTATTCTATGCCCTAGAGGAAGGGACAGTCTCTGGCATTACTTAATGTCCCACCATTCTGTATGAGCTCCATGAGCAGCCAAACTGGGACTACCACCTATTTTTAGTGTCCCAGGAGTCCCACCCCAACACACAAGACAGGTAAAAACAGCAATTTGCTAATATAGTTGGCTGTGTTCTGACAGTAAACGCCAGGCTCCCTGTCTTGCGGTGAGGGTCACCACAACTTTAAGATGACCAAATAGAATTGGGAAGCAGGTGGGTAAAAATGTACCATAGCTTCCTTATCATTTTATATACACACACACATATATAAACTTTTTGCTTGGATCAACATACTTAGTTGTTGCAACCTTTTCAGTGATTTCCAATATTCTGACAAAGTTGAAAGTCAGTTTTTGGTTGCCTTGCTCCATCCCCACCCCTTAGTATTTTGTGGGTAAAATGAGCACACAACTTTCTTAATCTTGATCCTCAAATCCTTTACTTTTCCAAGGACTTTGTGTATCATTATACTTGCTGACAGTCTTACTATTGTTAACTATTTCATGTTCGTCACTATGACTTGCATGAACATTAAAAAATTCTGATGTTTTGTAAGACCTACAAGTCTTTCATGTTGAGATGTACATGTAAGAAAAGTAGAAAGATCCTGTATATCCGTTACTCATCTGTCCCCAATGGTACCACTATAAAACTATAGTACAATCAATATCACAACAAAGATATTGACGCTGATACAATCTACCAATCTTATTCAAATTCTCCTTTTCCATGTATAAAAACGTATATTCTTATATTTATTTCTAAGCAATTTTATCACGTGAAAATCCATGTATCTATTACTATAATCAAGATCCAAAGCATCTCCAACACAGGGACTCTCAGGTTGCCCTTTTTATAGCCAACCCATCTACCCCATTCTTCTTTCCCATTCATAACCTCTACCAAACACAGATTTATTCTTTATGTAAGTTTGTCTTTTCAATAACTTTATACAGTATATATCCTTTGGGGGATGGCTTTTTTCTCAGTAGAAAGACCTGGTGGCTTGGTGGTTAAATGCTCAGTGACTGAATGAAATGTTAGTGGTTAGAATCCTCCAGCTGCCCAGTAGAACCAAGTTATGCCACCTACTTCCATAAAGACATACAGCCTGTCCTACAGAGCCACTGAGTCACAATGAAGCTGAAGACTGTATGTTTGATTTTCTGTTTTGTATATTGTGTTATTCGCGCAAGTTGCTGAATCAACAGTTTCATTGTTGAGTAGTATTCCATGGTATGCATCACCAATTAGTTGAACTATTCACAGTTGAAAAACATGTATTTTCTGGCTATGAATTTTATGTATAGGTTTTTGTATAACTATAAAGTGTCCAGTTCTCAAGGTCAAAAGTAATTGCTTACTTTTTAAGTAATTTTTATAAATACTTTTATAATTATAATTTTATAATATAAAAACTTTATAAGAAGTTTTCCAAGTTTGCCAAGCTGTTTTTCACAGTTGTTTTTCACATTGTCAAAATATGCAGTGTATCAGTAATCTAGTAAAACTTAAAATTTTATTTCATGATCAATGCATATTTTGGTTTCAATGTGCTGCTGAGAGTGATTGGCAAAGACTGACAAATTTGTCCCTGGATAAAGACAAATGTTAAGGAGAAAGATCAAATGATAGATGACAAATTTTTAAACCAAAAAATTTCCGAAGTCCTCATTAAATCAAATATTAGATTAGCTTAAGTAGTAGAAAATGTCTGCATTGAGAATTGTTCCCTTTCACTAAATCCACAGCTCCGGGAGAAGGATATATCTGACCAGAGTACACAGGAGCAGGTGATGGGGGAAGAAGGAGAGACTGGAGCACATCCTGGCCCACCAGGCCTTGAGGACGATGACTCCAATTAGAGCAGCCAGTCCACAGAGAGGACCACATGGCCAGCCCCACTATGAGACATGATGCCCCTCACTGACCCATAGCCCTGCGGGGGACAACATCAGAGACACAGTGTGGGAATTGCACCCGATCTGATCCCGCCACACTGAGGCAAAGCACTGGGGGTGGGCAGCGGAACAGCAGGGGAGGGGATCAGCAAGATCCCCAGGGAACGATGAGGGTGGACTTTGGGGACAGGGCATGGAGCCCCAACAGGCTGGACTGGAAAACACTCTTAAAGGCCAGCGATCCTTGAACTAACTACAAGCTTTTCTTTCTTGGTAT
>NW_022103933.1:177311-181966 GCF_000313985.2 Echinops telfairi | reverse complement strand
GTGATGGGAGTTGTATGAGCCCCAAATAAAATGATTTTTTTTAAAAAAGAGAGAGAGAATTGTACCCTTTTAAGAATTATTTATATAGGATAAATTTGACAGCCACAACTCAAAAGGAAAGAAAAACACTTAAGGAGCAGTGAGTTATGCCAATGTGGGAGGACAAATTTAAGAAAAATGGGTAAGAATGTTTGCACAACTTATCTGTAATCAATGACTGACACTGAATTGTACATGCAGAAATTATAGAATCAATGTTCTGTTGTATATATCGTATACTCGAGTATAAGCCACCCCGAGTATCTGCTGAGGCACCTAACTTTACCACAAAACTGCATAAAAAATGTGCTGAAAAACTCAGCTTATACTCAAGTATTTATTGTAATCTTAAAAATAAAAATAGAGATATTTTTAAAACAGTAATTTTATTGGCAGTAATTTATTTTTTCCCCTTTTATAATGTGACATGCAATTTCATTAGTTAAGAAAGTTAAGTAATACTCAGAAAACAAGGACCTTCTGCATAATATGTCTTTGTGGGGAAAATGGGGAGGAAATGGTTGGCTTAGCCTTAACCCAACAGGGATTTTACTAAACATGTTACTGTGTGATCTGATTCTTTCAACATTTCCCCCATGTCATCTTCATATTTTTACAACAAAGCAGTATTCCAAGGTATGGTACACAATTTGAGTACTTCCCTCTTAAAAACTCATTGTTGTCAAGTCAATTCCAACCGAAATCAACCCTATAAAAGAAAATTGCTACTTCTTTCTCTCAGGGCGCAGCTTGTGGGTTTGAACTGCTGAACTTTCCATTAGCAACAAAGAGCTTAACCAGGCTCTTCACTTTTTTGTTAAGTAATATTTGTAAGCTGTTACTTTTATTGTTTGGGGCTATCAAAAATACTGATACAAGGAATAAACTTATAAATACTTCTATGTATCTTTGTTCGTATACATGAAAACATATGAGGGCTAGACATTAGAAAAAGATATGTCCCCTAAAATGTCATGCCTATTTTGTATTTTAATAAATACTACCTGTCTGCCTTACAAAAACTCAATAAAACTCACTCTCACTGAGTTGATTCCAGCTCACACCAACACTATTTAGGACCAAGTAAAACTAACTTTTATAGAAAGCTTCATCTTCATCTAGAGGAGCAGCTGGTGGTTTCAAACTGCTGACCTTGCAGGGTAGCAGTCCAATACATAAAGCACTATGGAACCACAATTGCAAAGTCAGCAATTGAAACCACCAGCTGATCCATGATAGAAAGAAAATTATTTCTACTCCATTAAAAGTTAGTGTCAAAAACTCTAAGGGCAATTCCATTCTATACTGTAGAGTTGTTGTAACTCTTCATGGGAATAGAAAGCCTCTTCTTTCTCTCAAGGACCAGCTGGTAGTTCCAAATTGCTGCCCTTATAGTTAACAGTCCAACATGTACCCACTACACCATAGAAATAGGCATATTGTGGAATTTTCATTAACATTCAAATAAATAAACAAGTATTTGCTAATGTACTATGGGAACACTTATTGTTTGAATTTGTATTTCACAGAGTACTAATAAAGTGAGGCATCTTTATCATATACAAGGGCAAGTCAAAAAAGATTACTGCTCCCCGCCCTACCCCCAGATGGTGCCAATGTGCCCTGCCCCTACCTCCGCCCTCTGATTAGCCCTGTGAGGACACCACTGGGCTCCGTCCCCAAGCTTAAAGGGCCACGCCCCCAAGAACCACAGCTAATGCTTGTCTCTCATCTCCAAGATGGCGGAGGCAGGTTCAACTTCACCTATCCCGAGGCCTTTGTCCCACTGTCTCTGACTAGCCTTGAGGTCAGAGATCTGGGCTGCCCTGAGAACCTTCGGCTGCAGTTATCAACATCTTGCCACAGCAATCGCACAGCTTCCCGAGACTGATCATCATTACCAAATAGAAGTACCCATAGGGAAGAAAGCAACTAAAGGTGGGCAATACAGCCTATAGGAAGTTTGTATGACCTTGAAAAGTGGAAGGTGAGCTAAGGATATGAGGCCAGTAACAGATAATGAATGAATACTTTAAAATACTTTCTGGTAGGTGTAGTACAACACTGACGAAACATATAACATTCCTCTAATTCTTTAATACTTCCTCCCTCCCTACCCCCCACTATCATGAGCCCAGTTCTACCTTACAAATCCGGCTAGACCAGAGCATGCACACTAGTACAGATAAGAGCTCTCAACACACAGAATCCAAAACAGATTAACCCCTCAGTAACAATAATTGAAGTACCAATACCGTGACGGTAGGGGGAAGGTGGGGAGAGAAAGTGGGAACCAATCACAATGATTGGAGTACAATTCCCCACAACCCGGGGTGACGAACAACAGAAACATGGGTGAAGGGAGACAGGAGAGAGAAGGAAAAAAATGAACTGATACCAAGGGCTCAAGTAGAAAGAAAATGTTTTGAAAAGGATAATGGCAACATATGTACAAATATGCTTGATACATGGATGTTATAAAAGCTTTAAGAGCCCCCAATAAAATGATTTAAAAATTAAAAAAATATATAGTACTGCTATGTATCCAATTCATAAAGGCAAAGTTTACTTCAAATAGGCTGTTTAAATATGTCTCTACAATGGCTGTAAATGTAATATACTTGTCTTAGTCTCTTTAAGGTGCCTTTCCAAAAATAAAGGTCAAATAAAAACAGAAGCTTCCAAGGAGATTTTTCTGAACCTGTTAAATTCAAGGTAGAATGATATTTGACTATTTAGGAGATTTTCTAAAGCATAAACTCGATAGAGTCTCTTGAAGGACACAGGTTGATCATGGGGGCTTAGCATCAAGAAGCTTTAAGAAAATTGCACAGGTGAGAAAAAGGACTGGGAAGTTGTGCTAAGAAAATTTTCTCCATCATGACAATGTACCTGCTCATTCATGGGCAATAAGGACTATCCTATGAAAATAACATTGGGAAAAAGTACCCCAATCACTCTACAGCCCTCATCTTGTACTTTTATATTTTTTATTCCCCAAACTCAAAGAACACTGAAAAAGTTCATAATTTAAGTTCCTCAAGTATGCCCAAACTTCCAATTCTGGTGTGGTATAAACTGAACATTAGAATTCTGTAGGAAATAGAGAGGTCTGAGGGGCTGGCCCCAATCCCAACATGTGGACAGCTGTCCTCCCCCCAGATGAATTTATTACAGAGGACAGCACTGAAGCTGCAGCTCAGGGAGAGGGACATGTCTGATCAGAGCACATGGGAGCAAATGAAGGGGGAGGAAGAGAGAGTGGAGGACATCCTGGCCCACCAAGCATTTAGGACGATATTCCCACTCAGAGCAGCCAATCCACAAAGAAGACCGTATGAGACACGACATCCCTCACTGACCCATATCCCTACAGGGGCCAACACTAGAGACACAGTGTGGGAATTGTGCCCGATCTGATCTCACCACACCGAGGCAAAACACTAAGAGCATGCAACAGAACAAGGGGAACAGAGCAACAAAGTCCCCAGGGAGTACAAAAATAGACTTTGGGGCCAGGGCTTGGCGGCCCATCAGACTTGACCAGAAAACACTCCTAAAGGCCAACAAACAGTCCTTGAACTAACTACAAGCTTTTCTTTTTTGGTTGTTGTTGTGTTGTGTTTTTTGTTTTGTTTTTGTCATTGGCTTTTGTTGTTGTTCTTTTGTTGCTTGGTTTTGCTCTGTCTTGTTTTTGTGCATGTTATTATCTCCGCAGGTCTGTCTAAGTAAGATAGGATGGATGAACAATCTGGAGGAGAAAACAACGGGACAGTTCTGGGGGGACATGGGAGAGGGGAAGGTGGGGGGAAAGGAAATGGTATTAAGAAACCCAGGGACCAGGGAACAACAAGTGATCCAAATCGGTGGTGAGGAGGGTGTAGGAGGCCTGGAATCAAACAACAAAAAATCATATCATTGTGTATTCACCTTCCTGAAACGATCACTGAAGACAAAGCAGGTGCATAAGCAAATGTGGTGAAGAATGCTGATGGAGACCAGCTATCAAAAGATATAGTGTATGGAGTCTTAAAAGCTTGAAGGTAAACAAGAAGCCATCTAGCTCAGAAGCACCAAAGCACACATGGAAGAAGCACACCAGCCTGTGTGATCACGAGGCATCGAAGGGATGAGGTATTAGGTATCAAAGAACAAAAAATCATATCATTATGAATGAGGGGGAGTGCAGAGTGGGGACCCAAAGCCCATCTGTAGGCAACTAGACATGCCCTTACAGAAGGGTCGCGGGGAGGAGATGAACCAGGCAGGGTGAAGTGTAGCAACGATGAAATATAAAACTTTCCTCTAGTTCCTAAATGCTTCCTCCCCACCCACTGTCATGATCCCAATTCTACCTTACACATCTGGCTAGACCAGAGGACGTACACTGGTACAGATAGGTACACAGGGAATCCAGGGCAAATGATCCCTTCAGAACCAGTGGTGAGAATGGCAATACTGGGAGGGTGGAGGGAAGGTGGGGTAGAGAGGGGGAACCGATTATAAGGATCTACATGTGACCTCCTCCCTGGGGGATGGAGAACAGAAAAAAGTGGGTGAAGGGAGATGCCGGACAGTGTAAGATATGACAAAATAATAATTTATAAATTATCAAG
>NW_022103933.1:169784-177156 GCF_000313985.2 Echinops telfairi | reverse complement strand
ACATGAGCCCCCAATGAAATGATTAAAAAAAAAAAAAGAATTCTGTGGGAGAAGGGATAGAGTGGAAACACCATCTTCTAGATAGACCTAGATAAAGTGTATATTAACAGTAGCTTAATTTTTTTTTTTAATAAAGGTATCTAAGATTTTGTAGAAATACGTTTTGACATACCTTCATATTCCAGTGTATGTATCTTTCTTCTTTTGAAATGTCCTATTTTTCTATTGAGCATGCTTTACATTTTACAATTAAGGAAGAAAACACAATTACCTTCAAATTATACAATTGAGTATACTATGGGAAAAATATCAAAATAATACACGCAGATCTTTCCTCCTGCTAAAAATTAAGGGAAAGAGAAGTCACTTACCCAGGTCACCAAAATGAGCTGCTTCCAGGTGGCTTGGCTGTTTCTTTAGTGTTGCTGTCCTGCTACTTGAAAAGGAATCCATGTTGGCAGAAATGGCACTGATTGCAACATGACTTGGTCCTGCAGCCTCTAGCAAGGCGTGGTTTTTAGTGCTTTTTTGTGGGGAATGTACAGATACTAAAGATGAAATTTTAGAAAAAATTATTAAGAATTAAACAGAGAGAGCCTAAGTGAAGTTTACAATTATTTTTTACTTGCTCTTTCTGAAACAAACATTTAGTAAACACTGAATAGCACATACAATCTCCTTCCTTTACTCTTCTTATTGTGAAGTATCTCTGGTCTTCTTATTCATTGTTTGAAGCACATATATTCTCAAATCTTCAATTATTACTAGAGCAATCGCTTTCATACTTTTTTTAAAACTACAAGCTCTTTCTTTTCCCAAAAATATATCTTAACTGAGACTCTGCTTTGTCGGTAAAATAGATAAAACCAGGGCTGTGGACCAGTTTAAAACAATTCAGTAATTGTTGTAAACATGGGATATATACATGCTGCATAACAACCAAATCTGTCATCCATGCTATCTTGACTCATGTAGGAAATAAACAGATGTGCCAAAGATGTCAGCCGAACCACTTTAAATCTGTGCTGATCTTCAGAGTCCTGTCAATAATTCAATCTTGTGCGTTGTTTTCAGTGCTGTCGAGTCGATTCTGACTCTTATTGACCCTATACACAACAGAACACAGCCCCCCCCACCCTACCCCACCCCCCCGTCTGGTGTTATCCTCACGATTGTTCTTATGTTTGAGCCCATCAATGAAGCCACTGTATTCTGCATTAGGATCCTGACACTTTCAGGCGAAAGGGCTTTTGAAGGGGTTTGGAGAGCAACTCATATTCAAAGCAGCAAAGTGGGCTGCTAAATTTGAGTAGGGGTCCAGCTTTTTCTTTCTTCTTCAAATCAAAACACTACAGGCAACATATGTAACTGTTATGTAACACATACAGTGTTTACAACAGCAATTACTGAACTTTTTCTACTGATTTGAACATCTGCTAAATTTATTTTCTTATCTTTGTTTATAAATTCAGATTCTAGAACTACTGTGCAGAAAACACATGTAAAATAAATGTCTTAAAAATACCTCCCATCGAGCAAATGGTTTGAGGATGAGGGCAAAGAATACACAAATGTGCTTTACACGATTGATGTATGTATGGATTGTGATAAGAGTTATATGAGCCCCTAATAAAACAATTAAAAAAAATACCACCCATCTAATATACTAAAACTAACAAAATGTTTCCAAGCTTAGTTCTTCATCAGGAACACAATTAGGCAAGCAAATAAGTAATTATCATCCTTAATATCTCCTTCTTTCTCATGCTTCTTAATCAATAACAAATTCCAATCCATTTTACCTCCTAAATTAATTTTAATTCCATCCAAATCTCTTTATTTCAATCACTATTAATGCAGTACAGGTCAGCCTTGCAGTTATCTTTTAACAATCTTTTCCCACTAACTGTGAAAATTTAATGTGAGCAGAATTTCAGACTTTTCTGTTCAACTATATCCAGTTGTGCCTAATGCCTAAAATAGAGTAGGTTCTCAAGAAATGATAGCTCTTATTATTTTGCTACTGGTCAGTCTGTAAAATTTACTTTCCAGCCAGACTACAAATTTACTTGCCCTCTGTACTGCTTCTGTGTCATCCAAGGTTAAGCTAAAGAGCGCTACATACAGAGTATATACTTTGCTAAATACAGTACAATCACAAAATTATTTTAGACTGGTAGAGATTTATAAATCAGCTAGACCAGTCTCCTCATTCTCCAAATGAATAATCTAAGGAAAGTTCCGTGACTTCCCAAGTCATACTATTAGTGGCAAAATTTAGAATGAAAGCCTCTTATTTAACTGCTCAAGAAATCAAAATGCCTCTTTGACACCAGATCTAGCTCAATCAATGCCAATCAGATCAATATGCTTAATGAATGAATGTGGAATACAACAGGATATAAATGATCAGAAGTAAGTAAGCAAAGGTCCTTTTCTTCCAAAATCTTCCCAATCTCTTAATAAGTTTTAAACAGTCTCTTTCAATAAATTAACAGTAGACTTGATACCCAACGTTAGCCACAAATAAACATTTTTTTAATGATGTAAGAAGCAATCTGTAGATATCATGTAAGTAAATTACATCATGACATGTATATGGAATAGTTATGGAAATAATTTCCAATAAAATTTTCCCTTGTACATTAAACTGTTGCCTTCAAATCTATTCCAACTCATAATGACCTTTAGGACAGAGTAGAACTGCCCACTAAGGTTTCCTAGGCAGTAAATCTCCATGGAAACTAACACACCTTTCTCTCTTGGAGAAATGGATGCATACAAATCACTGACCTTTCTATTAGCAGCTGAACACTTAATCACTGTGCCATCAGGACTCCTTCTTTGCACATTAGATATAATAAAACCATAAAAAAATTTTCAACAGATTCTAATGCAAACACTAAAAACAGTATATTGAATCCAATAAATACTTGAAATAAATTCTAAATTAAGATCATTCACCCAAAATAATAAAGAATTGATTGGGTGGCAGGGGGGAGAGCTGATACTAAAGGCTCAATAGAAAGTAATTATCTAGCAAAGAATGAGGGCAACATATGTACAAACATGATTGATTCAATTGATGTATGGATTGTGCTAAGAGTTGTACGATCCCCCAATAAAATGTTTTTTAAAAAATAAATAAGTGGTAAACGCTTCTAGACAACAGAAAATCAAGTTTTGTAAATAGAAACATTTTCACTAAAACACCATACTGCCTAGTTAAAATTATTCTTTATTTTTCTCTTTCTTAAAATAGTCAGCCAACTACTTTTAAGGAACAATTAAGTGTATAATTATAAGTACAACACTAGCTCACTGTAATCACTAGTGATAGTCAAAAAATGATTCATAAAAGCTTACTTTGTTTCATAAAAACTTACTTGTGCTAGATACAGAAGAATATACTGGTAGATAAAAGTGCGAAATAATTCGTAATTAGAAATAATTATATGGGCAGAAATGATTGATGTCAAATGGAGATGAAAATGGAATTAAGGAATTTATAAGCAAAACATACAGGCATTGTATATTCAGTGCAATGGAATGTTGCTGAACTCACCTGGAATTGACTTGATATCTGATGTCTTCTCTTGTTCTTTGCCTTTCACTGTAAAAAAAAAAGAGCATCATGACCAATATCTGCAATGAGATGCTATACATTGTAAAAATAAAAAGCAAAAAAACAAGATTATAACAAGATGAGTATACAAAGTTCTATACAGCAACTAATACCAAAAACAGAAACAACAATAATAGCAAAAATCCAAAACTCATTGCTTTCGAGTAGATTCTGACTCATGGGAACTCCACTCCACAGGGTCTTTTTTGGCTGTAATCTTTATAGAAGCAAATCAGAGACCTTTCTTCTACACCCAGTGCCACTGGGTGTGCTCAAACCACCAGCCTTTAGGTCAGTAGTCACTAACAATTTTAGTCACCCAGGGGCCTGGGTAGAGCGCTTCTTTCAGCTGTGGGCCATCAAGTCAATTCAGACTCACAGAAACCCCTGTACGGCACCGAAGGACTGCTCCACGGGGTTTCCTAAGTTGTAAAACTTTATAGGCACAGACTACTAGGTTGTTTCTCCACTGACCTTTTGGTTACCATCCACTGCTCTACAGAGGCTCCTTGATAAAGTAACTAGAATGAACCAATTACCTTATGAGGGCAATCCATTGTCCAGGAAAGTCACACTAAGGAAATGACCTTAGAACAGTCCAAATAAACAATAAAAACAATACTAAACAAACAAACTAAACAATATGATTTAGTAGATAAGATATATTTTCTGGAGTTAAAACTTTTTGCTATCCATCATTGAGTCAGCCCCAACTCATGGCAAATCCATGCACGATAGTGCAAAACAGAATGCTGTGCATTCTCATAAATGGCTGTGGATCAGACTGCTGTAATATAGTCTTCTAGTGGGTTCAAATTGCAATTCTACCACTTATTAGGCATGTGAACCTCAAAAAGTTACAATATATACCATCTATATAATTAGATCAATAATACAAATACCTACCATTGAGGTTGCTCATGAAAATATACAAACATGTAAAGGGTCCAGAATAGTAACCAGCACATGAGGAAATCTAGGATAAGTTATTACCACTGTGCTACTAGAAGAGCTATGAAGAAAATGACATAGTTCTCTAGTTGGGCAGTATATATATATTTGGTATAACAGCAAATACAAACATTCCATGGAAATATTCTAACTATCAAACCCAAGAAAGGAATGTGTACAACAGTTTAAGGATACTGTGAACTGTTACAGGATCTGATGTAAAACTATTTTAAAATCTGCTGCACCTCTTTAAAGTGTTGAAAAGCAAGGATGTTACTTTAAAGGCTAAGATGTCCCTGACCCAAGCCAGATTATTTTTAGATGCCTCATATGCATGTGAAAGATGTACACTGAATAAAGAAAATAGATGTATTTGAATTATGGTGCTGGCAAAAAATATTGAAAGTACTATGGGCTGCCAAAAGAACACACAAATCTATCTTGGAAGAAGTATAACCAGAATGCTCCTCCATGGCAAGGATGGCTCCTTAGAGGCATGTACTCTGGACCTGTTATCAGGAAAGGACAATCCCTCGAAAAAGACCGCTATGAGGCGGAACCAACTCAATGATACCCAACAGCAATTTTTATTTTGCTTCTATCAACATTAAACTTTTTCTTTAACTTCCCCCAGGAAAATCTATCAAAATGAAAATTGCCCAACATGAGCATCTAATTCATGCATTTAAAACATTAAGGTAAAAAGTTAATAGCAAGAAATAACTAGCCCTAGAACATCTGAATAAGTCGATTCAGCAATAAATATTCCAATGTCAAGGTAAGTGCCAGATATTTTCTACACATTGAAAAGATATTAACTAATCTTACCTTCAAGAAGTCTAGAAACAAACATGGACAAAAAGAAGTACAATCACTTCAGGTTCTGATATCTGATATCAAGAGGTTAAAATAAGGAAATGTGGTAGAGTAGTTTCAGATCTCTCAACAGCATCCAAACATTAGCTTGTCTTGGCTTCCTTGATGTTCCACTCTGCTGGTTTTCTAGCCACTCTTTCTGTTTATTTCCTTGCTGACCTCTGTTTCTTTGCCTATTGGGAATTTTTCAGGGACTGGTTTGGGATTTTTCTGCATGAGTGGATGTCACCGAGTGGCCTTTATGTACTTCAGAAGAAGTTGTGTTCCATGGTTTTTAGGGGCTGATTTTTCAGAAGTAGACCACCAACCCTTTCTTTTTTTCTAGGCACCTCTAGCTGGACTCAAACTTTGAATCTTACAGTTAGTAATGAAGCATATTAATCATTTACACCATCCAGGGACAACTTCTACTACTTAGATATGTGTATTTCCTACATAATCTTATCCATTCTCTCTCTCTCTCTCTCTCTTTTTTTTGTTCACACGTAGTTATTTATTTCTCTACTTAAAATAAACTGAATATGTTAACAAATCACTAAGGGTTGTTTGATGACATTAATAAATATTCTACAGAACTTTTTAAAAAGTAATATTTTACAGTATTTTGAGTGAAAGGTTAAAGAGCAATTTAAGTCCCCTTTTAACAATTTTTACACAAATTCCTCAGTGGCACTGATATTCTACACCATGTGCGAACATTCTTTTGAATTTCTGTTCTGGTTGTTCCATTACCATTAATATAGTTTCCCTTTCCTGTTATATTCTTATTTTATTGTTAAAGTAACTAGTGACCACTGGTTTCATATAGGTGTTTTTTTTTAAGGACCACATGGCTTATGGGCTACATTGATTGTTTTAGCCAATGTTATTCAGCTTCAAAGTGACTTTAGGGGTTTGTTTCATCTCAAGGTTTGAAAAGTATCTCAGGACAGTAGTGTCTGAGAGTCCTCCAGTTTTAACCAGTCTTGGTGGTTTGGTTTGTTTTTCTTTTGGGAATCTGTAATTTTTTTTAAAACCTTTCAGTACCATAGATATATATCGACTTCTGAATTTTTATCTCCAGTGAAAATCTTTTTAAACTTTCAAATTCACATTGCTAACAACCTACTAGATATTTCCATAATTTAATTATCCAAAACTGAACACACAATCTTTTCTCAAATCTGTTCTTCTCCCATAAATATTATCCTCAGAGATGTTATCTCCTCCTATCTCCCACACCCAGACCATCCCTAAATCCAATTGACTCTACAATGAAAATACAATTCCAATTTTGTTTTTTGCCACTCTCAAAGATGCCACTCTCTTACCAATCTGATCTCCGATGTATACTTTAGCTTTAAAGTGCATACACAGGCCCAAGCTTATCAAGCTTATTAGTTTTTGCCTGATTTCTTTTCCCCATCTAAAATAGTGTTAAACAGTTCCTATAAATCAGAACACGATCTCATTATTACTCTTCCTTTTCCAGAGATAAATATAAGGGGACATCGAAAAGTTCAGGGAAATTTTTAATTAAAAGAGAAGGGGGGGGGGCGCGGCAAAGGTGATCTGATATCAAGGAGTTCAAAAAGGAAGATAATGTTTTGAAACTGATTATGGAAGCAAATATACAATACTGCTTGATGTGCCTGAACAAGGCATAAAATGGTTTTGGAGAAAAAAATAATGGAATTTTCTCAGGAATTTTTTAAAGCCCCCTTATAGAGTGCTTCCCTAAATTAGATTTATTTGTCTTGAGTGTTTTTGAACTACCACATGAATATATAAAATAATTCTGAAAGGGAATCCAGGACGGATGAGCCCTATAGGACCAGTGGTGAGAGTGGCAAAACAGGGAGGGTAAAGGGAGAATGGGTAGGAAAGAGGGAACCGATTACATGGAACTGTGTGTGACCTCCTCCCTGGGGGACAGACAAC
>NW_022103933.1:155473-167493 GCF_000313985.2 Echinops telfairi | reverse complement strand
TGATCTCACAGGCTGGTGTGCTTCTTCCATGTGGGCTTTGTTGTTTCTCAGTTAGATAGCCGCGTGTTTATCCTCAAGCTTTTAAGACCCCAGACATATAGCTGGGCACCATCAGCTTTGTTCACCACATTTGCTTATGCACCCACTTTGTCTTCAGCCATCATGTCGGGACCAGCTAACCTAACTACATGCTCAATAATTGACTTTACAATGCTCTGTATGATAGAGAGCAAGGCTATTCATATCCTTTCACTATGGTCAGAGGCAATTCACCAGAGGACCCCATAAATGGATTTTGGGCTTCCACTGTTATCCATAACCTTCTACACATCAGGTATTCACAATTTAAATTCTGATACTATCCCCACCCCCTTCAAATTTGAGATTTATTTACAATCCTTAGATTACACATCCTGATGTGCTTCTTCCATGTGGACTTACTTCGTTGACATCTCACTAAGTGGCTGCTTGTTTTAAGAGAAGCCTTTAGGACCTCACACGCTATTCTTTGATAGCTCTAGGCAGCATCTGGTTTCTTCACTACACTTTATTATAGCACCCATAACTTCAGTGATGTTTTCATGAGGGTGAGCATCCAGCAGGGACATGTCATAAGAACTAACTGTTCTTAGATTCGAGGTGGAATTAAGTGTGAGTCCCAAATCCATTCATATATCTATGGATTATACATGTTTTGGGTTGCCTTTAGAGATACCATTATCATTTTATGATAGAAACATTATCAATCACCCCCTGGTGTATAAGCTAATTTTATTGATAGTGTCATTAATTTAGCCAATGGTATAGACTCACACACAGCTGTGGGCTGTCAAATAGCAAAATAATGTAGAAAGCAATATGGCACTGCCTCAAAGAGTTGGGAAAAGATATGCCATACAACATGGCAATCTTTTTACTTGGCATATACCTTAAAGGAGTAAGACCCCTAAGACATTGAGAAGATTGGAAATTCCAGAACACTTAATTGTGCTCTTGTGAAACAGATCAAGAGGCAGTTGTGCCAGCAGAATGTGGGAATACTGTTTGGTTTAAAATCAGAAAAGGTGTGCATCAGGGTTGCATCCACTCATACTTATGCAATATGTATGCTGAGCAAATCACCAGAGAAGTTGGCTTATATGAAGAATGTGGCTCCAAGACTGGAGGAAGGCTTATTAGTGATATGCAGATAACATAACCTTGCCTGCTAAAAGTGAGGAGGGTTTGAAATGCTTACTGATGAACATCAATGAGTGTCGCCTTCAGTAGGGATTACATATCAATGTGAAGAAAACCAAAATTTCATAACGAGGCCAATAAGTAACATCATTATAAATGGAGAAAATATGAAGCTGTCAAGGATTTCATCTTGCTTGTATCTTGTATCGCATTAAAGCAGCAGCCAAGTGATCAAATGATACATTGTATAGGGCAAATCTGTTGCTCAAGACCTCTTTAAAGTGTTAAACAGCAAGAATGTTACTTTGAAGACTAAAGTGCACCTGACTCAAGACATGGTTTTTCAATCACCTCACATGCATACGAAAGTTGGACACTGAATAAAGAAGCCTAAGAAGAATCAATACATCTTAACTATAGTGCTGGTGAAGAATATTGAATATAACATGGACTTCCAAAAGAACAAAGAACTATATCTTGGATGAAGTACAACTAAAATTTCCTTAAGAAGCAAGGATGGTGAAACTTTGTCTCATGTACTTTGGACATATTATCAGGAGACACCAGTCCCTGGAGAAGGACATCATACTTGATAAAAAAAAGTAGAAGATCCTCAACAAGATGGACTGACACAGTGGCTACAAGAATGGGATAAACCTAAAAACAAATGTGAGGATGGTACAGACGGATTGATGTTTCTTTCTCTTATATGTAGAGTCGCTATGAGTCAGAACCAACTTAACACCTTAATGCCACGACCACCACCACAAATAGAAATATGTATGTTCATCACAGCCCTAAGCACACTAGCAAAAAGATGGTACCAACCAAATGCCCATGAGTGTAAGAATGAATAAACTGTGGTGCTTACACACTAGAACATTGTGTCAATGAATAACGATGAATCATGATGAATCTAAGCAATACAAAATCATGATGAACCTTAAGGATGAACCTAAAGGATATGCTGAGTCCCCTAATAAAATGTTAAAAAAAAAAAAAAAAGGATATGCTGAGTGAAAGTAGGCAATCACAAAAGGACATATCTTTCATGAGATGACTAGTATAAGAAGTCACTTGAAGGTTTTCAAACTAAAAGACACAGTCACAGCAGTGGGAGAGGAAGGGAAGGAAACAACACTGGCTGCTAGTGATCAGATAAAGTGTTGATGGACGGGAAAGGCAGCCTACAAGAAGGCAGAGGTGGGGAAAAAAATGATGGAAGCAGGGCAAGATGCTCGAAGGTTTGCATAAGTTAAAGGTAATGGAGGTAATGGAGCTAATAATGCTATATACCCAATCTTGCAGTAGTGGTAATTTACAAGTAAATCATTGGATAGACATGCAGGCTGAACACATGTAGGAAGAAAATGGGAATATACCCACAAATATATAGAGATTTGACATAACATTTATCAAATATTATCTTTTTGTACATATATCCATGAATGTGGTGGCACATACAGGGATAAAGTTATGAAAACTTCGTAGAGATAACAAAACACCTTGAAGGAACAAATCACTGGGCCTAGCTGCTCAGGGAATATCCAAGTAACATAACACAGTTCACAAGTCAATGTTCTACAACCTACCTGAGTGCGGAGCAATGGGGGTCTTTTAAGCTTGTAAATGAACGGCTGGCTCTCTATTGGTCTAGTGAGGTACAACTATTGGTCTCTCCTGTCTAGAGGAAAGAATGATTATGAAAATCAGAAGACAAATGGAAATATTTAATTCAATGAACTAATGAGCCACACAAACATCAGCCTCCGTAACCAAAGACCAAAACTGGACCGTGCCCAGCTACTTCTATCAACTGTTCTGAAACATATCATAATGAAGATCGTGGAGAACATGAGGGGAAAACCCTCAAAAATTATAGAAGAGACTAAGCTTACAGTTTGGATCAAGACTGGTGAGACCTCAAAATTATGGCCCTTAGCCACACTTCAGTTAAGTTGAAGTCACCCCAGGGTTAGAATACTCGGCCATTTAAGATTAAAACTGTAGCATTTACCATAAAGCATAGTACTGAGGATTAAGAAAGACAGAGCGATGCAAACAAAAAACACAGGAAGGAAGTGGAACAAGTGATTTAGGGTACATTGAAGGGACTGCAATGGATGAGTTGAAAAAAATGTGTATGAACTGTTGAATGTAAAAGTGATGATACGCTCTAAAAACTTTCACCTAATTCACAATTAGAAGTTTTTTTTAAAAGGGGGGGAGCCTTTTTCACATGCCAAAAGACTTTCCCACTCTGTAATATCTTATCAATGATTTCAAATTTAGCTTTTTCATATTTTGGGCTCTTATCGACCTGGAAATTATTTCTATACATCAGGTACTGATAAACTACAAACCACGAGCCAAATACAACCCATCATTAGTTTTTGTAAATGTTTATTGTAAAGCAGACATGTCCAATTGTTTAAATATTACCCACAGCTACAAGAAAAGAGGATAATGAGACAGAGACCTTATAGCCCACAAATTAAAATATTTATTATCTGCTTCTTTTTTTAAAAAAAGCATGTACATTTAGACATGCGATGTGGTTATTATTATATGATAAATCCACTGCTACTGAATTGATTCAGATTCATAGAAACCCTATATAAAGTTTCTGAAACAATTGATCTTTAGAGGAGTATATAGCTTCATCTTTCTCCCAAAAAGCAGCTGGTCGATTTGAACTGCCAATTGTACTATCTAACGCTGCTTCCCAGACACACGATCAGAGCCCTTTTGTTATAAAATAGAAGGAAGAACTTTTCCCTGCCAAGTTGGGTAACCAGCATCATTTACTAATTAGCCCATCCTTTTCTGAATGAGAACTATTTTATACACCAGGTTCCTGTATACATCTGTGTCTGGGCTTTCTATTCTACAGTCTGATGGCTTAATTGTATAAATAAGCCTCTAACAGGGTAAAGCCCTCTACTTTAGATTTCTGCCTTCAAAACCATCTTGGCCTTTGATCTCATTAGCGTGTCTAATACCTCATGATTCCACAGTAATTTTCATTTAAATAGAATTGACTTAAAAATGAAGAGGTTTCATATCTCTCTGGTTTTTCCATTCATTAACATAGTAATATGAACATAATATTCTGAACATTTGGGTTTTCAGTGACATCCCTCAATAAAACTTTACAAATACCATAAGTATCTCAAAGTTTTGTTTTTATTAGCATACAGAACAATTGAG
Source organism: Echinops telfairi (assembly GCF_000313985.2). Taxonomy (NCBI): domain Eukaryota; kingdom Metazoa; phylum Chordata; class Mammalia; order Afrosoricida; family Tenrecidae; genus Echinops; species Echinops telfairi. The sequence continues at coordinate 163,104 of NW_022103933.1, read as the reverse complement.
TTTTAAATACAGTATAGGTAAATGCATGGATCTTTTTTAAACTTGCCAAGTTACTTTGAATTCTAATACGTGTATAGCTTTGAGTGTGTTTGTACCTTTTTTTTGGCGTTTCCTATGTATACTCACTACTATTGAGATGCCAACTCATAGCAACCCTACAGACAGTCCCTATGAGTTTCCAAGACTGTAACTCTCTACGGGAGGGAGTAGAAAGCCCTATCTTTCGCCAGTAGTGCAGCTGGTGGTTTTGAACTTCAGATCTTGCAGTTAGCAAGTAACCACTACACCACCACAGCTCCTTATGATCATATTTTCTGGCAATAATGACTCTTTTGTTCTATCCTTCCTTCCCAAAAGTTACACACCTACTTCTTACCAATTATCTCATCTGACATTTCGCACTTACAATAGCAGAAAATCTACTATCCAACTATTTTGCACATTTAACAACGTATTTCTGGCATTAATGAACATGGGCATGCAGGACAAGCATATGCATCAACTTGACTGGGCTACAAGTCTCAGTGGTTTGGCAATTATGCAACAATGTAATTTGCTGGTTATGTAATAATTCATTTACATGTTAGTTAGGTAATGATGTAGTCATCCTTCATTTTGTGATGATGAGGTTTATCCTTCATTCTCATGTAATACCACTTTTCATATAACGACCTGGACTTTAGGACCTAGCTATTGATAAGTGAGAAGTAGATGAATTGTGACAACTATATCAGCTTTCTTTTCATTTTCTTTTTCAATATCATAATGCTATGATCTTTTTAACATTAATGTTTTATACTTAAAAATACTTCATCTGCAACACAAGCTTTTTCTGGCTATTACTCCTAATATTCTGGTATCTTCTCCTCGAGTAATTTCCATTAGCTCTATGCCCTAAATGCTTTGGTTATATCTCTGGTAAAGAACTTACGGCTAGATTTTGTTTTTCATTCAATTTGAGTCTTTATCTTTTAGTTATATGGACTTCTACTAAGCAGACATTTAGCCATATAGACTTTAGTGCATTTACATTTATTATTACTTACTTATTTACATTTACTTGTCACCTTATATGCTTTTTCTTGTGCATTTTATACAGCATTTTTAAAATATAACAAGACTAGAAATAATATAAGGAATATTTGGGTTAATTAAATCTCAGCAAATACTATATTTACTTCAGATATATTTTAAATAAATATAAGATTATAGACACAACTGAAGTCTCTCTTTTTCTGAGTCCCCCTCCCTGCAGGGAAACAAGATATTAAAATTTTACTATGACCACCTATACTACTTTTAATATATTTATGTAGAAATAATATATCAGATTGTTTAGAATTTTAAACTTTACTTAAGTCATCATACCAATTTACATTTCCAGCTACAGTGTGTCCCAAGCAAAATCGCAGTATAGAAAAGAATTAATCCCAATTTTTCTAGTTTTTGCAAGACTTTATATCTGCAAGCAACCCCTCTCATCTGTATCATTTTTTCTTCTTGAATACATCATTTCTATAAACACACAAACAATACTCTAGCACCTTTTATCTTTCATCATTATGCCCACATTTCCCCTCAGAATTCTTTTCTTTATAATGAGCCAGACAAATGAGGGCAGAGAAGACTGTGATCTGGCTTTGATAAGATTATAACAAAGAAGAAAATACAATGAAAGGAAAATTATTGTGGAATAATCATTAAGCAGTCATCCAAAGACTAGGGATTTGGACTGTTACTACACAAGAGCAATTATATTTTAGTCTTTCTTTGCTATAGGAGCCTTTGTGGTGCTGTTGGGTAAACATTGGGCTGCTAGTCATAAGATAGACAGTAGCTCTACTCCAAAATTTTCTTAGTCTTCTTTCGCTACCATCATTTATTCAAGGCATGCTATCTCTATCTCTAAGGGAATTCCATTCCTTTCCACTCCTAGGAAATTCTAGTGAGACTGACCTCTTTTTTATTCTCTGAAAACGCAGAGTTCATTCCTGCCTTTGAACATTTGCACTACTTATTTTCCCTGGTCAGAATGCTGTTCTTCTGATCTTTGCAAGACAGGTTTTCTCTTGCCATTCTGGTCTGTTTAAATGGCAATTCCTTAGACAGGTCTTCCTTTAAGACTCAGTCACACACATATTGCCACCCATTGAATTGCTACTATATCACTTTCTTTGCACAGCACTTAGAACTAACAGATTTTTTAAAAAATATTTGCTTATTCAACAACTATTTACCATATTCCTATATATATCTGAGACCCCCTGTAGTAGGCATGGTAATATGAATAAAAAAACAAGTTTCCATTTTAATAAAATACATATAAATCAGATGGTGATATATGCTTCAGAGAAAAATAAAGTAGGAAAAGGAGATGTGGAAGTAGGGAGTGGGGAATGCGTTTATAAATTTTGTAAGAAAAAGCTTGCCATTGATCAAAAAACTAAAAGTGGTAAGTGGTAAAAATGTACAGATACCCGCGGAAGAAATTCCAGGTAATGCAAAGATGCTGAGGCAGCAACGTGCCTAACAAGAACCATATATAAAATGGAGGAGTAATGGAAAAGGAAAACAGGAGATATGCAGAGAGAGCAAAAATAACCTAGATTGTGACTAAGTGCTGAACCGAAAACCACAAGGTTGGTCGTTCAAACCCACGAGCATTTCTGAAGGAGAAAGATAAAGCTATCTGCTCCTGTTAAAAATTAACACTCAGAAACCCTATATAGGATAAGTCATAATTAACTAGATGGCAGTGAGTACCTTACTAGAATTTGAAGGAAGCCTTTGGATTCATAGGATTTGACAGTGTGCCATAATCTCTGGTGGTGTTGGGGTTAAGCATTCAGCTGCTAACCAGCAATTCAAATGCACGAGTTGCGATAGGATGACTGCATTGGTATCAACTCAATGGCAATGGGTTTGGCTTTTAGTATAACCTGACTTAGAATTCTGCTTTGACAAAGAGAAGGGTAGCCAACTGGAAAACTATAACAAACTAATAGTTACCTTAAACTTCATAAACCTAGCTATCTGTTAACATTTAAGCTAATGACATCTTTCTAAAGAACCTTTAGAACTACCCAAACTACAGAAATAACTACCTGGAATAAGGTGTCAATAGTCAAAGATGACAAGAAGTGGCTACATTTGGTTATGTTCTAGGGTAGACCTGATGGATTTGCTGATAGGTCAGATAGAGAGTATGACAGAAAGAGGTTCGGAGATGTCTCCAAACCAAACAAGTGAAAACCAAACAAGTGAAAGAACCAAAAATGTCCCTTCTTGGGAAGAGAAACAAACTGATTAACAGGTTTAGAATGCCTAAACCAAGGAACTGTAGTGGCATTGTGGGTTACACCTTGGGCCACTAACCCCAAGATCAGCAGTCCCAAACCACCAGCTCTTCTGTAGGGGAAAAGATGACTTTCTAGTCTTATAAGGAGTTACAGTTTTGAAAACCTAAAGGGGAAATTCTACCTTAAAAAGCGAAAACTGGAAAACATCACTTGCTTAAAATTTTTTCACATGTTGCTTTTCACAAATGAAATCCTCAATATTCTGAAAAAATCTAACTCTGTAATAGAGTATTAAAAAGATTTTCCTCTATTTGATGTACATACGGTATGCAAACACATCGAAAAGCTATTTTTACGCAAAAAGGCATTAACTTCCATAGTTACAGCAACACTTTTGGACAACGCGACAGTTCCCCTCCGACCTCGGAAGGCCACCATCTCCCTCCCAGCAGAGAGCAAGGAGGCACTCGGGGCATCTGCACAGAGGTCGAAAAGCTCACAGAAGGGCCAGAGCCCTTTTGCAGAAGTCCTTCGAGGCCCACCTCGGGAGCCCGCCCCCTAGCCGCCCAGCGGCGCCCCCTCAGCTACCTTTCCGCCGGAAGAAGGACATGGCGGGACTCCGGTGAGGGCGGAGGGCCCGGGGGGACTGTCGCGGGGAGGGTCCAGCTACCCTCATTCAGCAACTGGCCCACACTCCAAAGTGCGCAGCGGCCACCGAACTAGCGCCAGAAGACACTCTTCTTCCGGATGTGAACCTCACTGCTTCCTAGAGATCCCAGGGCAGCGACGGCCGCCATGTTATCAACAAGCAGCCCGTCCGGAGTTCCGGTCCTCCCCGCGCGAAGCTTCACGGGAGGCCGAAATGCCGACCACGCCCCCAATTCGCTGGAGGCTGCGGGCACGCGCCTGCGCAGCGTACGTGACCTTGCTTACGAGCGGGCGGCGTACTTTTAAGGGCTAAAGGATAAAGGAGCCAGCCACGGTGCTAGTTACCGGTACTCCACTGGCTTCTTGGGGACTATGGCGCTGCAAACAAGGTCTTCCCTAAGGAGCCCTCCAGCAAACGGGAACTCTGAAGCTCCCTGACTAGTCCAGGGAACTTTCTTAAAGTCGGTCAGCGCTGCCAAGCTCTGCTTCACCACTCACTGTTTCTCCATTTGAGATTTGCTAAAACCAGGTGTTAAAATAAACGTGGACTGCCTTCATTCTGCATTTCCTCCGCTTCCTTTCTTAGAGGGCTTCTAGGCATAACTACCCTAATTAGGAATTTGTTCTTATGAGATACAATCAGTTAGTTTTGACTCATAGCGACTCTGTACAATGAAAGGAAATACTGTCAGGCCCTGCAGATCCTCATAATTTTCTACCTTTGAGACCATTGCTGAAGCCACTAAATGAGTCCATTTTATTGAAGGTTTACTCCATTTTCACAGCCAAAAACCTGAGACTAGCATTCTGGCTGTACTTCCAAGACAGATTTGTTCATTCTTCTGGCAGTTTATGTTATATTTTATATTCTTTGTCAACAACAAAAGTCAAATTCATCAATTCCTCTGCGGTCTTCCTTATTCATTGTCCAACTTTAACCTGCATATGAAGCAATTGAAAATACCGTGGCTTGGGTCAGGCATACCTTAGTCTGCAAGTGACATCTTTGCCTTTTGAACACTTTCGAGAAGTCTTTTGCAGCTCCCGAAGCAATGCTTTGATTCATTTCCTGACTGCTGCTTCCAAGGGTATTGATTGTGAACCACAGTAAAATGAAATCTTTGACAACTTAAATATTTTTCTGTTTATCATAATGCTGCTTATTGGTCCAGTTATCAGGATTTTGGTTTTCTTTATGTTATGGTACAATCAATATTGAAGTCTTTGATCATCAGGAAGCGCTTCAAAGTCCTGTTCACTTTCAGTAAGCAAAGTTAATTGATGTGCATATCTCAGGTTTTTAATGAGACTTCTAATCAAATGCCACAATCTTCATCGTATAGTTCAACTTCTTGCATTATTTGGTCAGTATACTGATTAAACAAATAGGGTAAAGACAACCCTGACAGCCTCCTTTCCTGATATGAAATCACACAATATCCCCATGTTAGTCTGGGTAAACTAGGGAAACAAATCCACAGAAACTCATAACGTATAAGAGAGAGTTTTATATAAAAGGTAAGTGTATATTAAGAAAGCATCCCAACCCAGTGCTGTCCAATCCCGTAAGCCCAACATTAGTCCATATGTCTGACACCAATCTACAAAGTCCTCCTTAATCTCACAAAACACACACTATGATGTCAACTGCAGGAGGAAAGCTGAATCAGTGAGCATGTAAGTATCTCAGCACTGGCAGGGGTCTCCACATGGCTGCTCCAACACCCAGGGCTGCATCAGGGTAGGTCCAGGTGGCTTATCCTCAGGGATGTCTTGCAGGAAGTGAGCCTTGCCAGCTGAAGCAGGGAACTGGCTAAGGCAGCTGCACCCTGGTCCAACCATCAGAAAGCAAGAAACCTGAGAATTAGAAATGCAAGGAACGCCGAGCCATTTATCTCTTCACCCATCAATTAATCCCACATGTGTTTATAGGGAAGGTTGGCACAATAAACCTTAACTAGCTCAATCCCCTTGTCCTGTTTTCAATGACCGCCTCTTGGTCTATGTACAGGTACTACACAAGTACAATGAAATGTTCTGGAATTGCCATTATTTGCAATGTTTTCCACAATTTGTTATGATTCACCCAGTTGATTTGCATTTGCATAGTCAATAAAACACCGGTAGGCATGTTTCTGCTAGTCTCGGCTTTCCACCAAGATGTATCTACATCTAGCATAATTTCTGACAGTTTCCTGTCAATGTACTGCTGTACCATTTTTTAAATTATTTTCAGCAAAATTTTGCTTGAATATAACTCTAATAATGTTATTTGATAAATTCTACATTCTGTTTGATTAACTTTCTTTGAAGTGTCAGGAATGTGAATCCCTTCTAGACAGTTGGTCAGGCAGCTGCCTTCCAAATTTGTTGTTCCAGATGAGTGAAGACTTCCAGTACTGCACCCTTGTTAGGCTGGGAACAGAGAAGCAAATGCAGTGAAATTTGTACATATTAAGTCCAGTCTGGTCCAAATCCATGGGTCAGATACTGGAGCCTTCTCCTGACTAGGGGAAACTAACAAACCAGGAAGTAGGAAGGCAAACCAGGAGGAACACAAGCTGGTAGAAGAAGAATTGATTGATTCTAAGGTCAACAGGTCAGACGGCAGGCAGGTTGTTGATGGCTCCTTGAGTCAACAGGCAAGATGACAGGCTGTTGACTCAACTCCAAATAACCATAGTTGGATGATCCAGATGTAGGATTGAGATATAACAAGAACCAAGCTAGCTTCCCCATAATGTCCACTTTCAGTTGTATTCCACACTAATCTTACAACTGATTGGCTGTTCACAGCAGATTCCATTATGGAGTTGATTACATTATATTACATAATATTATAGGGCATTCCTAGGCCTTTCTTGCTAAACCTCTGACCCTGAAGTAGTTGGCCCCAAACTTAACACACACCTATTTGTTAAAATATCCTAACTGGTCTTCTGTCAGAACCTATATTTCAGTATTGCTTTCAGCAGAGCTTGGACTTATTCTTTCAATTCCATTGATTCTTAATCATATATTATTGATCTGATTGAACACTGGACTTATTTTTTCTTTTTGTACAGTGACTGTGTATTCCTCCAATCTCTTTTATCTTCCCTGAGACTAACATTTTTGTTTTATTTTTAAACTTTTTATTGGATCCAATCTCCTTTTGATGCTTCCTGTATCACTCAATTTATGGCACATAGAATCATGAATATTTCAACTTGAGCCTTGAATATTTTCTTAAGTTCTTTCAGCATGAGAAATGCCAAGTGTTCTTACTTTTTATTTTTGTTTTTTGCACATTTTGTCATAATACTTTACAATGTCTTCTTGAATCATTGCTTCTTTTCACTTTAGCTACTTACCCTATAGTTAAGAAAAATTTCAATCATTTGATATTCATTTTGGTCTTTTCTTTCTTGCCTGTCTTTTTTTAAAAAAAAATCATTTTATTGGAGGCCCATACAGCTCCTTTTGAAATCCATCCATACATCTATTGTGTCAAGCAAATTTGTACATTTGTTACCATCATTATTTTCAAAACATTTTCTTTCTACATGGGCCCTTGGTATCAGCTCCTCATTTTGTCCCCTTCCTCCCTTATCCTCCCTTGTTGATAATTTATATATTTTTTCATGTCTTACACTGACCAATGTCTCCCTTAACCCACTTTTCTGTTGTCCATCCCCCTGGGAG
>NW_022103933.1:130065-154538 GCF_000313985.2 Echinops telfairi | reverse complement strand
TTTACTTATGCACACATTTGTCTTCAGCGTTTATGTGTGGAAGGTGGTCACACAATGTTGGTTTTTGTTCTTTGGTGTCTATTTTCACTTTTGTTCCTAAGGGGTTTATTTGTCGTGGATCCCCTGTGTTCTTGGCTCTTATCTGTACCAGTGTATGTGTTCTGGACTAGCCAGATTTGCAAGATAAAGTTGGGGTAATGGTAGTGGGGAGAAGGAAGCATTAAAAAACTAGAGGAAAGTTGTATGTTTCAATGGTGGTATACTGCACCCTGATTGGCTCATCTCTTCCTTGTGACCCTTCTGTAAGGGGAGGCCCAGTTGTCTACAGAAGGGCTTAGGTCTCCACTTCATACCCCACCTCATTCACATTAATAAGATTTTTTGTTCTGTTTTTGATGCCTGAAACCTGATCCCATTGACACCTCATGATCTCACAGACTGGTGTGCTTCTTCCATGTGGGCTTTGTTGCTTCTCAGCTAGATGGCCACTTGTTTTTCTTCAAGACTTTAAGACCCAAGACGTTACATCTTTTGACAGCCAGGCACCATCAGCTTTCTTCACCACATTTGCTTATGCAACCATTTTGTCTTCAGCTATCATGTCGGGAAGCTGAGCATCATGGAATACCAAGTTATTAGAAGAAACTGTTCTTGCGTTGAATGAGTGGTTGAGTAGAGGCCCAATGTCCATGTGCAAACTTAATTCTTAACATATAGATATGAGTACATAGTTCTATTCCCCTCTGATTTTATATATATCCCTGTATTTAGACCTCTAAATGTCCTTTGCCTTCTACTTCTTTCTTCTATTTCCTTTTACTTTCCTCTTGTACCACTATCATCTTTGGCCTTCATTCGGGTTTCAGTAATTCCTCTCAGTTACATTGCCCTTGATCAAGCCCTAACAGGCATCCTATACTCTTCTTGCCATCGATTTTAGATCACTTGTTGTTCCCTTGTCCCTGGGTTTGTTAAGAACCACATCCTTTCCCCAAGGACCTCCTCTCCCCTGTACCCCATGGAACATTGGCCCTGTTGTTTTCTCCTCCGGATTGTTTATCCTGCATATCTTACCTAGATAAACATGCAGAGAAAATAATAAGCAAAAAAACAAGGCAGAGCAAAACAAAACTATAAAACAAAACAAAAAAACTGACAACAACAAAAAAAGAAGAAGAAAGCCTACAAATAGTTCCAGGTCTGTTTGGTGAGCTTTAGGTGTATTTTCTGGTCAAGTCTAATGTGGTCCCACACCCTACCTGGCCCCAAAGTCTGTTTTTGGTATTCCTCCGGGACTTCATTGCTTTGATCCCCTGGCTGCTCTGTTGCATGCCCTTATTGGTTCACCCGGGTGTGGTGGGGTCAGACAGGGCACAATCCTTGCACAGTGCCTTCAGTGTTGTCCTTCAGAATGCTTTAGGTTAGTGAAGGATGCTGTTTCTTGTGGTGGGGTCGGCCCTATGGTCCTCTCTGTGCATTGGCTGCTCTGAGTAGGAATATCATCCTCGGGGCTTGGTGGGCCAGGATGTATTCCACTCTCTCTCCACCTGTCTTTGTTTGGTCCTGTGTGCTTTGATCAGACAAGCCACTCTACCTGAGATGTAGCTTCAGTGCTATCCTCTGAAGTGAATTCTTCAGTGGTGGTGGGTGTGGCCACGTAATTGGGATTGGGGCCAGCCTACCCTGTTTCCCCGAAAGTAAGACATCCTCTGAAAATAAGACCTACTTATAGTTTTGCTTCTCGTTCAAATATGTCATCACCCCCGAAAATAAGACCTCCCTGAAATTAAGCCCCCCCCCCAAGCTACCGTAACTATGGACTCTGGATCATAGCGCAGGCACTGCCACACATCTCACTGTTGGCTGCAGTGCAGCCGGAGCAGACAGGAAGTGTGAAGTCTCTTTTAATAAAACAATAAACAATAAATGTGTACTGTATTCTTCTTCATGGAAAGATAAGACATCCCCTGAAAGTAAGACCTAGTGCATCGTTGGGAGCAAAAATTAATATAAGACACTGTCTTATTTTAGGGGAACAGAGTAGCAAGACCTCTCAATTGTCTCCCTGCTTCAAGCAGGTATGTTGCATTCACATCTTGGTGCACCGGGTTGAAATCTGGCCCCTTTCTTCATCTCCTGTGGAGATATAAACAATAGACTCCCCTTGGGTGGGTTAGTGCCCTGTTCCCCCACTAACCATGACTTTTCTTTTTTCCTTTCTTTTCCCCTCCTGTTTAGTTGGCTGCCTTATGTATCCCTTGAATGGGTCTGGCCCCTGGCATAGTACCTGGATCTTACCCCAGGAATTATTATTGTTTTTTTCATATCTTATACTGTCTGATGTCTCTCTTCACCTACTTTTCTGTTGTCCAGCCCCAAGAGGGGATTATATGTAGATCATTGTGATCAGTTCCCCGTTCTCCCACACCTTTCCCTTACCCTCCTGGTATCTCTACTCTCATTATTGGTCATGAGGGTTTTATCTGTCCTGGATTCCCTGTGTTTTCAGCTCTGCTATGTACCAGTGTACATCCTCTGGTCTAGCCATATTTGTAAGGTAGAATTGGGATCATGATAGTGGAGGGGAAGCATCCAAAGCAAACTTTTAGCTGCATTATTTTTTCCATAGTTTTCTTGTTTTCCTTCTCATGAATCTCAGCCCTGATTTTTATTATTTCTTTTCTTTTGCTACTAGTATGATTGTCCTGTTGATTCTTCTCTAATTGCTGCAAGTTTTGTGCCAGCATATCAATCATAAGTCTCTCTTCCTTTTTAATGTGTGCATGTATTGCATTCAAACTTCCTCTGATAACTGCCTTTGCTGTGTCCCACAGGTTTTGGTATGTTGTATTCTCATTCTCATTGGTTTCTAGAAACTTTCTAATTTCATCATTTTATACTACACTCCTTTTGCAATAGAAAGTATGTATGATCTCTATGTGCTTGAATTTATACAGACTCGACTTGTGTCCCAGCATGTGGTCTGTCTTTGAGTATATGCCATGTGGACTTGAGAACAATGTGAATTTGGGTTGAGAGCTCTGAAAATATCTATCACATCAAATTGTCTAATTGTAATATTTAGATGTGTAGCTTCCTTGTTAAGCTTCTTTCCCTGTGATCTATCTTACTCAGAGTGGTGAATTAAATCACCTACTATAATTGCTGATCCTTTAATTTCCTTTATTTTGATTCTCAGCCTATTTTTGTTGGTAATGTTGAGATGTGTCTCCTGTTGCAGCAGATTAACGGGTTATGTTTTCTAAGCCAGTCTGCTAGCTTCTGTCTTTTAATTGCTGAGTTCAATCCACTGATATTCAGGATTATAACATCCATCTGTGGACTCCGTGATGTCATCTTGTACCTTTTGTGTTGGGTATTTTCTTACCCCCCTTTCTTATCAGTGTGTTGTGCATGTGTGTGAGTGTGTGTGTGTTTCATTCTTGCCTTCTTTCCACGCTTTAGGCAATGCTATCTTGTGGGCTGTTTTCTCTTCATTTCCCTCTGGGTGTGGTTGTTCTATGTGGTGGTCTCTTATTTGTGCTCAGTGAGTGCTTCTCTTCTGCCCATACTAGGTTGGCAAGGATCTTTTGTAGGGCTGGGTTTATTTTACTGTATTCTTTGAATTTTTCCATGTCTGGGAAGACACTTACTTCTCCATCTATCATGATAGATAATTTGGCTGGTAGAGTATTCTTGGTTTTGCGTTATTTTTCTTCAATTTTTGGAATATGTTACTCCACTCTCTCATGTTCATCATAGTGTCTGCTGATAGGTCTGAGCATATTCTTATTTGGGTACATTTATAGGTGACTTCTTTTTTTCCCCCCTAACTTCTCTCATGAATTTTTCCTTTTCCTCAAAGTTTGATAGTTAAACTATTATATGCCTTAGTGACTTCTTGCAATTCAATCTAGCTGGTGGTCTTTTGGTCACCTGAATAGTTGCCTGGTTTTCATTCATTAAGCTGCAGAAATTTTACTCTATGAATTCCCTCACTATTATTATTATTATTTTATTAAATACTTTTATTGGGGGCCCTTACATCTCTTATTACAATCCATACATTCATCCAGTGTGTCAAGCACATTTGCACATATGCTGCCATCATCATTTTCAAAGCATTCTCATCCCATTTGAGCCCATGATATCAGCTCCCCATTTCCCCCCTCGCTCCCTGCCCTCCCTTGCTCATGAACCCTTGATAAGTTACAGATTATTATTTTCATATCTTTTCACATCTTACATCATCATTCGTCGCCGCTCAACCACTTTTCCATTGTTCATCCTCCTGGGGGGGTGTATTAGACTAGATATTTTAGAGAAAAACATCCACAGAAACTCATGTATAAGAGAGAATTTTATATAAAGAGTAAGTGCACATCAAGAAAACATCCCAACCCAGTGCTGCTCAAGCCCACAAGTCCAACATTAATCCATATGTCTGACACCAATCCACAAAGTCCTCCTCCATCTCACAAAACACACACTATGATGCCAACTTCAAGAGGAAAGACAAATCAGTGAACATGTGAGCATCTCAGCACCAGCAGGGATCTCCACACTGCTGCTGCAGTACCCAGGGTGGCATCAGAGTACATCCATGCAGCTTCTCCTTGGGGATGTCTTTCAGGAAGTGAGTCTTGCCAGCTGAAGCAGGGAACTGACTAAGGCAGTTGCACCCTGGTCTGACCATCACAGAGCAAGAGACCCAAGAACTAGAAAGGCGAGGCTCACCAAGCCATTTATCTCTCTGCCCTTCAATTAACCCCATGTGTGTTTATCAGCCAGGTTGGCACAATGAACTTTAACTATATCAGAGGGGATTCTAGATTGATCCTTGTGATCAATTCCCCCTCCCCCCTCCCTTATTCCTCCCCCTAATCCTCCTATCTCTACTCTCATTGTTTGCCCTGAGGGGTTTATCTATCCTGGATTCCCTGTGTTGAAGGCTCTCTACCTTCACTATCTTTACTGTTGACTTCTTTGTTGTGTCTTATTCAGGTAGTCCAATTATTCTATTGTTCCTATTTATAGCATTAGACATGGCTCTCAGGTTTTCTTTAGCTTCTCCTACTATCTTATTTGCCTGCTTTTTCCTTCTGTTGAAGTCTGCCTGGTTATCCTCTAGGTCTCTGGGGCGATTCTCTGCATCCTCAAGTCTGTTGGAGAGTCTATGAGTTTGCTACTGGCTTTTGTTATCGCATCCCTTAGGTCTTGTATTTCCCTGTGGTGTGTGGCCTTTATCTCCTCTATAATTTCATGCTTTTTCTGTGTTGTTTCCCTCGTACCCTGTATGACTTCAAGGAGCATTCTGAAGATTTCTTTCTGTGGCAGATCAAAGTCTGATTGTTCATGCATGTTGTTAGGTTCAAGACTTCTTCTGACATTGCCTTTTGTTTCTCATTGAGGTTGTTGGGGCTGGTTGCTTTTGTATTGTGTTGTTTTAGAGGACCCTGGTCCCATTCTCCACAGAGTCAAAGAGCACTGGGCGCTCTCTTTGGGAGACTTGTAGAAATGCTTTTTCTAACTGCCTGTAGCTAATTTCACTCTGGGGTAGGGCTACTGCTTTATCCACCTGTGGTTTCACTATTTCCCTAGTCAACCAGTATTCTGTTATTTGAATGTAAAATTGGATGTCCCTCCCAGGGGATGCTGGTTGGGTGGTTAGGGACCCACAAGCATGGCACTGCACTGGATTATCTCACAGGAAGCCATAGTGGTATTGCCCATGGCGGCTCAGGATATCTCAGAGGGCATTTGGGGGTGCCTGCTGCAACTTGAGTGCCACGGAGGGCAGAAGGGTGTGCCCATTTTGTCGTAGAGCACAGTAGATGGTGGGCAGAATCGTCCTAGTTGGCTAGATCACTGTGTAGTTCCGGCAGAGGTTCCTGCAGCAGCATGGATTGCTGGACAGTGTTGTCAAAGCTGCCTTATGCCATGTGAGGCACTACAGCAAGTGGGAGGAAGTTTCCTCAGCCACGTGGGACCATGGAGGATGAGCAAGGGCTCCCCCAGCCATGTGGAGTATCGTGGAAAGTGGGGAGAGGTCTCCCCAGCCAAGTGGTGTTCCGCCAAAGGGCAGGCGCGCCTTCCCCTAGCTGCTTAAAGGGCCTTGGAGTGTAGGCATGAGTTACTCTGCAGCAGAAGGTGGGTAGGGTTTCAGGTGGAGCTCCCCAAGCTGAGTGAGGGCAGGTGTAATTGCTTTAGGTGAAGGGGAGTGGCCTGGAGGCAAGCAGTGGTGTGTGAGAGGAAAGAGAGGAGAAAAAAAGACTGAGTCTGCTGAGACTGTGAGTGGAAAGAAAGAAGAGAGATAAACAAAAGTAAAGATATAGTTGTGCCCTGATCACCTGACCTTGTGGCTGGAGGGGTCTAATCCCTGCCCAGAGGCAGTGCCAAGTTGTGGCTGTGTTGAATTAAAACCCTTGAGCTGGCTGAAGGAGCCCAGCTCTAGCCAAGGCTGTGGCAGGGCACAGTGGTTAGCCAAATGCCCACAACTCCTCAAAACCTAGTGGATCTGTGCCTATTTATCTTCATGATGCTCCTCCTGTGACCCAGCAGTGTGGAGTTTCCCTCCCAGTTCCTCTCCTATGATGATTTCTGCAGAGATTCTCTGGTATGTGTTACTCAGTCACCATTTGCCAGATGTCCCTGAGACCTAATTCTGTATGGAAGGAGAAAACCTCATCTGTCTCTATCAGAATGATTGCTGACCTTGTGCTTAGCAGCCCTCTGTGTAACCTAGAATTCCACTAGGGCTCTTCATCCAATATATGGTACTGTTTTTCCCATAGCCAAGATTCACCTGTGCAGGAATTTAGGGATTAAAATAGAAGTAACACCACTCAGTACTACCCGTATAGACCCATTCATAAAAATTTTTGTTCTTTTTCCCATGATCTTATTATATGCTGGTTTAGGGACCTTATTCCACAAACAAGAAATGTTCCCACTAGGAAACACACTGTTCTTTTCATGGAACTGAAAGGTAGCAGTGTCAATTCACTACTTTGTGTGTTTCAGACCTCTGAATCAACAAGCAAAGAAGGGAGAGACCATACTGATGTGATTTTTCATGATTTCAAAAGAGGAAATTGGACTTTTATTACATAAGGGAGCTAAAGAAGAGTATTTTGGACACACGGTGAATCTCTTAAGACACTGAATAAAGAAGATCAAAGAAGAATCTATGTATTTGAATTGTGGTGCTGGAGAAGACTGCTGAAAATAACATGAACTGCTAAAAGGACAAACTGGTCTGTTTCAGAAGAAGTATAGCCAGAGTGCTCCTTAGAGGCAAGGATGACAAGACTTTGTCGTACATACTAAGGACATGTTGAAGGACATCATATTTCGTAAAGTAGAGGGACAGTGAAAAAGAGAAAGTTTTGCCCCTCAAGGAGATGAATTGCTGTGTGGCTGTAACAAAACTCAGGCATAGGAACAATTTTGAAGACGGTGCAGGACTGGTCAGTGTTTCGTTCTCTTGTGCATAGGGTCACTATGGGTTAGAACACATTCAATGGCATCTAACAACAACAGCAATATGCCCCAGATCCTCCAGTAATGGAGACTTGGGTGACCCTACCAGCCAAAAGGGTGCTTGTTGAAGGCAAAGTGAATACCGAGAGGTAGTAGAAGAAGGTAGTTCCAAAATGCCAGGACTATGTGATCAACTGCTGAAATGAAGACTGTAATAAGTATTTCTTTCTTGTTTTGATATATGAAAAGATTTCAAGTTTATGGAAAATCCATTATCATTTATTTCCCTAAGCTTTTTGAAGCCCCCTCATATATTTGTGTGTGTGTATAATACCCTTGATTTTTTCTTTTCCTTGACTCGTTACTTATTATAAAACACAATGTGTAAAAGGAGCTATTGCATTTTCAGTTACATGTATGTTAGTTGTATCATGATAAGCAGAAACATTACCATGATCTTGATTTAAAGATTATATATGATTTTAAGAAGATATGTATAGGTGCACAGTTGACAAAGGGTTGACTATGATGCTTAATTTTATGTTAACTTAGCTAGGCTAGATTGTAAGTGGTTTGGTCAGATACTGGATTGGTTACTGCTTCCTGATGTAATGTAGAATAATATAATGTAATGCAACATAATGATCACCATCCATAATATGATCTGATATGATTAAACAGTCAACTGAAAGGGAAGTTTCCTTGGAAATGTGGTCTGCCTCAATATTATAAATGGATATTCTGATGTAGCTCTTTCTCTCTCAACCCTACACCTGACCTTTGGATCTCGAAATATAAACCTGCAGAAGTTTCCATCCTGATACCTGACCTATAGATTTGTGACTTTTCATCTCACACAATTGTGTACGTCAACCTCTTTCTCTCTTTCAGTATGTATATGCATGTGGGTATGTATGTACATATGTGTGTGTGAATATATGTGCATTAGAATGTATGAATGAGTTTGCTCATGCTGATGTATATATGTGCACATGTCTGTGTGTGAGTGTGTAAGAGAGGGCATGCAATTCGAATCACTGATTTGGCAAAATATTCTCAGATATATATAAACTCACTGCCATTGAGCTGAATCCAACTCATAGTGACCCTACAGGGCAGGGTAGAACTGCCCCTGTGGGTGTCCAAGAATGTACCTCTGTATGGGAGTAGAAAGCCTCATCTTTCTCCCACAGAGTGGCTGGTGGTTTTGAACTACTGATCTTACATTTATCAGGTCAACATATAACCACTATACCACCAGAGATAATGTAATGCAACAAAATGTAGTGAATGGAATTGTGTTAGACAGGATTCTCTAGAGAAACAAAATCAGGACACTAATAATTATATATATATTTATATAGATAGATAGATAACATAAGAAATAACAGTTAATTAATCTATAAATCAGTACAAATGGCTCAGTGTAACTCACTTCTGTGAGACAGCTTGTACACTGGCATGCGTCTAAGTCTTGAGGGCCGCCGAGTAGTCCTCCGTAGAGCAATTCAGGCTATCCGGCCACAGGCAGCAAACAGCAAGGCAGGTCACCAACAGTCAGTCAGATGACAGGGTCCAACAGTTTCCAGCTCGAGATGTACATTCCAATAGTGTGGCAAAGCAGGTCTTGATGGAACCTCAAGTTGCAGTGACACAATCCATGGGTTAGGTGTCCCACAGGTAGTGTAGCTTGCAAATGGAGGCACAGAACAAGCAAGGCAGCACACACTGGTCCGATGATCAAAGAGCAAGAGAAAGAGAGGTGAGTATCACTGAGCCATTTATCTCTTCACTCTTCAACTAATCTCACATGTGTTCATTGGCCATGTTGTCACAACAAACCTACCTATCACAGTAATGTAATGTAATGATCATCCTCTTCCATAATATGATCTGATGTGATTAACCAATCAGCTGAGCCCACGCATAGCTCCCTTCCATGCCACCACAGTCATTTGTTCATGCACCCAGTGGACAATGACAAAAGTGCTTGGGCAACGAGTCTGACTGGTATCCACAGAATGCATATATTTATATATTAGAGCATAAATATAAATTACTTTTCTAGATTACCCAACTAAGATGGGGGTGGGTACAGAGAGGACAGTAGAAATTTCACATCCAAAAGGTGTCATCTAGGAGAATAGGCACCCAGGTTGGGGAAATAGGCACCAAGGAAGGAGGAAAAAAAACAGGCAAAGAGGCTTTCCATGCTTGCTGACAATTTGGATTTTCATCACCTACAGGCGATGGGGTATCACTAAGCATCTTAGAATTCCCACAGTCAGATTGATTTTAGATATAAGTCACACAGTAGAATGAGTAGGAAGGCCTGAAGTTGGTATTAGCTACTTTATCCAGACCCTGTGTGCTAAACACAGAAACCTGATTGAGTCTTGGGGATTTCACACCTCCTCACTGACCAGAGTACACAATGATAGGGAGTCCACCCTTGCTTCCTCTTCCTCTAGCACTGGGGAAAAGGTGCCCTGTCTGAAGGCTTTAATTGAATTACTCAAGTGTAAGCTGAAGCTTTATTTTTTGCAAAAATGATAAAGGCTCTGTATTTTAAGAATTGAAAATGGGGGGTGGGAAGAGGAGCTGATACCAAGGGTTCAATAGAAAATAAATGCTTAGAAAATAATGATGGCAATATATGTACAAATATGCTTGATACAATTGATGTTATAAGAGCTGTAAGGGTCCCTAATAAAATCATCTTTTAATAAATATATAAATAATTTTCAAACTGTTGAAAATGACATTATGATCATGTTTGCTCCTTCAACTAGACAGAGCTGAGAATATTTTTGCCAAATCAGCTATTGGACTTGCATGGGCTTTCTCATATGCTTACACAAAAATACTCACAAACACATACATACTCACAAATATATACACATCTACATACATAGGCATGAGCACACTCATTCATACATGCATGATACACACATATTCAAATGCACACTCATACACATAATTACACACTCATATCTTATATACCATTTGGCACTCTGGAATGCTCTGTCATACAACTCTGCCTGGCAGGGAGCAGTATGGATTAGGCAAGACACTGTGAAGCACATGTGGAAGAGCTAAAATGTTAACGCTATGGTGTTTAGCCAAAGCCTTGAAGGGTGGACTTCATCTGGCCCAAATAGTGACCTTCTTCAAAGGATCCAGGATAGGAGAACTTCTTGTAGCTTACATTAACCATGTAGTAATTCTTGCCTGAATAGTAATAGGCTTCCACACCCAATGACTGGCATCTCCCAAATCTTTGTGGAGTCACCTGCGTGGGCAATGATAATCTTCTGAGATGCTTATCAGAAAGTGTGCAGGTTCAGGATTCAGTCGGACCTGGGCTTGACCATCGCTTCATCCCTTACCTACCTGTCATCTAGTCTTGTGTATGTGCCTCGTCTCTTTGGATCTCAGTTTCTTTATCTGAAAAGTGACATATGCTCATCCCTCTTCCCGGGTTGGGGAAAGATGGTCTTGTGTATCACTAGGCACCAGGCACATGCTGGTGTTCAACAAAGGAGTGTTTGATTATGCTCAAAAGGGCTTGTGTTTGACCTGTGCAGGGTCTGGCTTTGTACTTGTATACACACATGCTTTTGGAAGGCTGTCTGGATGCCTTCCAAGGTTCTAGTTCAGGTGTCTTTGTCAGTCTATGGGCTGAGACAGAGGTCTGGGAGGACCTCAGGACAAATATGCTCCTGGACAGACTACCAAGAAGAATAGAATATTGTATTCAAGTTAGTCCTCCAGGTTTAAGGTCCATGGATTAGAATTGGGCACGAGAGCATTGTTAGTGGAGCTGAGGAGATACTAGAGGAGAGAGTGGAGGGCTGGCTCTGAGGAACAGAAGACAGTAATTCCACTGAGGGCATTTTACTCCCTTGGAATTCAGAGAAAGGTAAGGTGCTGCTTCTGGGAGTCCAATCCTATATTTGACAATAAAAACCTAGGGTTATTAGAAAGGCAGGCTGTAAAGATACCCTGTAATTAGTAGCTGCATCACAGGTACAAACTAGATTTATATTCTCTTTGAGGACTTCTTCAACCAATTTCCCTCACACTGAGGATGTGACCATGACACCCTGACTGTTGGCCCCCACTGCCCCTACTGATTGACTCCCAAATCACCTTGAAGATGTCAGCATGGCATGAATACCTCCAGTCTTTCCCATAGAGGCCCATAATGATCCTCCTACCTTAATTGGCTCCTAATAAATGTGACACAAAATTAAAAGATGCCAGAAGACATAGCCATCAATTGGATGCATTAACTTCCATGTATTATGCTTGGAATTAAATTATGTTTCTTCATCATTCCTCTCACATATCCAGCTTCTGAATGCAGAGCAAACTCTGCAAGTAGTTATTGTCCTCAGGGTTCAGCTTTTTCATTCAGACTACTCCATACTGGCCCTTGATGGGACCCAAGGCTGGGGCAGATCAAGTGAGTTTAGCATCAGTGCTTAGTCATTGCCAGCAGCATATTTCCTGTCAGAGAAAGTATTCATGGCAATATGCCCTATCAAAATGGTTTACAAAATATTTTTAGTGAATAAACACTTGAAGGGACTACACAGAAAGGAGAGCCGCACTCATGTACTTTGCCCTGCGATAAGCAGTAGGGGAACTGAGATGATTGAGGTCTGGGATCAGCCTGACCACAGACTTTCTATATGAACTTGGGACAACTTACCACCATTTTATAGACTCTGTTTCTCCATTTTAAATTGTGTGCGCTTTGATAGCCCTCTATTCTGGGCTGCCACCTCCTTTTGTCTCACCTTCGCCTCCACCCCCATTTCTACAGTCATTCTCTGGTCTCTCTATCCAGTGTGGCTCTAGAAACTGATTTCCATTACAAAATCTCTACTCTCAGTCCCTTCAGCTCTTGAATGGCAACAATGTTCTGCAGTGGCTAGTCTCTGTGGTCCTCGGTGCCCATTGTTTATTCTTGCAGCTTTGCCCACACCACTGTAAGTCTAAGTTCTGATTCATTCCAGTCCTGTGAAATGAGCTCTCTTTCATACCACTGGTGCTTGAGGCTTTGATTGAGACAAAAGGGGATCCTGGGCTGGGAGATTAGAACAAAGAACTGGGGCAGAGTTCAATGCTGAGCACTGGAGAGGTTATACCCATGGGTCTCTCCAACATCCAAGGAGTAGGCAGTGGTGAGCTGGACACTAAAGTCTGTGACAGAACTGGAAGGAGGGCCAGGAGAATGAGTGAGTGAACATCATATTGCCCTTGGAGTGTGGGAGAGGATGCCTTAAATAGTCAAGGGGAATGAGGAAAAGTCTCCCCACTCACTTCTACCAGGCTTCCTTGTCTGTTGGATGTGAAAGTGTGAGGATTACAGCAGGGTATCTTTTGAGATGCAAAGGGAGGGAGGGGTACTGTGTAAGATTCTATTAGGAGTCCCTGGCAGTGCAAATGGTAAACATGCTCACTGTTAACTGAAAGATTGGCGGGTTGGATTCATCCAGCAATTCCTCAGAAGCAAGAGATAGGAATCTGCTTTGAAAAATTGACCATTGGAAAGCCTATGAAGTAGTGCTCTTCTCTGACGTGGGAGGGTTGCCATAATTCAGGAACAACTGGTAAATTATTAGTAAATATACTAAAAAATAAAAATAAAAATCCCCTCACTACTATTTAGTTGATTCTGATTCATAGTGACCCTATGGGGCAAGATTTGAAGACTGGTTAAGGGAATAGAAAGCCCTGTCTTTCTCCCTCGGAGCAGCTGGCGGTTTTGAACTGCTAAGCTTTCAGATAACAGCTCAACTTTTAATCACTACCCAGAGCTCCTGTAGACATAACATATACTTTTTAACCATTAACCCCATGAAAGACATTTGGGTGTTTTTAGCTCTTTAGTGATTATGAATACTGTTTCTCTAAACATACAAATTTTTTATGCTTACCTAAAACACAATACATATTTTGACTAAAAACTTTTAAGTTTTTATTTCTCTAAGGCAAATACTGAAGGAGCACTGGTGGTGTAATAGGTAATGTGTTTGTTGCTAACCAGAAGATCGCAGTTCAAACTCACCAGCTAATCAGCAGGGGAAAGATAAGGTTATCTGCTCCACTAAAAATTCACAGTCTCAGAAACCAGTTCTACTCTGCCCTATGGGCTTGCTGCAGGTCATAATTGACTCCACAACAGTGACGATTTTTTTTTAAGGTAAATACCTAGTAAGAGATATCTAGTCACATGGTAAGTGTATGCTAAGTTTCACAGGAAGCTAATCAACTGTTTTCCATATGTCTGTATCATTTTGTATCCACCCATCCCCACCCCCAACCCCCAAAGCTCCGGTTGCTCTACATCCAACACTAGTGTTATTTTTTTAAAAAAAGAAAACCATTAAAATAATGGCTAATGAGGGCGAGTATATTTTAATGTACTTATTTGCCATCTATATAGTTTCTTTTCTGTTCAAATCTTTTGTCACTTTTTAGTTTTTTATCACCTTGTTATTTTTGAGTTTGGAGAGTTCCTCGTATTTTCTGGATAAGTCCTTTGTTGTTTTTATGATTTGAAAATAATTTTCCCAGGGTGTAGCTTGTCTTTTCAATCTCTTAACCAAGTCTTTCAGAGAAAAAAAAAAAGATAACATCGAATTAGCTATGCAGTAGTTCAGCAGCTCCACTGGAGAAAGACAGGGTTTTCTGCTCTGGTAAACAGTTACAGCCTCAGAAATCCACAGGGGCATCACGATAAGTCAGCATGGACTCAATGGCAGGGAGTTTGTTTTTTGGAATTAGCTATTCCTTTTCTTTTTGAATCAGGCTTTTGTAATATTATCTAAGAAATCTTGGCCTTGCCCTAGATCACAAAGATTTTTATGTTTTCTTTTCTTTCTTTCTTTTTAAAAAAAAATTTTTTTATTGGGAGCTCTCATAACTCTTACATTCCATACATTAATGTAAGCATTTCTGTACATATGTTGCCATCATAATTTTTTAAACATTTATTTTCTATTTGAGCCCTTGGTACCATCTCATCTTTTTTACCTACCCCCCCCTCATGACCCCTTGATAAATGATTATTGTTTTCAGATCTTACAACAACTGCTGTCTCCTTTTCCCCACGATTTCTGTTGTTCATCCCCCTAGGAGGGGAAGTGGTGGTTATGTGTCAATCATTGTGATTAGTTCCCCCTTCCTCCCCTCCTCTCCCTTTTTTGCCATTTTAGCATTTCTCACCAACATGGGGAACAGAAACTTTGACAGGCTTTACAATCTTTTGCTTAGGCACTGCATTTATGAGAGGCTTCATAGCAGTCATTGTTTTCATTTTAGATGCTTGCTTCACCTTATTTGCTTCCTTAGCAACACTGATAGCCTGTCTTTATTGGGCCTTTCTAAGTTTCTGATTCCCCTTGGCCCTTATATCAGCACGAGAAGCAGCAGTGATGGCCCTCTGGAATTTAACTACACATTGAGTTCTTTTATTTTGAATTTCTTCTGATTACAAGTTTTTGTGTTTCAAGTTTATCTGCTAGGGATTTTTGTGTTAGTCTGGGTACTTTAGAGAAACAAATCCACAGAAACTCATGTATAAGAGAGAGTTTTATATAAAGGGTAAGTGCACATCAAGAAAACATCCCAACCCAATGCTGCCCAAGCCCACAAGTCCAACATTAACCCATTAACCCAACACCAGTCCACAAGGTCCTCCACCTCACAAAACAGAGACTATGATGCCAACTGTAGGAGGAAAACCGAATCAGTGAATGTGTAAGTATCTAAGTACTGGCAGGGATCTCCACATGGCTGCTCCAGCACCCAGGGCTGCATTGGGGTAGGTCCATGTGGCATCTCCTTGGGGATGTCTTACAGGAAGTGAGCCTTGCCAGCTGAAGCAGGAAATGCTAAGGCAACTACACCCTGGTCCAACCATCACAAAGCAAGAAACCTGAGAACTAGAAGGACGAGGCTCACCTAGCCATTTATCCCTCTGCCCTTTAATTAACCCCAGATGTGTTTATCGGCCAAGTTGGCACAATAAACTAACTAACTCAGTTTGTTTAGGAAAGGACTGATTTTCCTTTTGCATTAAGAAAGTGGAAAACCTGAAGTGTAGCCTCAAAACAGCAATCTAGTAGTATTTTGGAGGAACTTTGCAGAGACTAGTGCAAAGAGGCAACAGAGAGGGGTACCCTCCTCTTACAGAGAGAGTGTTTCTCAGCATAAAGGAAAGTAAACACGAATTTATGAAAGTAAAAGAGCAGCAAGGCCTGCCAACAATTCCCCTTTGCTAACAACCATTGACACAAGCTGGATGAGCGCAACTTCCCAACTCACCAGACCAATTGTTCCCAGTCCTAGAGCTAGCTAGAGTGGCTGACCGAATTAGCTGAAGTGAAATACATAGCTGTGTGACCAGCCTGGGACAGATATAACCACAAATAGTTTTGGCTCTTGGCCCAAGTCAGAGGAGCTCCTTTCCTATCCCCTCACAACCCAACCTCCCTACAGTGAGGATAACACAGTCTCCCAAGGTATGTGAGGATAATTCTACAAAGCAGGCTATAGCAGGCATAAATAGTTAATAAGCTAACTGTCTACACACAATGGGGGAGCTCCAGTCAGATTCGACAAAACTAATCCCCCATCCCAGGGATAAAGCTCATTCACAGACATTTTCCTTTGTTCACAGACACCACTTACTTGACTCCTTAGCAAGGTATTAGCATAAAAATTCAAGCAGAGCTCTAATAGACTGGTGAACAAAGCCAAGTTCACAGACAGAGTGATTTAGTCAATCCCCTGCATTTAAACCATACCACCTGGCCTCCAGACAGTCTATAAAGCCATCATATCCTTCAGTGAGTGACATAGTTAGTTTATTGTGCCAACCTGGTGGATAAACACATGTGGGGTTAATTGAAGGGCAGAGGGATAAATGGCTCAGTGAGGCTCACCTTTCTAGTTCTTGTTCTTGTGTCTCTTGTTTTATGATGATTGGACTAGGGTGCAGCTGCCTTAGCCAGTTCCCTGCTTCAACTTGCAAGGCTCACTTCCTGCAAGACATCACCAAGGGGAAGCTGCATGGACCTACCCCAATGCAGCCCTGGGTGCTGGAGCAACCGTGTGGAGACCCCTGCTAGTGCTGAGATGCTTACACATTCACTGATTCAAATTTGAGTTCAAATATTGAACAAATTTCAATAGCAAGGATGAGGGATAAAAGAGAGGACATTACAAAAGACCCTAATGAAATCAAAAGGATAATTACACAGTACTAGAGAGGACTGTGCTCCAATGAATTAAAAAACTAGGAAGACATGGACACATTTTTGGAAAAACAACCCTTCCCTAGACTATCCCAAATGGATGTCAAGAATCTCAACAGACCCATAGCAATGGAAGAAATAGACAAGGTTATCATGGGATTGCCAACAAAAAAATCCCTAGCCCAGATGGCTATAAAGGAGAATTCTACTAAGGATTCAGGGAAGAACTGGCACCAATCCTACATGAACTCTTCCAGAACATAGAAAAAGATAGAAAACTTCTGAACTCCTTCTATGAAGCTAGCATACCTCTGATACCAAAACCAGGCAGGCATCCCACAAGAATTGAGAACTACAGACCAATATCCTTAATGAACATTAATGCAAAAATCCTTTACAAAATACTGGCAAGTAGAATACAAAAGTATATAAAACAAATAACCCACCATGACCAAGTGGGATTCATACCAGGGATGGCAGGGATGGCTCAACATATGAAAGACCATTAGTATAATTTGCCACATTGACATGAAAAACTATAAGAACCACATGATAATATCAATATGTGCAGAAAAAGCATTTGACAATATCCAACACCAATTTCTGTTTAAAACACTCAAGAAGATAAGAATGGAAGGAAAATTCCTCAAGATAATACAAGCTATATATGAGAAACCAATAGCCAATGTGGTAGTCAATGGAGAAAAGATGAACATAATCCCACTGAAAAAGGGGACCAGACATGGATGCCCCTTGTCCCCACTGTTATTTAACATCACACTGGAGGTTTTAGCTAACAGCATAAGATAAAGAAAAGACATCAAAGGTATTCACCTGGGAAAGGAAGAAATGAAACTATTGTTAGTTGCTGATGATATGATTTTATATATGGAAAATCCCAAAAGTTCCACAAGGGGCGTACTAGAAGCAATAGAGGAGTATGACAGAGTGACAGGATAGAAGATCAACAAACAGAAGTCTATTGGACTGCTCTACACATCAGAGAAGATCACAGATGAGGAAATCAAAAAGGTGGTAGCCTTCACAATAGCCAAGCACAAATATGATGATGGGGAAATAGATCTACGTGCATATATTTTTATGTTTAGTATTAAGGTAGCAGATGGATATTGAGCCTCCACTCAAGTACTCCCTCAATGCAAGAACACTTTGTTCTATTAAACTAGCATTCTATGATCCTCACCTTCCCCACATGATTACTGAAGACAAATGGGTGCATACACAAATGTGGTGAAGAAAGCTGAGGATGCTTGGCTATCAAAAGATATAGCATCTGGGGTCTTAAAGGAGTGAGGATAAACAAGCAGCCATCTAGCTCAGAATCAACAGAGCCCACATGGAAGAAGCACACCAGCCTGTGTGATCACAAGGTGTCGATGGGATCAGGTATCAGGCATCAAAGAACAAAAAAATCATATCATTGTGAATGAGCTGGAGTGCAGAGAGGGCACTCAAAGCCCATCTGTAGGCAACTTGACATCCCCTTACAGAAGGGTCATGGGGAGGAGACAAGCTAGTCACGATGCAGTGTAGCAATGATGAAACATATAACTTTCTTCTAATTCTTTAATGCTTCCTCACCACCAATATCATGACGCCAATTCTACCTTGCAAATCCAGCTAGACCAGAGGATGTACACTGGTACAGATAGGAACTGGAAACACAGGGAATCCAGGATAGATGAACTCCTCAGGACCTGTGGTGAGAGTGGCAATACAGGGAGGGTGGAGGGAAGGTGGGGTAGGAAGGGGGAACTGATTCAAGGATCTACATATAACCCCCTCCCTGGGGGACGGGCAACAGAAAAGTGGGTGAAGGGAGATGTTGGACGGTATAAGACATGACAAAATAATAATAATTTATAAATTATCAAGGGTTCAAGAGGAAGGGAGGGTGGGGAAGGGGCAAACTGAAGAGCTGATACCAAGAGCTCAAGTAGAAAGAAAATATTTTGAGGATTATGGCAAGAAGTGTACAAATGTGCTTGACACAATGGATGGATGTGTGGATTGTGATAAGAGTTATACAATCCCCCAATAAAATGATTTTTAAAAAACCCAAACAAACCTCATCCAGAAAGAGGATCAAGGAGATCAAGAGTGTAGAGGAAGATTTCTTTGGAAATTGCTGCTGGTGAACTAGGAGTGCTACACTTCAATCCACCCAGTAAAATGTGGGTACATCACTTCAAGCCCATCAAATGAGGCTTCCAAGGCACAATTTATGGGCTTGATCCATAGCCCCTAGAGTGTGAGAGACATAGTGGCTAATGTGTGACTCCATTGTGGAAAATCTACCTGCCGAGAGAAGAGTTGCTTTGGGGTTGGCCTGCATTCACAAAACTGCATAAGGGAAAAGGATAAATTGACGGTGGGAATGTAAAATGGTGCAGCCACTTGGGTAAACAGTTTATTCTCCCAAAGGCTAAACATAGGGGTCATAAGATTCCATTTCTATAAAATACCCAGACTAGGCAAACATACAGAAATAGAAAGCATATCAGTAGTTGCTTAGGTCAGAGGGTGAGATGGAGAAGAATGGAGAATGACAGCTAATGAGTCTGGGATTTCTTTAAATAAAGAGCCCCAGCCTGCCCACCTCCACTATTATGACCCCAATTCTACCTTACAAATCCAGCTAGACCAGAGGATGTACACTGGTACAGATCAGAGCTGGAAACACAGGAAATCCAGGACAGATAAACCCCTTGGGAACAATAATGAGAATAACGATACCAGGAGGGGAAAGGAAAGGTGGGGGAGAAAGGGGAAATCGATCACAATAATCTACATATAAGCCCCCTCCCTAGGGGATGGACAACAGAAAAGTGGGTGAAGGGAGACATTGGACAGTGTAAGACATGAAAAAATTTATAAATGATCAAGGGTTCATGAGGGAGGGAGGATGGGGGAGAGAGGGGAAAAAATGAAATGCTGATACCAATGGCTCAAGTAGAAAGAAAATGTTTTGAGGATGATGGCAACAAATGTACAAATGTACTTGACACAATGGATGTATGCATGGATTGTGATGAGTTGTACAAGCCCCAAATAAAATGATTTAAAATAAAAAAATTTAAAAATGGAAACTTCCAGAGTAAAACCAGAAAATAAAAATTAAAAAAAGAAATGAAGAAGAGCTGAACAGAAAAATTTTAAGCACAGTTTGAGAAAACAAAGAAAAATTATTATAATGAAATGTTCAAAGGCCTAGAGTTGGAAAACCAAAAAGGAAGAACATGCTCACCATATCTAAAACTGAAAGAACTCTAGAAAAAAAATTAAGCATCAAGTTGAAACATTGAACGATTATATGAGAAAAAAATTGAATGATGCTGGAAGCATCAAGAGAAGATAGAAAGAACACGCAATCACTGTTTCAAAAATAATTAGTTGACATTCAACCATTTCAAAATGTAGCAAGAACCAGTGCTACTGAAAGAAGAAGTGCAAGCTGCACTGAAACATTAGCCAGGAATTGATGGAATGTTAACTGAAATGTTTCAACAAACTGATGAAGCACTGCCAACAATCATCTATGCCAGAGAATTAGGAAGACAGCTGCTTGGTCAATTGACTGGAAGAGATCTATATTTGTACCCATTGCAAAGAAAGGTGACCCAACAGAATGCTAAAACTATAGAAGATTGTCATTGATATTACATGCAAGTAAAATCTTGTTGAAGATTATCCAATAGTGATTGCAGCAGTACATTTACACGGCGCTGCCAGAGGTCCAGGTTGGATTCAGAAGAGCACCTGAAACAGGAATCTCATTGGTGGTATCCAATGGATCTTGACTGAATGCAGAAAGTACCAGAAAATGGTTGCTTATTTATTGACTATGAAAAAGTATCCAACTATGTGGATCATAACAAATTATGAATAGCCTTGAGAAGAATGGGAATTCCAGAACACTTCATTGTGCTCATGTGTAAATTGTACATAGATCAAATCAGGAAACATATGAGTCATAGCTGTATTCTCTCACCATAATTTTTCAATGTATATGTTGGCCAAAATGAGAAAAGCCAGATTATATGAAAAAGAATGTGGCACCAAGTTTGGAGGAAGGCTTTTTAACAACCTGTGAATTACAGATTACACAACCTTGCTTGCTAAAAGTGAGGAGGACTTGAAGCACTTGCTGATGAAGATCAAATTTAAGCCTTCAGTATGGATTATGATTCAATGTTAATAAAATCCAAATCCTCACAACTGGACCAATAGGTAACATCATGATAAGTGGAAAAAATATTGACATACTGGATTTTGTCTTGCTTGGATCCACAATCAATGCTCATGGAAGCAGCAGCCAAAAGATCAATCGATATATCGTATTAGCTAAATGTGTTGCACAGGACCTCTTTAAAGTGTTGAAAAGCAAGTATATTACCCTAAGGACTAAGGTGTGCCTAACCCCTTCTACCACAAACAAACAAAGAACAACACATTCACCACCATCAAGTTCTTTTTGACTCATAGCAACTCTCTAGGACAGTGTAGAACTCTGAGTTTCTGTGACTAACCCTTTGCTGGAGTAGAAATCCCCATAATTCCCCTGAGAAGCAGCTGGTGGTTTCAAAATGCTGACTTTGCAGTTAGCAGTGCAATGTGTAACCACTACACCACCAGGGCTCCTTTTTGCCTCATTCAAGCCATAATGTTTTCAGTCTCCTATATATGTGAAAAATTGAACACTGAATAAAGAAAGCTGAAGAAGAATCAATGCATTTGAATTATAGTGCTGGCAAAGAATTCATGGACTGCAAAAAAGAGCAAATAGATCTATCTTGGAAAAAGTACAGACAGAATGCTCCTTTAAGGAAAGGATGGTGAGACTTCATCTCATGTACTTTGGACATGTTGTCAGGAAAGGCCAGTCTCAAAAGGTCACTGTACTTGGTAAAGTAGAAGGGCAGAAAAAAGAGGGAAGCCTCAACAAGATGGATTGACACAATGGCTGCAACAATGTACTCAATTAAACTTAAAAACAATTGTGAGGATGGTGCAGACAGGGCAATGTTTCTGTTGTATGAAGATTTGCTATGAGTTGGAACTGACTTGACAGCAGCTAACACCACCACCACCACCACCACCACCAAAAACGTAGAATTCTGCAATATCTCAATAAGAAAAGATTGTGTTGTCGGCATATCTAAAATTGTTCATAAGCCTTCCTCTAATCATGATGCCACAGTCTTCTTCATTTAATCCACCTTCTCTGACTATTTGCTCAGCATATAGATTGAATAAGTATGATGACGGAATACAACTCTAACACCTTCCTAATTTTGAACCATGAAGTATGCCCTTATTCTGTCCACACAATTGGTTATTAATCCATTTACAAGTACTACATGAGCACAATGTAGTGTCAGGGATTCCCATTAGTCTCAAGGATATTAATAGTTTGTTAAGGTCCACACAGTCTAATGCCTACACATAGTCAATAACACACAAGGAAACATTTTCCTATTATTCTCTGCATTCAGCCAAGATCCATCTGACATCAGTAATGATATACCTTGTTCCAGATCCTCTTGGGAATCTGGCTGAAACTTCTGGTTCTATAATTTGTTTTCTGTTGGGTCACCTTTCTTTGGAACTGGTACAAATATATATCTCTTTCAGTAAGTTAGCCAAGCTATTATATGAAAAAAGAATCAAAGGAATCCAAATAGGCAAAAATGAAGATAAATTTTCACTATTTGTGGGTGAAATGATTTTTTACTGAAGAACCCTGAAGTCTACACAAAATTAGTAGGAAACAATTCAAAGATTTTGCAATGTGGCAAGATGTAACACTAACTTACAAAATTCCTGTATAATAATGAAAACTCTAAAAAAGACATCAGGAAAACAACAGCATTTATTATTGTACCCAAAGTTGAAATGTTTAGAAATAAGTCTAACCAGAGAAACAAAAAGAGTTTACAAAGAAAACCATAGAACACTACTATAAGAAACTAAAATTGACCTACTTAAAAGGAAGACTTTTCCATGTTCATGGAGATGAAGGCTTAACACTGTAAAAATGCCAATACCACCCAAATAATCTACAAACACAACACAATTCTGATTCAGATCTCAATTTGATTCTTTAAAGAAATGCAAAAATTAATTACTAACTTTATATGAAGAGGAAAGGGACCTAAGATAAGCAAAGAACTTCTTAAGAATAAGAACTATGTAGGAGGCCTCTGTGGTAGATACATAATCAAATTGTTGTCAATTTGAGAGGATTACTAGTGAAGGGGTGGAGTTTAGCCTATCAATCATTGCACAGCCAATGAGACCTCTTTGTGGGCATGGCCTTCCCCTGAGGATTCTGTTAATTCCTGTATTTCCTCCTTGGAGGTAGGAGACACTCTCTCTCTATGCTGATTCCCTGAGATATGCACTACTGACAAAACACATGGCACAGCACTGATAGACCCAGTGCCCTGGGAACTGGAGAAACCATGTGGAGACCCCTGCCAGTGCTGAGATGCTTACAATGCCACTGGATCCACAAGACTTCCCACCTACTGGCCTGTGATCTTCCTGCATTTGGTATCATTGCATGTGTTTTGTGAATCTGAAGAGGACTTTATAGATTAGTAATTGGATATATGGGGTAATATTGGACTTATGGACTTGATATGGACTGGGCTGGAATGTTTTCTCAGTATTCAACTGCTCTTGCAGATAAACCTCTTTCATATACACATATGAGTGTCTACGAATTTGTTTCTCTAGTCTACCCAGACTAACACAGCCTCTCACTTTCTGACCTCAAAATTATTACACAGAGAGAAGTTAAAATGGCCTTGTACTGATACAATAAGAGAAACAAAGAACAATGGAAAAAATAGATACATAGACCATAAATAAATTCATCCACCTACAGAAAACTAATCTTTAACAAAGGATCATAACCTTAAATGGGAAAAATCCCTCTTCAACAAATGGTACTGGCAAAATTGGATTTCCATCTGCAGAAGAAACATGACTCATACCACACCCCATGTACAAATATAAACTAAAGATGGATCAAATCTCAAAGAATAAATCCCAAAGCTGCAACGATAATGTTAAAAAACTGACAAACTTAAGCCCTATATTACAGGACATAGAAACACTATCAAATATAACAAAGGAAACACACACTGTGGAAGACAAAATAGAAGACTGGAACCTACTAAAAATAAAACATATGTATTAAAAGAGTACAAAGAGAACACAGGTACTTGGGAAAATTTTTGGCAATGATACAATAGACAAAGGACTAACCTATACAATCTATGGAAAACTGCAACACCTTATTGAGAAACATAAATAAAATGACTGAAAAATGGACAAAGCACATAGATAGCTCAACTAAAATGACATCCAAATGGCCATCAAATATATGAAAAAAAATTCTCTATCTTTAGCTATCTGAGAAATTCTCTATCTTTAGCTATCTGAGAAATTCAAATCAAAGTAATGATGAGATACCAGCTTGCACTGACAATGACAACCACATTAAAAAATTTTTTAATAACAAATGCTGCAGAGCAGTGGTTCTCAACCTGTGGGTTGCAACTCCTTTGGGAGTCAAATGATCTATTCACAGGGGTCGTCCGATTCATAACAGTAGCAAAATTACAGTTATGAAGTAGCAACAAAAATAATTTTATGGTTGGGGGGTCACCCCAACATGAGGAACTGTAT
>NW_022103933.1:111564-127653 GCF_000313985.2 Echinops telfairi | reverse complement strand
TGTACAACAAAATAGCAACAACATCAATCCACTGACGAAGAACTAATTAAAATGTACCAAGCAAGAAAAGCTTGTGTTTTCCAGTCTAGCCTGCTGGGGCACCATGCCCTGTCTCCAATGTCCACCCTCATCATCCCTTTGAATTCTTACTACACATTAAGCACTAGGCTTCAGCAGCACTCCTGTATCCCTTTCTCTCCTTCTGTGAAGACTGCATGCATGGACTGGTCGTGTGTGAATTTGTTCCGGGCACCAGGACCTGATAAGAATCTCACCAGAGCATTCTCTGATGACTCTCTGAAGCCTGAGTCTGTCTCTTACCTGGGAATCTTCCTCTCAACTTTTTCCGAGTTCTGTCCCTTTCTGTCTCTCCCTTCTGCACTTCAATCCTGTGGACAACTGAGGTGATCAATCAAGATAAAACAATTCACATGCAAGATTAATGAGAGATTAATAATCCTTTATTGGCCAATGGTCAAGAGATAGCTACTGCCAAATTCACTCTTGACCCCAATTGTGAAAAGACAGAGTTTTTATACTGTGGAAAAAGCAAGGCACAAGAGCAGGTGGCATCATGCTATATGGAAAAACAGGAACTTGGACACAGGGCAGGTGGTGTTATGGTATTAGGGAAAATGGAAACCCATAACAATAAAGGGGGGTTACAAGCAAGATGCCTTATCAGAGCATATATGAGCAAATGAAAGGGGAGGAGAGAGAGTGGAGCACATCCTGGCCCACCAAGCCTTGAGGACGATTTCCTTACTCAGAGCAGCCAATGCACAGAGAGGACCATATGGTCAGCCCCACTAAGAGACACGACATCCCTCGCTGACCCAAAGTCCTACAAGGGACAACACTGGAGACACAGTGTGGGAATTGTTCCCAATCTGACCCTACCACACCGAGGGAAAACACCAAGGGCATGCAACAGGACAGCAAGAGGAGCAGAGCAAGGAAGTCCCGAGGGAGTACCAAAAATTGACTTTAGGGCCAGGGCGTGCCACCCCATCAGACTCGATGAGAAAACACTCCTAAAGGTCAACAAACAGACCTTGAACTATTTATAGGATTTTCTTTTTTTGTGTCATTGGTTTTTGTTGTTGTTTTGTTTTCTTTTGTTGCTTTATTTTGTTTTTGTGCATATTATTATCTCTGCCATGCTGTGTTAGAAAGGGTTCTCTAGAGAGATAAAACCAAATTCCTGATAATATAATATATTTATTTATAAAGGTAATTAATATATAACGCGAAATGAAATGTTAAATCATAAAGATAATTAGATATATAACGAGAAATGAAATGTTAAATCATATACAGATAAATATACAATACAAGAAATAAACAGTTAAATTAGAAGCACTATAAATGGCTTAGTGCAACTCACGTTCGTGAGAGAAAGTTGAGAGACTAGCAGTCCTTCAAGTCTCTAACTGATGCCAGATCTTCCTCTATTTGTAGAGAGAGCTAGGTTATGTCAGCACAGCAGCCAATCACAAGGCAGGTCACCAATCGCCAGTCCCCAGCTCCAGAGAAGTCTTAAAGGGACCTCAACTTACAGCAACACAGTCCACAGGTTAGGCGTCCCACGGGCTTTGTAGCCTTTAAATTGAGGCACATAACAAGCAAGGCAGCCGCACACTGGTCCGATGATCACAGAGCAAGAGACAAGAAGCTTCATATTTGGTGGTACTAAGAATCTCCAGAGCTATGAAACCTCACACCATTGCTGAGGATTTACCGTGCCCAGTGGCAAAAGACATTGTTTGAGTTATGATTGGAGAAGAATTTGGTACAAAATTGAGTGCAAGTTCCTTATCTAATGACACTGTCCGCAGAAGATTAGATGACATTTCTGCTGATATTCTTGATCAGGTAATCCAGGAAACTGAATCTTCTCCACTTCCAATATTTAGCATCCAGCTTGATGAATCTACAGACATTGCAAACTGTTCACAATTACTGATTTATATAAGGTATATTAATGATGGTGACTTTAAAGATGAGTTTCTTTTTTCCAAACCTCTTGAAATGACAACTACTGCACATGATGTATTTGACATAGTTGATTCGTTTCTTAAAGGGCATAATATCTCTTGGGGAAAGGTTTGTGGTGTTTGCACTGATGGTGTTCCAGCTATGTTAGGATGTCGATCTGGATTTCATTGTTTGGTACTGAATGAGTCACCAAAAGTCATCGAACTCACTGTATATGAGTCATCGGCAAATATTAGCAAAGACATTGACACAAGAGTTACAACAAATAATGAAAAGCGTCCCAAGTTCTGTCAATTTTGTAAAGGCGGTACTTTAAACAGTTGACTGTTTTCAAAACTGTGCGACAAGTTGGATGAACTGAATAATGCTCTGAAGTGTTGTCCAGAGGACACTGAAGTGTTGTCCAGAGGAAAAGTTCTAAAACGTGTTTTTGAGCTTTGTGATGAACTCAAAACCTTTTAAAATTAGAAATCAAGACAGCAGTTCAAAGAACTTTTCAGAGATAAAAGTGAATTGCAGAACCTAACTTACTTGGTTGGCATCTTTGCCATCTTGAATGAGTTAAATTTATCACTGCAAGGACCAAATGCAACATGCCTAAATTTGTCTGAAAATATCTGATCATTCCAAATGAAATGTCAGCTTTGACAAAAAAAAAATTGGATGAAAATAAAATTTACATGTTGCCTACCTTATCTGCTTTCTTTAAGGAACATGACATTGAGCCAGACACAAGGATTACAATGATAATTTCTGAGAAGGAACACTTGCACATGCTTGCAGATGAAATTTCATTGTACTTTCCAAATCTGACACCCCATTTGCACTTGCCACAAGCCCATTCACAATCAAAGTTGAAGATATTACTGAGACAGCACAAGAGGAGTTCACTGAACTTATTAACAGCAATGCAGTGAGAACTGATTTCTCTACAATTCCAGTTACAAAATTCTGGATCAAGTGTTTGCAGTCATATCCTATTCTGTCTGAGACAGAATTACATATTGTTTTGTGATTAATCACTATACTTTAATGATGTTCAATTTGTAACAATGAAAATACATCCCACAAATCAGATATTTACATTATGAATCATAACAGTAGCAAAATTACAGTTATAAAGTAGCAAAGAAAATAATTTTATGTTCGGGGTCACCACAACATGAGGAACTGAATTAAAGGGTTGCAGCATCAGGAAGGTTGAGAACCACTGTTGTAGTCTACCCAGAGTAACACACTCCAGGATACCAATAGTTAGCTGAGGTTTCAGTAGTGTTGAAAAACATTGGGTTACAGGCCCCAGTTTTATAAGGCTTTTGCTGGGGGGGGGCGGCGCTTTCTATACTGACATCAGTTCAGTTTTGTTAGATCCTTTTGCCCAGGTTTTGACATCTACACAGCCCCACTGTGGCACAATGACTCTTCTAAATTAGGACATCCAGTGTGTCCATTATAGTTACCTGAGCAGATATAAAAGGAGGTCGTTTGATATTCAACCTCATTGCTATGTCCACATAATAACAAATGGACCATTTTTTGCTAGTGTACTTATATGCCATTCCTGGTGCCCCGTACCTTATCCCTTAAAAAAAAATGTGGAGCTTCCTAGGGCATATCCAGGGTGGGGGTGAAAAGGGAGCACAGACTGGCCTGGAGAAGAGCTGGCTGGCCAGGAGCCCAGGTGATTTGGGCAGTGGCCTCTTCTGCATTGAAAAAATGGCAGGTAAGTTTAGCTGTTATGAGATCCAAAGTAGGGAGAGCATGATACAGAGTGACAAGTGCTCACTGGAGTTTAAGGCAAAGGGGCTCATGGCTTGGAATAACAGTCCAAGAGGATGCAACAGCTGGCCAATCTGATGAGGAGCTGGCTTTCCAGCCTGTGGAAGGTGATGGGTTGATGTGGGAAAAATGGATCCAGGAAGGCTGTCTGGCAACCTTTAACGCTGTCAGGATACTTAGGACTATAGTAGAGGATCCTTTCTAGGTTGGCTCCAAACCTGGAGAGGGGTTTGGGTCTTGCCCAGGAT
This sequence comes from Echinops telfairi, assembly GCF_000313985.2. Taxonomy (NCBI): domain Eukaryota; kingdom Metazoa; phylum Chordata; class Mammalia; order Afrosoricida; family Tenrecidae; genus Echinops; species Echinops telfairi. The sequence continues at coordinate 123,628 of NW_022103933.1, read as the reverse complement.
ATACTTGGGCACACAGTATGCACCTTTGGGTTTCTGACACAACCAAGTACCAGAGGTTATGTGCTTAGTATGTTGAAGATAGAAGCTAGAGCCACTTGGTGGCTCCTAGGTGGGTTGTGCGGTGGAGCTGTTTCATAAACAGTCGAGCTATGACTTCTGGCAGGAGCACTTGTCCATCTGGGAGTATTCTACAACCGTTTTCTTGTGGGAGAGCCTGCAGCTGCAGAGCAACTGATGTGCTTATTCTGAGTATGTGGGTGTCTGCCAACATTGGTGGTGGCAAGCAGAGAGGAAGGAATTTGAGAGGCTTGACAGGCTCCCTGAGCCACCGAGTCAACTAGGCTGCCTTGACAAGCATGGCTGTAGCTGCCACTGCTAGGAGACATACAGAGCCCCCAGAGGACACTGGGTTCAGTCCTTTTGACAGGTAGGCAACCAGCCAGTTTCAGGGACCCAGTATCTGAGTAAGAACTCCTTTTGCCACCTTATTGTGCGTGTGCACAGATGGAATGGCTTGATCACATCTGGGAGGGAAAGTGTGGGCGTGGATTCTAGGGATTCCTTTAGCATTTAAAACACCTTTTGCTGCCTCTGTTCCCTGTTCAGTGGCCCTATACTAGCAGTTGCTTGATAAAGGGGTTGTACAATATCTGAAAATCCCAGGATTCATAATCTACAATATCCAGCTGCTCCTAAAAATTCCAGTATCTGCATTTTTGTTTGCAGAGGTGGGATTTTCAAAAACGGTTGTTTTTCAAGGTAAGGTTAGCTTACACTAACCCAGGAATGTAGGTTGCTTGACACACAACTGGGCTTTTCCCCTGGAGACTTTATACCCTGTCACCTGCTAGCAAAGGAGCTGGAAGTTAAGAGCATACTGAAGAAGAGTACTGAACATCAACATTCTGAAGAAGAGACAAGTCATGATGACCAGAAACAAAAGGTTTTAAATCTTGGATGAAGGCTTCCCTAAACAAACTGGGTGAATTTTTGAACCTTTGGGGATGCTGAGGCAAGGTAAGCTGGGATAAAACATTGGTTGTGGGGGCTGTCCATTTGAAAGCAAAAATAGGCTGGCTGGCTGCTGCCAGTGTGTGTTAGTTTGGGTTGACTAGAGAAACAAATTCGTAGACAGTCATATGTGTGTAAGAGAGAGCTTAATATCAAAGAGTAATTGTATATTAAGAAAACATCCAAGCCCAATCCGGATCAAGTCCATATGTCCAATATTAGCCCATATATCCAATACCAGTCTATAGATTCTTCTTCAGACTCACACAACATAATGCAGGAAGATCACAGGCCAGTGGGTGGAAAGTCTTGTAGATCCAGTGGTGATGGAAGCATGCCAAAGCTGGCAGGGGTCTCCACATGGCTTTTCCAGCTCCAGGGCTCAGGCTCCATCAGTGTGTCTCCATGTGGCATGTCAACAGGAATTTTTCACAGGGAGAGTCTGTGAGTCCTGTCTCCAGCAAGCTATTTATCTCCTTAGCACCTCCAAATGAGGTCATCAAGCCGCAACCTGATTGACAGGTTAACCTCCTCCACTTCACCCTTGACGTCAAATTATGTAACTACCACATAGTGATATGGAGAAAAACATGTCTTTTGGGTCCAAAACTGTGAAGAAGATATCAGTAGGGGGTAAGAGGCTGAACAAGGTGTACGGATTAGACACAGTAGGATGAAGGGTTTCTACTCCTTTGTTGACTTCTCTTAGGTCCTGAACAGGACAGTAGTCATTAATCCCAGGCTTTTGGACAGGGAGGAAGGGAGTGTTCCATGGAGACTTAGAGAGCACTAGGTTGCTGGCTTTCAGTTGATGGGCAGCATGTTTTTGGATTCCTTAACTGGCGCTTAGGCCAGTGAAGGGGTATTGTTTGATGCAGATAGGATGGGCAGCCCTGAGGACAACAATACAACTGGTGGGTGCTATGCAGCTAGCCCCAGGGGGTTTGTTTCTGCCCAGACAGAAAGAAACTGAGCTTGCAGGTAGGCCAAGCGGCCTGGGTCTGGTGAATTGATGGACTTGGAAGGAGCGAATAACTATTCTTCTGATTGTAGCACAGAGACTGTTAACTGCTGGCTGCTTGGGCAGCAAAAGTTTAGCATCAGTTTGGTCAGAAAAGCAAATGATGGCCCGGAGCTTCTGCAGTATGTTTTGCCCTAACAAAGAATAATGAATGAGAAACTGTCTTGGGCCTAGGTTTATGGTGTACTCAGTGGAGAACAAGTAAGAGTTGACTTGGCCAGTAGCTTCTCAAATTTTTACTGCAGTATTTGACAGGGGTGCAAGTGGGCATTGTAGGACAGAAACTGTGACTCCAATATCAACTCAAAATGACTCAGGGTTGTCCCCAAAATTTTCACTGACCATTTGCAGTGTTTAATTGAGATAGAGCCCTGGCCTTCCTATTTGGAGTTGGAGGTCTCTAGTCAGCAAGTTAAGGATGGGTGCAGGTTGTGAGGCTGCCTTGTGATCTGGGCATTCATTTTTCCAATATCCAGCTTGGTGGCGGTATGTATATTGATTTTTACTTAGTGGTAAGTGAGGAGGGGATTTATGGCAAGATAGGAACTCTCCTCCACTGCTGGTGGTTTGTAGATACGTACAGATTCTGTGGAAAGTGATCTGGCAATATTTAAAACCAATGCAAAGTGAGCTACCTTATGACCCAGCTATCCCTCTACTGGGCATGAAGAGGTGAGAAATCAACCAAGACCGGTCATCTGCTCTCCAATTTCTTTGTGTGTGGTGAAATTCACAATGGTAAAGAATTGGAAACAACCTAAATTTGCATCTATAGACAAAGTGGATTAGAAAACTCTGTCACATACACATAATGGAGTACTATGCATCACTTAAAAGCACTGATCACATGAAGCACATGGTTTCATGGGAAGATCTGGAGGAATTATACTTAGTGAAGCTACCCAATCACAAAAGGACAAGTACAACATGAGTCCCCTGAGGTAAGTAAAATCAGCACAGTAGGTATAGAAGTAGGGCCACTTATCCACACTATATGGGTTGAGGTACAGGCAGTTGGGTGGGGGTCAGACCAAACCTAAGGAGGGATATGTCATTCCAACACAAAGAAGGGGAAAGGGGGGAAAGGGGGAGAAAATGGGGGAAAAAAGAAGGGAGATGATGTCATGGAGGGGGTGAGTAGGGCACTAACCCACCCAGGGGTAGAGTATTGGGTATGCTTTCACAGAATTGGGAGGGTGCATGCAGACCCCACCATGGCACACCAAACTGTGAGGGCAATGTAACTACATGGAACAACTCATGAAAACAGTGGACTACAGGGTCAGCCCCAATCAGAGATAAACTGACCCCCTCCTTAGAAGTATGTGCTACAGAGGACAATACTAAATCTGCAGGTTGTGGAGTCACTGAGATGCCACATCCACACGGAGGCAAATCAAGAAGGAAAAAGAGAGAGGACTGGTCTAGACCACATATTGACACTCCTAGTCCAGAGGATGACAGATCAGCATGGAGCTGCTAAGGCGCAGAGAGGACTGTAGGGCCAACCACAACTCTCACTGGAGCATACTGCACAAAGCCCATTTATAGACACACAAAAAACAAACATAAAATCATACTGAGAACTGTATCTGTGACCTAATAAAGAGTTTAGGGGCCCTGCTTTTTTAAATTATTATTAAAAGATCATTTTATTGAGGTTCTTACAGTTCTTATAACTATCCATACATCAATTATATCAAGCATATTTGTACATATATTGTCATCATTATTTTCTAAACATTTACTTTCTATTGCGCCTCTGTATGAGCTCCTCTTTTTCCCTTCCTACCCCCTGCCACCCTCGTGAACCGCTTGATAAATTATAAATTGCCATTATTTTCATATTTTACACTGACCTCTGTCTCCCTTCCCCCATGACTTCTGTTGTTCATCCACAGGGTGTTGGGGGATATGTGTTGATCATTTGGAGGGCTCCAGGGACCATAGGTGATATAACAGGAGGTCCATGAACCAGATTCAGGATCCTAATGTAGCAGTAGAAGTCAGCTAGCTTCCACCCATTGTCAATTTATACTAAGGTTAGCCCATACTTTGAATGAAAACTATCCATAGTATGAAGACTGTTTTTGTATGAAGATTAAGGGGCTTATTCTAACTGTGTAGGAGCCCTGGTGCTGTAGTGGCTACTCATGGAGCTGTGATTCACATGGTGGGCACTTTGAAACCAGGAGCAACTCTGCGGGAGAAAGTCTGGATTTTCTACTTGGGTAAACAGGTGCAGTCTCAGAAACCCACAGGGTGGGGTGGCTATGAGTTAGCATCAACTTGATAGCAGTGAGTAATATATTCTTCCCACAATTACTTGACTGTTTCACTCCATGAAGATCCCATCATGGAGTTAGCCACAGTGTTATATCATATCCTGGGAAAATCCGGGCACACCCAACTTGACATAAAATCTAACTATCACATTATCCATATCAGTAATTATACTGAATGTAAATGGATTAAATGTACCAGTCAAGAGACAGAGTAGCAGAGTGAATAAGAAAACAGAACTCTTCAATACTTTATCTAGAAGAGACATACCTTAGAAACAAAGACAAAAATATACTAAAAATCAAAGGTTGGGGAAAAAAATCTAATGGCAATCCATAGAGAGCAGAAGTGGCAATATTAATTTCTAATAAAATAAACTTTAGGCAAAAAATAAGTATAAGAAACAAGAAAGAACAATATGCAATGATAAAAGTGTCCATTGAACAAGAGGACATAGCCATAATAAGTATATAACTAATAAAAAATCATCAGAATCATAGAGGAAGAGTAGGACTATATTAACAAACTGACAATATTTCTACATATACATTTACCTATGAAGCTAATATATATAAACATGGTATTATCTATCTATCTATCTATCTATCTATCTATCTATCTATCTATCTATCTATCTATCTATCTATCTATCATCTATCTATCTATCGTAGAGCATATAAAGGGCAAAATTATAAAAAATTTTAGACATAACCTGTGAGATGAGTTGCTAAGCTTGGAGGCTCAAAATAATTTCAGGGCACACCAAAGTCATAAGTTCAATTAGCAAAATATAATCTACAAAGACAATATTCTATATCCTGCTTTCATGAGTAGCGACTGGAGTTTTAAAAGCTTGTGAGCATTCATGATAGGGGAAACTCTTGGTCTTGCCTAGGCCAGAGGAAAAAAGAGTGATGACAATCAAAGATGCTTGGAAATAATTAGCCCAATGATATAACAGACCAAACGTAAGTTTACACTACCCTGAGATCAGTGGTAGCATTAGTGTCTTGGATAAAGTGGTAATGGTAGTGGGGAATGTGGACCAAAGTTCACAATAATAAAAAATACCAAACTTATTGGTCAAATAGAAACTGGTGAAACCCCAAAACTATGATCATTTATCTCTCTTCAGATCTGGAAATTAACTTACATATTCATGGGCACAATTTTCAGCCAAACAATAGAGGTCTATAAGAGAAATAATAACACTAGAGATGTAGGCACATTTTAGAATAATCAACCATTTAATATCAAAAGGGAAGCATTAATCCAAGGATAACGTTTAGAAGGGTTAGGAAAAAAGGAGAAATGGCAACAGGAAACACAGGAGATAGTGGAATAAGGAATCCCACATTGTGGGATCAAAATCAATGAGATGAAAAAAGCAGTATGAATTGTGGATCTACTTTGTATAATTTCACCCAATTAATAATAAGAATTTTTTACAAGGTCCAAATGTGATGCCATTGTTTCTTAACATGCATAGATTTTCCATCTCTCTAACCCTTCTTTGAAGACTTCTCTGCCCTTGGATTTACACTTTGTAAAAGGTCAGTTTTGGCATACTCAAGGGACTTGAATTGTGTTCCTCTGAAATGCTCTTTGAGTTCTAGAAACAAAAAGAAATCTGAAGGGATTAAAAACAAGGTTATAGGGAAGATAGGGACAGGTTTCCCCATAAAATTCTCTTAGCCAACTCTTGCTATCCTCAAAGAATGAATATAGCATTATCATGATGGACAGAAAAAAAATCCTTGGTGCATCTCTTCTTTTATTCAGTGCAGTTTTCCGTTTCCTACAACCTCTTCATAATAAGTCCCATAATTGACCTATATACTTTGAGAAAACTTATCAAGATTACATTTTAGAATCCCATAAAGATTGCCATAACCTTTTTCTTTTTTAAATCTTCTTCTTGGGGTCTCTGACAGCTCTTATAGCAATCCATATGTCAATTGTATCAAGCACATTTGTACATATGTTGCCTTTATCATTTTCAAAACAATTTTCTTTCTACTTGAGCCCTTGGTATCAGCTTCTCTTTCTTCCCTCCCTCCCCCCACCTCCAACCCTTGTTAACCCTTGATAAGTTATGTTATTATTGTTTTCATTTCTTACACCATCAGCTGTCTCCCTTCACCCATGTTTCTGTTGTTCTTCCCCATGGCGGGTGTGTTAGTCCAGGTAGACTAGAGAAACAAATTCATAAGCACACTCATGTATGTATGAGGAAGAGGTTTATGTACAAGAGCAATTGAACATTGAGAAAACATCCCAGCCCAGTCCAGATTAAGTCCATAAGTTTGATATTAGCCCAAATGTCTGGAACAAATCTATAAAGTTCTCTTGAGACTCACGAAAACATGCAATGACACCGAATGCAGGAAGATCACAGGCCAGTAGGTGGGAAGTCTTGTGGATCCAGTGGAGTCGTAAGCATCTCAGTGCTGGGAGTGGTCTCCATGTGGCTCCTCTAGTTACCAGGGCTTGGGGTCTATCAGCATAGTGCCATCTGTCTTGTCAGTAGAGCATCTCTCAAGAAGTGAGCCCAAAGAGAGAGTCTCTCCTCCCTCCAAGAAGAAAATTCAGGAATTCCCAGAATTCTCAGGAGAGGGCCATGGCCACATAGAGGCCTCATTGGCTATCACCTGATTGACAGCTAAACTCCACGCCATTCACTCATAATCCTCTCAAATGGACAAACGATTATAGAACTACCACAGTGGTGGTGGTGGGCTGTTATACATTGCTCATTGTGATTGGCTCTCCCTTCTCCCCCCAGCTTCCCCCTACTCTCATGTTATTGCTACTTCCATTATTGTTCCTGAGGGGATTTATCTGTCCTGGATTCTGTGATCTGGTCTAGCCTCATTTGTGAAGTAGAACTGGGGTCATGATAGTGGGGGCAGGGAAGGGGGCATTAAAGAACTAGAGGAATGTTGTGTGTTTCATAGGCACTATATTACACCCTGGTTGGTCATTCATTTCATTGTGACCCTTCTATGAGGGGCTGTCTAATTGTCTACAGATGGGCTTTGGATTTCCTTTCCGACACCCCTCGCTTGCATCGAAATGGTTGTTTGTTTTGGGTCTTCTGATGCCAGATACCTGTTCCTATTCACACCTCTTGCTCACACAGGTTGGTGATCTTCTTCCATGGGGGTTTGTTGCTTCCCTGCTAGATGGCCACTTGTTTAACTTCAAGCCTTTAAGACATCAGATGCTATATCTTGTAATAGCTGGGCACCATCAGCTTTCTTCATCACATTAGCTTATGCACCCATTTTGTATTCAGCGATTGAGTTGGGAAGGTGAGCGTCACAGAATGCCAGGTTATTAGAAAAAAGTGTTCTTGCATTGAGGGAGGACTTGAGAAGAGGCTCAATGGTCATCTGCTACATTAATACTTAACATATAAATATATGTACATAGTCCTATATCCCTATCTTATATATTAAAATATTTACAAATATACATGCCTATGTTTATACCTTTATAAATGTCTTTGCCTCCTGGCTCTTTTAAAAAAAATCATTTTATGGGAGCTCGTACAACTCTTATCACAATCCATCCACCTATCCATGTGTCAAGCACATTTGTACATGTGTTGCCATAATCATTTTCAAAGCATTTTCTTTCCACTCTTTCCTCTATTTCCTTTTACCTTCCTCCTGTCCCATTATCATGCTTGACCTAATTTTGGCTCTCTGGACTTCCTCTTGGATACATTGCACTTGATCAAATCCCACTAGGCATTCTACGCCCTCTTTGCCATTGATTTTAGATCTCCTGTTCCCTTGTCCCTGGGTTTGTTGGCTCCCCCCTCCATTTCCTATCCACTCTCCATCTCCTTTGTCCTCTGGAACCATTGGTCCCATTGTTTTCTCCTTGGGATTGTTTATCTTGCCTATCACATAGATAGACATAAAAAAAGAAGAAAACACCTATAAAGTTTCAGATCTGTCTGTCTGTATGTTGTCCAGTCAAGTCTGATGAGGTGCCAAGCCCTGTCCTCAGAGTCTGAAGTCTATTTCAGGATTCCTTAGATATTTCATTGCTTTGTTCCCCTTGTTGCTCTGTTGTGCTCCCTTTGTGTTCCACCCTGGGTGTGGGTGGGTCAGACTGGGCACAATTCCTGCACTGTCTCTAGTGCTGTCCTCTGCAGCACTGAGGGTCTGTGAGGGGATGTTGTGTCTCCTGTTGGGGCTAGCCCCATGGTCCTCTTTGTGCATTGGCTGCTCTGAACAGGAGGGTTGTCCTTGGGGCTTGGTGGTCCAGGATGAGGTTTTCTCTCTCTCTCTCTGTTTGTTCCTGTGTAGTCTGCAGACCTGCCACTCTCCCTAGGCTGTATCTTCAGTGCTGTCCTCTGTACAGTCTTCTGGGGAGGGGATTGATGTAGCTGGGATTGGGGCCGGCCCCGCAGACCTCTCTGTTAGTCCCCTGCTTCATGCTGGTATGTTGCTCTCAAAGCTTGGTATACCAGGTTGAGGTCTCGTCCCTCTCTCCCTTACCAGTGGAGACATAAACAATACCATCCCCGAGGATGGGTTAGTGCCCCGTTCCCTCTTTTTCAGTTAGTGTCCCCTTTTTTTCTTTCTTTCCCCCTCCTTTTTAGTTGGCTGCTATATGCATCCCTGGGTTGGGTCTGACCCCTGTCAGAGTGCCTGGGCCTTGCCTTGCCTGCTTTTCCCCTATGCCCCTTGTGATTTTATTTTATGTTTTGTTTTTTTTCCCCTTGTGCTTTTTAAGCTTACCTCAGTGGACTCTTGCTGTATTTGTCCTTTGGTGCATGGTTCCCTTTGCTTAGCATAATTTCCTCCAACTCTTCCCATTGCGATGATGTGCTCCATGTGTTCATCACTGCTTTTTAGGGATGCGTAGTTCTCTTTGTATGTATGTACCAGAGTTTTTAATCCATTTGTCCATTGATGGAAATTTAGTTTGTTTCCAACTCTTTGTAATTGTGAACTGCACTGCCATGAACATTAGAGTGCAGATATCTGGCCATGGTCTGTTTCTTACTGCTTCTGGGTATATGCCCAGTAGGGGTATTGCTGGGTCATATGATAGCTTAATTTCTATCTGTTTTAGGTATCATCAAATCTATTTCCATAGTGGCTGCACATACCTACAGGTCCACCAGCAATGGATGACAGTTCCTATCTCACCACAGTCCCTCCAACACTTGTTGCTTTCTGATTTTTTGAATTGGGCTACCTTTGAGGGTGTTAGGTGGTGTCTCATAGTTGTTTCAATTCGCATTTCCTTTATGGCTAATGATCAGGAACATTTTCTCATATGTTTATTAACCATTTGGATTTCTGCTGTTGTGAAATTTATGTTCAGGTCCTTTGCCCACCTCCTCAATGGGCTATTTGTGTTTTTCTTATTGTAAGCTAGCAGAATATTATAGATTTTCGTAATAAGGCCTTGTCTGATGTGTCATTGTGAAAGATGTTTCCCCAGTGTGTGGGCTTTCCTGTTATTCTCTTGGTGAATTCTTTCAATGTACACAGGTGTTTTATCTTCAGTATATCCCACTTGTCAATTTGTGCTTCCTCTGTTTGTTTCCTTCCCTTTTTCTGATAGCCTATGTATTCCCTGCGCCAAAGTTCTTAGGTTTGTCCCTATTCCCTCATTAATGGCCTTAAGAGTTGGGGTTTTACCTTGAGCTCTATGATCCACCTTGAGTTTATTCTTGTACATGTAGTGAGGTAAGGGTCTTGTTTCATTTTTCTGCAGGTAGATATCCATTTTTCCCAGCACCCTTTGTTGAAGAGGGCATCCACTTCCCATTTGACATTTTTTGGCCCCTATCAAAGATCAGTTGTCTGTATGCTGACGATAGCATTTCTGGGTTTTCAGTTCTTTTACATTGGTCTAAATATTTGTCATTATACTAGTGCCATGCTGTTTTGAACATGGTGGCTGTATAATAAGTGCTGAAGTTAGGTAAAGCTAATCCTACATATTTGTACTTCTTCTTGAAGAGTTCTCTAATTCTGGGCTTCTTCCCTCTCCATATGAAGTTGTGTGATAGGTAGGTTTATTGTGCCAACCTGGCCAATAGGAACATGTGGGATTAATGTTCTCAATTTGATTGGAGGGCAAAGAGATAAATGGCTCAACAAACCCCACCTCTCTCTCTCTTGCTCTCTTGTGATCAGACCAGCATGCAGCTGCTTTAGCTAGTTCTCTGTCTCAACTTGTGAGCTACACTACCTTTAGGACAGTCAAAAGGTGCATCATGTGGCTAGAGCTTGAGGTTCCTCCTAGATCTGCTTTGCCATGCTGCTGTTGTATACTTCGCTTGAGCTTGAGGCTATTAGATCGTGTCAGCTTGTGTTGTTTGAGTTCAATATCCTATCCATGCCTGCTTCACTAAGCTCCTGAGCTGCTGCCTGTTGGTGACCCACCATGCTGTTTGCTGCCTGTAACCGGTCTGCCTGCACTCCCCTAGGGAAGACTCAGCCATCTGCATCCTTGACTTTGGACCCAGCAGCCCTTTTGATATGAAGGACTTCCAGTATATTACCTGTTCCTTGGAAGTGAGTTGAAATGAGCACTCTGTACTGCTGTATGGGCTAATTAGCTGTTATATTCCTTTGTGCTATATGTATATATCTATGTATACATTCACCAAATATACTTGTGTATAAGCCAAGTTTTTCAGCACATTTAAAAAAAATTTTAAAATAATTTTATTGGGGGCTCGTACAGCTCTTATCACAATCCATACATCCATCCACTGTGTCAAGCACATTTTTACATTTGTCCCAATCATTTTCAAAACATTTTTTTCTACTTGAGCCCTTAATATCTGCTCATTTTCCCCCTCCCTCCCCCCCCCACCCTCCCTCATTAATCCTTGATAATTTATAAATTATTATTTTTTTCATGTCTTACACTATGATCATGTTTTCTTTCTTGTAGCAAGTTTTCTTCCCTGGACTTTCTAGTTGTCTTTATTTTTGTCTTGCAATTTACCTTTGTAATATTCTTATGTTTCTCCTAGAATTCTCCAACCAAGAGAGACATATGTACTAAGACATATGTAGCTAAGATCTGCAAGATCCAAGATTGCAGCCTTCCATATAAGCTGTGCCTCAATAATGTAACTTCTGCTGAGTTCCAGTAGCCAAAGCTATTACTAAGCTCTTCCACTTTCAGGAGGAGAGGAAACAGATGCCATGTCTTAAAAGGGGCATGGTAACTTTGGGAAAAACATGTGGGACTTGAAAGATTAAGGTCATAAATTTTGAAAAAAAGATTTTTAAAAAATATTTCACTGGGGGCTTGTACAGCTCTTATCACAATCCATCCATCCATTGTGTCAAGTGCATTTGTATATATGTTGCCATTATCATTCTCAAAACATTTTCTACTTGAGCCCTTGGCATCAGCTTGTTCCCCACACCCTGTTTTGGAAATTATTAATCTACCATATAGCACAACACAGTTTTTCCCTTCAAACAAAATTAGTTCTCTAAGAAAAAGACTGCTAGTCAAATGAAAAAAAATGTATTCCACTCCACTGACTTTTTACTGTGTACCCAAAGATAGCTTATTGTTTTTATACTGATACAAACAACCTTGTCACGAGCCTTTAAGAGACCTTGCCTCTCATGTTACCATCTCTGTCCATTATTTTTGATGTAATTAATCTTATTTCCCCCCCTTGGTTTGGTTATATTAGAAAAAAATAGATTTAAGAAATAAACATTAACCATTATCCATCAAAGGATA
>NW_022103933.1:100633-108119 GCF_000313985.2 Echinops telfairi | reverse complement strand
ATGTGCTTCATACGTTCATCACTGCTTTTTAGTGATGCACAGTACTCCATTGTATGTATATACCACAGTTTTTTAATCCAATCATCAGTTGATGGGAATTTGGGTTTCAGCACATTTTTTAATGCAGTTTTTTTTTTTTTGGTAAAATTATGTGCCTTGGCTGATATTCGGATCAGCTTATACTCAAGTATATATGATGTATATAATCATAAGTGTTCTTTTTTTTCTCTCTAGAGAACTCTGTCTAACACAAGTTGGCATTCAGTTTTTGCAATTCTTTAAAGAAAGATGTTGGTATTTGTATCGGGATAGTGTTAAACTTATATAGTGCCTTGGTATGACTGACATCTAATGGGCATGGGATAATCTTCCAACTATGGAGGTCACTCTTGATTTCTTATAATAGTGTTCTGTAGTTTTCCTCATACAAATCTTTCGCTTTTTTTGTTGAGGTATATCCCTACATATTTCAATTTGTGAAATTGGCTATTGTGAAGGGTCCTATCTTTTTGATCTCCTCTTCCATGGTCTCATCTGAAGTATTTAGCAGTCGGATGGACTTCTGCTTGCTGATCTTGTATCCTGCCACTCTGCCATATTCCTCTATCACTTCCAGCACTCCTCTTGCAGTGCTTCTAGGGTTTTCCATATATAAAACCATATCATCTGGGAATAACAATAGTTTCACTTCTTCTTTCCCAAGATGAATGAATACCTTTGATGTCTTTTTTTTGCCTTAAGCTGTTAACTAGGACTCTAGTACAATGTTAAATAAAAGTGGAGACAAGAGGCATTCTTGTCTGGTCCTCTTTTTCAGTGTGATTTTTTTGGTCTACTTTTTTTTTACTATGATGTTGCCTGTTGATTTTTCATATGTAGCTTGTATTGAGGAATTTTCCTTCCATTCTTAGTTTTTTGAATTTCTTAAGCAGGAATGGGTGTTGAATGTTGTCGAATGCTTTTTCTGTGTCTATCAATATTGTATGTGGTTCTTACCCTTTTTCATGTCAATGTGGCAAATAATACTGATAGGCTTTCAGATGTTGAACCATCCCTGCATCCCTGGAATGAATCCCACATGGTCATGGTGAATTATTCGTGTTATATACTTTGTATTCTACTGGCCACTATTTTGATAAGGCTTTTTGCATCGATGTTTGTGTTAGTCTGGGTACTTTAGAGAAACAAATCCACAGAAACTCCTGTATAAGACAGCGTTTTATATAAAGGGTAAGTGCACATCAAGAAAACATCCCAACCCAGTGATGCCCAAGCCCACAAGTCCAACATTAACCCATTAATCCATATGTTCAACACCAATCCACAAAGTCCTTCTCCATCTCACAAAACAGACACAATGATGCCGACTGCAGGAGGAAAGCCGAGTCAGTGAATGTGTAAACATCTCAGCACTGGCAGGGGTCTCCACACAGGTGCTCCAGCACCGAGGGCTGCATCGGGGTAAGTTCATGTGGCTTCTCCTTGGGGATGGCTTGCAGGAAGTCAGCCTTGCAAGCTGTGGCCGGGAACTGCTAAGGCAGCTGCACCCTGGTCCGACCATCAGCAAGCAAGAGACCCGAGAACTAGAAAGGTGAGGCTCACTGAGCCATTTATCCTTCTGCCTTTCACGTGTGTTTATCGGTCAGGTTGGCACAATAAAGTAACTACCTCAATGTTCATTAGAGATATTGGTCTGTAGTTCTCAATTCTTGTGAGATCCTTGCCCACTTTAGGTATCAATGTGATACGAGCTTCATAGAGACATTTGAGAGCTTGCCATCTTTTTGCTATGCTCTGGAAGAGTTTGTGTAGGATTGGTGTCAGTTCTTCCCTGAATGCTTGGTGGAATACTCCTGTGAAGCCACCTGGCCCAGGAGATTTTTTGGTTAGTAATCCCTTGATAACCTTGTCTATTTGTTCTATTGCTATGGGTCTGGTGAGATTCTTGATGTCCATCTGGGATAGTCTAGGGAGGGATTGTGTTTCCAAGTATCTGTCCATGTCTTCCAAGTTGTTGAATTCATTGTAGTACAGGCCATCATAGTACTGTGTAATTAGCCTTTTAATTTCAGTAGGATCGATTGTAATGTTCCTTGTTTCATCCCTCATCCTGGCTATTGAAATTTGTTCCTTTCTTTGGTTAGGGTTGCCAATAATATCTCGATTCTGTTAATCCTTTCAAAGAACCAGCTTTAAACTGCAGTGATTTTTGAATTGTTTTCTTGTTTTCCCTCTCCTGTATCTCAGCCCTGATTTGTATTATTTGTTTTCTTTTGCTATTAGTAAGATTGTGTTGTTGACTCTGCTCTAATTGTTGGAGGTTTTGTGCCAGCATATATATCATAAGTCTCTCTGATAGAACCAGTTTTTGGCCTGGCCTGCAGCTTTCATCTCCTGTTGGGTTTTCCTGTTTTGTTATGTTAAAGCTATGTTAATGGGCCAGGTTTCTGGTGCTTACATTCAAAGTACAGAGTTTAGGATTGAGAGTGTTTTTTAAGTTTTTTTGTTTTTGTTTTTGTTTTTAATATAATGGGCTCGTAGGGTGCTCTTGTATCAGGGCTGTGCTGCACTGTCTTCCAGGAAAGAAGGACCAGATTAGCCAAGTGGGTTTGGGGCCCACTGGGTCTGAATTGCCCCAGATGCCTTCCTGTGTCACCCCCACCCCACCCCACCCCACACAGCTCTACAGGCTGTGTTCTGGGGATATATGATCTATCACAGATAAATATCCTAGGGGCTTTCCAATTACTGCAAATTAGTATCGAATTATCTGTTGTTATCCATGCTGGCAGGAGGGGTGTGGAGCAGAGTTTGAACAGGGATGGCTGATGCAGTTGCTCTATTCTTGGCCAGGGAGAGGAGATACAAAGCCCTTAAATGCAGGAGTGGGAAGGGTTGCATAGAGGAGACCTCCAGTGTGAGCCCTTGTGGCTAGTTCTCAGAGGCTCTCTGTGGGCTTGAGATTATGACCACCTTTAGACAGTAGTCTGGCGAAACTGCTGCACACTGTAGGTCTCGGGTCTTGGGCACAGGAAGGGTGGCAGAATCGTTATACTGGACCTGGCAAGGGATTAGCAGAGCCCACAGGCAGACACGGTGAACTCACAGCTTTTCAGAGGCCTTGGATTCACTCTGTGGGTGAAAAATCACAGGGGGAGTTCTGAACTACAGACCCTAGTACACTTGAACTTTATTTCTGGCACCCTGCCTCCCACTGTTGGCTTCCTAATCTCTTAATTTTCCAATCTAACAGCAGGAGCACCAGGTGGGTGATTCTACCTGGATGCCATCTTGGAAGCTCTCCTCTGCCATAACCTTTCAAGGTGACTTCTCTGCTTTGAATTTAACTGACCCAGAAGATCCCCTCAGAAGATATTTAGATCGAACCTTTTCTTTGAAGGCACCTCAACCAGACTAAGAGACGTATATTACTGACAACATTTGTCTGCAGTCATCCACAAATATCAGAGACATGTTTTAACATATTTGTTTAGAATAAACGCATGCATGGATGAACTGAAAACCTATTAGCAATACTTTTTGACTTGCATATATGCGTCTGTATTTGAGCAAAACAATTTTGTTTTTAAAACACAAGAGAAGCTATAATCATTTCTATCAATAACTATCTAATTCGATCAATCCTGAACAAATGCCCAATTCTGGCATATATAAATTTGGACACACAATACAGAAATTCAACAGGAAGACATAAGTAAATACAGGTAAATTTGGAGATGTTTAAAAGTAGCAAGATTAATTCAGGCTGATTGGGAAACTCTCAATTTTCCCTTTGATACCCTCTCTAGTATCCCAGGGAATCTATTGGCAGATGTTGGGGCCCACATCTTAGTGCTGGGCACCCTACAGACTCCATGTATACAAATATGGTGGAGAGCAATGCAAGGTAACATTCATCTTACTCATCTTTCTGGAGCCATGAAAGATTCCTGGAGTGTACAGGCAGTGAGAAATCCTACTTTAGTGAAATGCAGAGGATAATATGGAATTACCTTGAAGTTGGGAGCTGTTTTATATATCAGTAAAAAGAGGTCACACTTCCAGGTGGTGGATTTTGTCTTTCTATGACACATTCAGAATTTGTGGGTAAAATCAATGGAATCTAGGGTGTGGCATGAAAGAGATTAAACATTTAAATACTTCATCTTTGCAAACAATTAAAGAAGGATCAGGACTTGTGGGGTTTTGTTGTCTGTCCGAGTTTGCCTTTAGTATATATGTCAATATCCTTAGTCACAGATGTAGACAAGGGTGTCTGAAATGGATCTCACCACTCTAGCATACACATGACATGAGCATGCTTTTCCAGCAAGTCCAAAAAAATATGCATCTTACACAGTGGGTTGACTCTCACCAGGTAATCAACCCTTTTACTGATTATGATCATTTGATTATAATATAGGACTCAATAAATGTGTCTACTTCCTCAGACAAAGAACTATTATCAATCTTGGTATTTAGTCCTTCAATGGTGAGGCAATGAAGGTAGGAGTGCCAGAGGGGATCTGGAGACAGAGGGGAGATGGGGACTGACAAGTGGTAACATACGACAAGGAGGCTGTGAGCGCACAATTGGGAGATGGTGGCCCCACTGGCAGCAAGTGGGGGATTCAAAATTCCTCCGTTGGCAAGGAGAAGGGCAAGTTCTTGGGCAGCAACAGGCCTTCCGCATGCACTGGCACTTCTTTCCTCTTGTGAAGCGGAGGCACCTCTCCTGCAGGGAAGAGAAGATGATGAACATCACCAAGAAGCTACTGACATTGGTACCATAAGACTGCAGGTCCCTTGAATCACATTGGTTAGGCTTGAGACTCATAAAAGACCAAAAGGAGTGCCTATTGAGACTTTCCTTCTTGCTAGAGTGTGGGCTGAGGAGTTCCTAACTGCAAGGCCAGCAGTTTGAAACCACCAGTACACTGTGGGAGAAAGATGAGGCTTTCTACCCCGGTGAAGAGTTATAGTCTCCGAAACCGACAGGAACAGTTCTACCCGATCTAATAAGGCCATTGTGAATCAGAACTGATTCTACGGCAGTGAGGTTATTTTGGAGTATGGGCCTCCAACCTGAACTTTTCCTCATGATTTGAATGTCAATATCCCCTTCTCTAGAAAGTGGGTCCTGCCCTCTTCAGGAAGCCTCAGATGTACTGATTTCTTTGACCTCTTTCCTCTGTGTTGGACTTATTATCTTTGCCTATGAATTGGGGGCCATAGGAGAAAGGGAAAGGCCCAACATCCTTCCATAGCCTCAACACTTCCTAGCTCAACCCTCGGTTCCAGAAAACTTTCAGAGTGCCTGCTGAAGGACTGTCTGTCCCTCACTACATCTCTGAGGGAGGCCTCAGAGTCCCTTGGCAAGGACACTAGGGAGAATACTTGACCAGGGTATGGATTCTGGAGGCAGAGGGAGCTGCTACACCTGACTTGTGAAGAGTTTGAATTATAATCATTGACACAGAAGAAGCTATCCATGATATCAGCTGGCCGTAACTTGCTGTTGTCTGTGCTCAGGATCTGCTGATCAACCCCCACCCCACCCCACACTTTTTCCTCAAGGGGCTGAGGATAGTGACCATGGGTCTTATGGCAATGTCTATAGCCATTCTCTATAACTATAGAATGAACAGATTCTGAGTAAGAAACAGCTTCCAAGCTCCATGAGGTAGTGTACCTGGGAAATGTAGTCTGCCTCAGTCATCCTCCTTCATGGTAGCCACACTTCTATGTTCAACATGTCCCTCACATTTTGTTTATCATGTTCCTTCACTGAACACAGGCCCTCAAAGAAATGTTCCATTTAATGGCTGTATATAATGGCTGTATATATTGTCATACTGTGATGGCTTGTGTGTTGCTGAGAAGCTGGAAGCTATAGAACTAGTATTTCAAATGCCAGTAGGATCATCCAAAACGAACAGGTTTCAATGGAGCTTCAAGATACAAAACAGACAACAAAGAAGGAATTGGCTGCCTACTCTGGAAGAAGTAGCTGCTGAAAATCTGATGCATAGCTTTAAAACATTTTCAGGCACTGAAAACCTAAAGAATGGAAGCATAACATTTATAGTGTGCTGGAGTAGAGGCCCTGTGGTCAGAGGGCACTCAAAATGTGATTGAGGAGGAGCTTCTTTCTCAGAGTAGTGTTGACCCTGGTAATGTGAATGGAAAAAAACCTGTGGGAGTGGAGATTTCAGGATCTCATTTTGCTTGTGGGACATGACTGACTCAAGGAAAGAAGAAACAGCTGCAAAAATCTGATAATGATAGGAACTTGGAACCTACTAACTATGAATCTAGGAAAATTGGAAGTGGTTAAAAATGAAGCAAAGCACATAAACATCAATATCCTAGGCATTAATGAGGTGAAATGGACTGATATTGGGCATTTTGAATCAGAAAATAGTATGAATGGATTTGCATTCATTAGCAAAAATGACATTACCAACTCAATCATGGAGTATAATGCTGTCTGTGATAGGATAGTATCTATAAGCCTTCAAGTAAATTCAATCAATACAACTGTTATTGAAATTTATGCATGGACCACAAAACTAGTGATGAAGAAATTGAAGAAATCTACCAACGACTTCACTCAGAAATTGATTAAACATGTAATCAAGATGCATTGATAATTATTAGCCATTGGAATATAAACGTTGGAAACAAACAAGAAGGAAAAGTAGTTTGAAAATATGGATTTGGTGATAGAAATGAAGCTGGAGATCACATGATAGAATTTTGCAAGGCCAACAACTCATTCAGAACAAATACATTTTTCAACAACACAAAAGGAAACTATAGACAAGGACTTCCCCAGATGTAATACACAGAAATCAAATTGAATATATCAGTGGGAAGAGACAACAGAGAAGCTCAATATCCATACAGGGGCTTAAAGATGAGAAGTTCCACTTTGAGAACTGTCATAATGTGCCAGTGCTGAAGTGTCCCAGGGCAAGCAGAGACAAACAAGAAGAGCTGCAAAAGAAAAGAGAGAAGTACTTGGGACTTGACCCCAAAAGTACCTGTTCAGTGATCTTACAGTGAACATAAAATATTGAGAAGGGTAAATATGTTCTTCTTGAAAGGATCTTTCTCTTATGGTGCAAAGAGAGTAAGGTATAGTTTCCATCCTGTCTGGACAGTCTTCTGAGCCTAGTGGGGACCTGTTCACCATGGAACTGTTCCTGGTGGTTGCTATCTGCTTTCTTTGAGTAATAAACTATTTTTCACTTTCGTAATACTGTGTTAAGTGTTTTGTGCATGAAACTTCATCAGGTTAAATGGTTGAGGCAACTTAACATAGACTTAAGTATGCTATTTGGGTACATGAGATTTTATGACTACTTCTTTTTTTTTTTCTTCTGGTTTTTAGAATAGTGTTCCATATTTTTTTTTAACATTTTATTAGGGGCTCATACAACTGTTATCCCAATCCATACACACATCAATTGTGTAAAGCGCA
>NW_022103933.1:93781-99552 GCF_000313985.2 Echinops telfairi | reverse complement strand
TTGTGTCGGGAAGGTGAGCATCATAGAATGCCAATTTACTAGAAGAAAGTATTCTTGTGTTGAGGGAGTACTTGAGTGGAGGCCCAATGCTTATGACTACTTCTGAAGCACACTGTGTGACTAGCACCACAATTTTAGTTAGGGAGGCTCATGGAATTTTGACTTCCAGAATTGTGAGACATTAAATGTGTGTTGTTTTATACCTGGAGTAACAACAGCTGGCCCTTAGAGAAGCAAAAGAGGTTGGACTCAAGTGGGTTAAGAACAGCAATTTGCTTAGGGCTGCAAAAGCATCATAAATACTGAAGATCATTAGCCGACCAGAGTGGCAGAAAAGTCCAGGTAATCGTGAGAGGCACTACATCTGACAATGTTCCATTTCTACTCAGAAGGTTTTCAGTAGCTAATTCCTCAGAAGTGGACAGCCTATCTCTTCTTCCAGGTCTTTCTTTAGTCTGGAAGCTCTGTTGAAACTTGTTCACCATGAGTGACCCTGTTGGTATTTGAAGTACTGATGGTATAGCTCCCAGAATCATAGCAATGCACTAGCTACCACAGTAAAACAAACTAATAAGTTTGTATAATCTCAAAAATGCTTCCAAGAGTTCTTCCCAGAGTGGAAGATGACTCTCTGGCGATGTATATGTTTACAATCTGCCTTTTGTTTAAAATTTTCTTTTGTAGTAAACTCTTTGAGTGATGAACTTCCTTATACTTGTGTTAGGTGCTGTGGAGCTGGTTTTAGCCAATAGTGACCCTTTGTGCAACGCACGAAAACACTGCGTGGTCCTGCACCATCCTCACACTTTTATGTTTGAGAATATTATTATAGCTACTGTGTCAATCTATTTCATTTAGTGTCTTCCTCTATATACCTAACCTTCTACCAAACATGATATCCTTTTCTGGTAATTGGTCTTGGGGGTCTATTATTTGCAATCATTAAACTAAATTACTCTTATTTGATTTATGGTGCCTTCAGGCATTGGAAAGTAATTCTCTCCATTCTATTTGAAGTGCAGGGCATTTCCTTTCTTAGATGATTCTACGTGTCCTATTTTAATGGCTGCCACACATAGAAATTAAAATGATGACACAACAATTAGAAGCAAAAGCTATGTGTATTCCCCACTTTCCTGGCCAAAATTGACAGTTCACAGTCAGGTATACTAGCAACCCCAACTCTTGTAGAGATAGGGAAGGGGAAGCTCACGTAACAGAGAACTTTTCATACTTTGTGGGCTTGTATTTTTCTTCAGGTTTTGGTCAGTGTACCTGTTTGACTGGCGCCAGTTCTGAGTCTGTTATTTGTACCACATTCTTTATTTTACGTTTTTCTACAGTGCTGTGGGGGAATGGGGACATGTAGCTGTTTATGCTGCCACCTTCCCTCTTTTCTATCTTCAAATAACAAAGAAGTAAGTTTTGTGATTTTCTCTATTATATCTCAGTACATTTGAGGGGTGGGGGTTATTTGTTTTGTTTTTTATTTCCATTGTGAACACAATGGAGTCTGACTTATATCTAAATCCTTTATTTCTGCTTATTTACTATAGAACACTAATCACTATATAGTGATATCAAAATCACTATATAGGGTTAGTGATATAGGATACCTTTGACTTAAGAGTGTGGCCTGCAGGATACTTCTATCTCCAGGCCATAATCTATATCTGGGAGTTGCATGGGAGTCTCTGACGTCTCCCCATACAAGAGGAAATTTCCATTTGGTTCTAGAGTCCCAAGTCTGTTATGTAAGGGAAGCATATGAGGGAAGATTACTGGAGAGTGAACAGGTGATTCTCCTTCCTTTCTGTCCATCAATTTCCAATCTCTTCTGTAAATAGGTCTAAATATAAAATTCAAATAGCTTATCTAGGGTGCGTTCTCTTACTCTTTTTATCTTCTGCTTCTTGCCAACAGGCTGTTAACAATGACACTTGTTAACCAGCACACAAATCATTCCAATAAGTAAGTAAATATTTTCCCTGTGGTTAGACAAGACAGAAGGCATCACACCATGTTGCCAAAACCCAAACCCAAACTCACTAGCATCCTGTCAATTCTAACTCATAGCAATTCTATAGGGCAGAATTTGAACTGACTCTGAGGTTTCGGATACTAACTCTTTATGGGAGTAGAAAGCCTCTTTTTCCCTAAGGGTAGCAATTGATTTAAAACTGCTGACTTTGCAGTTAGCAACCCAATGAGTAATGACTGTACTGGCCAGCATGTTCTATTTGTTACTTTTGTGTGTATAATGCAATCAAGGCCTATTATGTGAAAGTTTCTCAGTATAGAAGGTGAAATCTTGCCATCCTTGCCTCTAAGGAGCACTCTGGCCATATATCTTCCAAGACAGATTGGTTTGTCCTTTTAGAAGTACATGATTCTTTCAGTATTCTTCTCTAACACCACAATTCAAATGCATCGATTCTTCTTTGGTCTTCCTTATTCAATGTCCAACTTTCTTTCTTTTTTTGTATAAGAAGGAGCTTTATAGACAAGAGCAATTGAATATTGAGAAAATTGAATATTGAATATTGAGAAACCAGGCCAGTCCAGATCAAGTCCATAAGTCCAATATTAGTCCATATGTCTGATACCAATCTGTAAAATCCTCTTCGGATTCATGAAACACATGCAGTGATGCCAAATTCAGGAAGATCACAGGCCAGTGGCTGGGAAGCCTTGTGGATCCAGTGGTGTTGTAAGCATTTCAGCACTGGAAGGGGTCTCCCTGCAGTTCCTTCAGCTCTGAAACTCTGACTGACTCAGGGTAGCTTCATGTGGCTTGTCAGTAGAGTGAACCTTGTCAGTAGAGTCTCCAAGGGAGTGAGCAGAGAGGGAGGAGGAAATACAAGAGTTCCCATAATCCTCAGGAGAAGGCCCTGCCAACATAGAGGCCTCATTGGCTACATCCTGATTGACAGTCTAGATTCCACCCCTACACTCTTAATCTGCAAATTGACACCAGATTATGTAACTACCACAGCGCCATTTTCACAGGAAAAATAACAATACTGCTGGTGTCATTTATATTGCTAAGGAAGGACAAAAGGGAACATTTCTTAAACTCTACTGAGCCTGTGAGTGATGGCCATGCAATGTGGCAGAGATGAATGCTTCATGCGGGAAGGGATGTTTCCGTCAGAGAGTGAGCAACTTCAACTTTAGCCATGGAAGTCACCTTCAAAAGGAACTCAGATTGCCATATTTTTGCTCAGCCCCGCTTGGTGGTCCACATGGAGGGAGAGCCAATGTCCAACTTTCATATGCATATGAGGCCATTGAAAATGACCTGGGTTAAGTCAGGCAAACCTTAGTCCTCAAAGTAACCTTGCTGTTCAATACTCAAAAGAGGTCTTGTGCATCAGATTTCCCTTATACAAGTCATCTTTTAATCTCTTGATTATTGCTTTCAAGAGCATTGATTGTAGATACAAGCAAGATAATATCCTTGACAACTTCATTCTTCTCTACTTATGGTGTTACCTATCGTGAGGATTTTGGTCTTCTGCCTATAATCCTTGATCTTCATCAGTGAGTGCTTCAAGTCCTCCTCACTTTCAGCTAGCAAGGTTGTGTCATCTGCTTACCACAGGTTGTTAATAAACCTTCCTCCAATCCTGATGTCACATTTTTCCTTCATATATGCCAGTTTCTTTCTGTATTTTCTCAGTGTGGTAGTTACATAATAATTTCATGTCAACTTGATAAATAAGTCTTGGAGTGGAGTCTATCCTGTCAATCAGGTGACAGCCTGATGAGGCCTCCTTGTGGTTGTGGCCCTCTCATGAGGATTCTGGGAACTTCCTTTCTTTCACCTGGAGTCAGACCACACATTCTTTCTCTGCTTCACCTTCTTGCTTGCAAGACACTCAGGGAGCTGCAGGAGCCACGGGGAGACCCCTGGCAGGGTTGAGATGCTTCCACTACCAGTGAATCCACAAGACATCCCAAGCACAGGAGTGTGATCTTCCTGAATTCAGCATCATTGCATGTGTTGCGTGAGCCTAAAGAGAAATTTATGGGCTACTATTGGACATAAGAACTTGATCTGGACTGGGCTGAGATGTTTTCTCAATATACAAATGCTCTTTGATATAAAGCTCTTTCACGTGTGTGTGTCCCTGGATTTGTTTCTCTAGTTAACCTAGACTAACACACTTAGCACACAGATTGAATAGGTATGTGAGAGGATACAATCCTGTAACACACCTTTCCTGACTTTAGAGCATGCAGTATTCCCTTTTTTGGTTTGCACGATTTCCTCTTGATCCATGTACATGTTACACATGACTACAATGAAGTGTTATGGAATTCCCATTTTTCTCAAAATGATCCATAGTTTATTATGATACACACAGTCACATACCTTGGCATAGTCAATAAAACACAAGTAAACCATCTTTTGTATAATCTCTGTTTTAGCCATGATCCATTTGACTTCAGTAGTCATATGTATCCTTGTTCCATGCCCTCTTCTGAATCTATCTTGAACTTCTGGCAGCTCCTTGTCAACGTACTGCTGCAACTGTTGTTGGATGATCTTCAGCATACTTTTACTTGCATGAGATATCAGTATCAATGATATTGTTCTGTAATTTGGGCATCTGTTGGGTCCCCTTACATTGGGATGGGCACAAATATGGATCTTTTCCACTCAGTTGTCCAAGTAGCTGCCTTTCAAATTTCCTGACACAGACCAGTGAGTGCTTCATCAGCTTGTTGAAACATTTCAATTAATATTCCATCAATTCCTGGAGGGTTGTTTTTAGCTAATGTGTAGCTTGGATTTCTTCCTTTAGCACATATCCTTTGGTGGTAGGATGTCCTCTAGTTATTTTTGGTTCAGTGATTCTGTGTATTCTTTTCATCTTCTTTTGGTTGTTTGTTTGTTTTGTTTTTTAAACCACTTTATTGGGGCCTCTTACAGCTCTTATAATATACCATAGATCAATTGTATCAAGCATATTTGTACATAGGTTGCCATCATCATTTCTAAAACATTTTCTACTTGAGCCCTTGGTATAAGCTCCTCTTTTTTCCCCTCCTCCCCCACTCTCCCACCCTTGTGAATCCTTGATTATATATAGTTATTATTATTTTGTATCTTATACTGTCCATTGTCTCCCTTCAACCACATTTCTAAGGGATGCCTTTCGTGGGGGTAGGGGGGATGTGTAGCAGCTAGGTAGCCTGTGTGACTTGTCGGTACTATACTACACCTTGTTTGAATCATCCCTTCATTATAATCTTTCTATGTGGGGATGTCCAATTGTCTTCAGATGGGCTTTGGATCTCCACTCCAAACCCCTTGTTCTCAGCAATATAGTTGTTTGTTTTGGATCTTTTGATACCGACCCCTGATGCCATCAACAGTGCATGATCACACAGGCTCGTGTGCTTCTTCCATGTGGGCTTATTTTCTTCCCTGCTAGATGGCTGCTTGTTTAACTTCAAGCCTTTAAGATGCTATATCTTTTGATAGCTTGGCATCATCCGCTCTCTTGACAACATTTGCTTATGTACCATTTTGTCTTCAGTAATCGTATTGGAAAAGTGAGTGTGGTAGTTACACTCAGGTAGTTACTACTTGAGACTATCAAGAGGGCAGGGGTGGAGTTTAGCCAGTCAATCAGGTCGCTGCTTGATGACCTCATTTGGAGGCACTCCAGAGATAAATAGCTCTCTGGATGTGGGACACACAGATGCTCTGCTTGGTATTCCTGATGAAAAGACACATGGAGCTATGCTAGAGCCCTGGA
>NW_022103933.1:88811-92789 GCF_000313985.2 Echinops telfairi | reverse complement strand
AAAAAAAAAAAGAACTCTTTGGATTTTTGAATTTTGAACTAGTGGTTTACGCTTGAGGCTGGAAAAAATCTGGAACCATGAAGAAAACTCTGCTCTAGGACTGAATGTTAAAGGAAGCCTGGAAGCAACTGAAATGCTTGCTAGGTGACCACCTACATCCACTTGTTGAGTGGAAGTGGGAGCCTAGCACAAGGGGGCTAGGCTTGTTGAGCATTTGTGACAGTGCCCATGGTCTGAAGGCAAGGAGACCAATGGGCACCCTGGTGAGGCTAAGTGAGGCAGCCCATGTTGATTTGACTAGAACTCAGCCAGATGGAGAGATTTTTGAGCCTATGAACTGGTGAATATTACTGTTACTTTATAGATGACCTGTCCTGATTGGACTTTGCTTATGGATGGGAACTTCACAAGGTTCTAACTGTGATTAGGATTCTTCACATCAAAGAATGTGATTATCTCATCAGATCACTGGGCTGATGTAAGTGGGCAGTGTAGGAATTGGATACCCAAAATGGGGTGGATAAAGGCATGAAGTGGTTGGCTTATAAACTTTCATAGGTGCTGGAATACATTCATAGGATTATCTGATTATGGTGTAGGTGCTCACATTAGTATAGAATGTCTTTGTTTTGTTCACTTACAGAACATTATATTTAAATGAGGATGGCACATATTGAATTGTATGCATTTTAGTTAGTTTTATCCTGTTAAATACAGATATGATTTTATTATTGTTTGTTTGAAAATTATATATGGTTAAAGAGTTGTATGAAAGTGTCAAGTTGACAATGGATGGTCTGTGGTAGTTACATAATCTGGTGCCAATGGGAGACTATCAAGAGTGAAGGGGTGGAGTTTAGCCTGTCAATGAGGGTGCTGCCTGATGACATCATTTGGAGGAGCTTCAGAGGTAAATAGCTCACTGGAGGTGGGACACACAGATTCTCTTCTTGGTATTCCTGATGACAAGACACATGGAGCTACACTAGAGCTCTGGAGCTGGAGGACCCAGGTGAAGACTCACACCCGTGCTGAGATGCTTTTACCACAACTGGATCCACAAGACTTTCCTCTGACTGGCTGTGATCTTCCTTCATTTGGTGTAATTGCATGGCTGTGTGACTCTAAAGAAGAATTTATGGACTAGTATCAACATGTGGAGTAATATCAGACTTATGGACTTGATCTGGACTGGGCTGGAATGTTTTCTTAATGCACAATTGCTCTGTGATATAAAGGTCTCTCTTACACACATGTGAGTGTCTATGATTTGTTTCACTAGTCAACTCAGACTAACACAGTGAGTATCAAAGAGTGCCAGGTTATTAGAACAAAGTGCTCTCATGTTTAGGGAGGCCTTGAATAGAGGCCCAAAGTTCATCTGCTATCTTAATATTTAATATATAAATATATGTACATTGGCCTCTATCCCTTTCATTATAAGTTAATATATTTACATATATACATGCCTATAGCTATGTCTCTATACATAGCTTTTGCCTCTTATTTCTTTCCTCTCCTTTCACATTCCTCCTATCTCATTATCATGCTCACCCTCCATTTGGCTCTCAGTATTTCATCTGGGATACATTGCTCTTGATCAAACCACCTGGCATTATATGCCCTGCTCGCCATCAATTTTAGATCCCTTGTTGTTCCTTTATCTTTGAGTTTGTTGGTTCCCCATGCCCTGTCCCCACCCCATTCTGTCCCATGTCCCCTTGGAACCACTGGTCCTGTTTTTTGTCCCTCAGGACTGTTCTTCCTGCCTATCTTATACAGACATAAGGTGAAAGAAAAAGATAGACAAACAAACAAAAAACAATAAATCAAACAAGCAAACAAACAAAAAAAAACAAGACCCCCCGCCCACCAAAAAACCCCCCCAAAACGATAGTTCCAGGTTTGTCTACTGACTTTTACGTATGTTTTCTGATCAAGTCTGATGAGATTTTATGTCCTGTGTCCGAAGTCAGAAGTCTATTTTCATGATTCCTTGGGGACTTGGTTACTTTGCTCCATTTGCTGCCCTGTTGCATTCCCTTTGCGTTTCACCTCACAGTGCATGGGGCAGATCTGGCACACTTTCCACACAATGTCTCCAGTGCTGTGCCCTGTAGCACTATGGATCAGTGAGGGAACGTCATGCTTTGTGCTGGGGTCAACCCTACAGTCCCCTCTATGCATTGACTGCTCTGAGGTGGGAAGTCATCCCAGGCACTTGGTGGACCATGTTGAGGTTCTTTCTCTCTCTCTTTCTCTCCTTCTCTCCCTCCCTTCACCCCTCCCTCACTCCTTTTTAGTTCACTCCAGTGTGGTCTAGACAGACCTGCCTCTCTCCCCAGGCTACATCTTCAATGCTGTCCTCTGCCATCTTCTTTTGATGCTTCTTGCATCACTCAATATTTTGCAACGCAAGAATGCAACTTGAGACTTGATTTTTTTCTTGAGTTCTTTCAGTTTCAGATATGTTGAGTGTGTTTTCCTTTTTTGTTTTCTAACTCTTGGTCTTTGCACATTTCATTATAATATTGATTTTGTCTTCTCAAGCTGCTCTTTGAAATTTTCTATTCAGCTCTTTGACTTCATCATTTCTTCCATTTACTGTAGCTACTCTATAATTAAGAACAAATTCAGTTTCTTCTGACATCCATTTTGACCTTTTGTTTTTTTCCTGTCTTTTTAATGTCCTTTTGCTTTCTTCATGAATGAGGTACTTGATGTCCTTGCACAGCTCATCGGGTCTTATGTAATTAGTGTTCAATATATCAAATCTGTTCTTGAGATGTTCTTGAAATTCAGGTGGGTTATCCTCAAGGTTGTATTTTTGGCTCTACTGCACTTGTTTTAATTTTTTCATCAGATTAACTAGAATCTAGAAAGCTACAGAACTTGTCTAGGCATTTGTCGATTTGTTCTCAGTGATTTGTTGAACAAAGCCAATTAGAAGAATTTAAATTAGCTAGTTAATCAGAATATTCTTTACTGTAAACTCCTGGATCCAGCCTAACTGTATTCTTGGGTGTCTCTTGGATTCATGGTCTCCACATGCTATATGACCATGAGTCCTCATTCAAATGTTCTTATACCTTAAATAAGGATTTTACTTTATTTTAACAACTTGAAGAGATTTTTCCTCTAAAGATCTATCTAACCAGGAACCAAGCATTTATTACACTAACTCATTGCTGAGTCAGCCCCTCCCCCCGACTTTTTTAAAGAATTACTATTGTGATATCAGTCAGTAGAGGCACCTGGACACCATATAGTTCCTCAGTCCAGGGTAGTGAAGGCTGTGGTTCACACGATTCATCATTTTTTGGATGTTTTTGGACCAATTGTTTTCTTGACCCATTAATTTTCTTCAATTATTTGTTTCTCTGAATGGGAAGAGATCTATAGTTTCATTTTAGATGGTTGCTCACAAACTTTTAACACCATAGTCACTACTCACCAAAGTAGAATGTAGAACATTGTCTTTAAGAATTATGTTATGTCAACTGACCTATATGTCGATTTAGACTGTGGTCCAAGCCCTGTGTAATACACATTTCTAAAAGTTACTAGTAAATAGTTGATTAGAAATCTTAATGTTCAGTGTTTTGGGACTTTTACTCTCTGGATCTCATAATTATTTAAAGGAAATATGTGTGTGGAATATATATATGGAAGCAGGGATGTAGTTGCCATTAATCCCTAAAGTTATGATTTTCCTAAAGAGCACTAGTTTGAAGGACAACTGTCATGTTTGGGTGCTGGGTAATAAGATGGCCCTAAGCATCATGGAGGAGGCCGATGCATATATCTGTTACAGGTAAGACATCTTACAGAGGCACCCAACACTGCCCCTGATGACCAATTAGGGTATAGTTGTGTCTTTCAACTGGATCTCATGCTCATACATGCAGAAACATCTATGACTTCCAGCCAATAAGCTCCTTTACATTTAGGGGGCCCCTGACTTTATCACGATGTTCA